>NC_035445.2:35734298-36042159 GCF_002127325.2 Helianthus annuus | reverse complement strand
TTCTTGTGTCTTTAAACGGAACAATTTTTCCTGCTGCGAACGCGTAACCAACTGCATCTTCCTCAGGCAATATCTCACTCCAGTCGTATCCCTCATCATCATGAATGACCGCTAGAGCTCTTGACTTTTCATTATCTTTTTCTTCAATCTGCTTCAGCCTAGGAGGTTCCGATTTATTCTGATGGTAAATGGCTTTCTTATAGTAATCTTCTCGGAACGGATTAGCAGACTCGTCAGCATACTCATTTCTGCACTCACGTTTAAAGCGACCTTTTTGTTTACATTTGAAGCATGTCACTTTAGACTTATCGAAACCTAATTTTGTAGATGGACCACCAATTGTTTTCCTGCCGGTGATTTCCATGAAACGCTGTGCTCGACGAACAGCACTGGCCATAGCCCAACGAATATCGATCAGCTCCATTTTTTCAGGATCTATCTGATCATAATCTTCCTTCGTCAGGTTGGTATTACCGATCTTCCCAGCTACTAACCCTTCATATGACTCCAATACAGATGCTAGGAAAACCATCTGTTGTTTCGCTGACTCCTCACTAAAATTTTGACCATTTTTCAAATCAACTGCAATGTTACATTGAAAGACATTTTTTGGTGCAGATTGCTGTTGGTTTGATGTGCTTGAAGATGGTCCTTGACTTGTAGTGTTGGAAGACATTCCTCCATGAAAACCACTGTGTGAGGTTTCTTGATTCTTTGGTTGTGAACTTTCTGCAGTGAAGGCTGTTTTCGGAGATCCTGTCTTTTGAATCAAGCTCTTTGGATAATAAAGTTCCACATTTTGTTGATATAACGAGTAATTGACTTTATGTGTTTTCTTTATTTCGAGCTCATGACTCTCAAGTTTCTCTATCAGCAAATCAACTGTTAGAGCACTTGGCTGGATTGTATTCTTGATCATCAATGCGAAGTATTGCCAATCCATTTCCTCTGGCAAAGAATCAAATAACTTGTCTACAAGCTCTTCTTGAGTAAACACAATCCTATGTCTAGCCAACTCTAGCTTTAGATGCCCGAAACGTTCAATCATTTTTGGAACAGACTCATTCTTAAGACATCCGAACAGATCAAATTCCTTTTTTAGTAATTTCTTTTTGTTTTTAATGATCTCTGCAGTACCCACACATTTCTTTTGTAATTTTTCCCAAATATCCTTTGCGTTTGAATACTCAATCAGTGAGATTATATCTTCTCTCACTGACTCGTTAATCAAAGCTATACATTTCTGTTCAGCCACAAAGTATTCGATTTCTTCATTTTCTGACATGTTTTCAAAGTCTTCTCTTCCATTGTTAAAACCGTTTTTTAAGCTTTTCCAACTGGGGTACGCGAAGGATTTCAACCATTCCTCGAAACGTTTTGCCCACCGATTATATTCTTCAATTGCTAACAGGTTTGGTGGCTTATTATAGGTTCCATAAGCGCTTTCCACACTAAGTGCATCAGTCAACGTCTTTCTCGTGCTTGGAGCATTTTCGTTAGTTCGGTTTGTTGAATCATCTCCACTACTTCCAGCAAAAGCATACATTTCACTGAATGGGTTCATGAATTCTTCCATTGTTAAGTACCTGAGATGTTTATCAAACACTTAGAAAATTTTTGAATTTTAAAGATGTAAACACAAAGACACTTGGATCGAATGGCTCGTTAGATCGATCAGCACACCCACAGTCGGCTGGCTCGTTCGATCGATTAGCTGGTTCGATCGGCTGACAAACAGAAATATGTAAACATCACTCAATTACTGTCCGATCGAATGGCGTATTCGATCGGCTAGCAATATGAAGTCAACAACAATATCAAATTTCAACAATGCTATTCGATCGATTTGCGTTCGATCGGCTAGCACTGATGATGTCAACAACACTTTCGAACTGGAAATATCTGAACGGTTATGCAAACAGAATGGCGACGTCAGCAAGTATATGAAGCGGCTAGGTCGTTCGACCGGCTGACATCAACAAACATGAACAGTTTTCCATAGATTTTGATCAATTTGAACAAGTTTTGGGTTGAATATGATTATGAAAACTTGTTGGATTGTAATTCTGATGATTGAGAATCGATCTATAGTAATTTTGTCAAATTCTAACCGTAAAATCACTCTGAATTTTAAGGTTTTCCGATTTTATGGTGACAAAATGAAAAATAAAGCTAGATCTGAGAAGAGAGTAGAAGAATCGGTCAAATATCCGGTGAAATTTGAGTTGAATCGGTAGAAATAACAAATTTCTGGTGAAATTTATCTCTGAAACAGCAAACACGGCTTAAATTCCGGTGAATTCGTCTCTAAATCAACACGAACGGCTCGAATTCCGGTGAATTCATCTTTGTAGATCTCGATTCAGCTTCCTAAAGCTCTGATACCACTTGTTGGTCCCTCGGATGGGATCTTCTTTTTCGGAAACGTAGTTGAATCGTAAGTGATCAATGCGCGGAATTCATGTAATCACATAGAAGATATACGAAGACAAAATTCTACTTTGAATCACCTTCTAATATTCTATTGATATGATATGAAAGTGTACAAGAACCAGAGAGAACTCAGACTGACATAAGGTTGCTAGAAAGTGAAAGTGTCAAAGGTTCTAAATAAGCTGATCGAACAGCTATTTATAGGCAAGGTCAGGATATGAGAGTGCTGGCCGATCGGCTGGGCTAGCCGATCGGCTGACAATGCTAACCGATCGAACAGCCTACTCGATCGGCTGGGCTGTCCGATCGGCTGGGCTAGCCGATCGGCTGGCAGCTTTAGCACTTAACAAATCGACACCGTATCCTGACTTGCTTTACATACAAACATACAAAACATATACACAACTATACAAAATATGACTACATGTTGACGGAAGCTACAGACGTTATTGCACTAACAGGCTCTCATCCAACTCAGGTTATCCTGCACATCCTCTACCCAAAACATAAGATTCACAAATTTATAATTTTGACAAACTTTATTCTTTTGCAAGAATTCAGTCCAAAATATTTAGTATTAAATATATCTGATGACCACTTGTAAATACATCTTTTTCATCTCAAAACACACACTCCCAAACCTGTTCGTCATGTTCAGCACTCGGAATTTTGAAAATCAGCTCTCCAACATCGGTTGCCTAAAATATTTTTGGATTTTCCAAAGTTTATGCTAAAACACACAAAAAATCTTTTTGGATTTTTGAATGAAAAGAAATGAAATGCAGAAAAGAAATATTTACATACAATATTTTTGTGAGTTTGTGAAAGAAGATTATATCAGTTTCTGAGACATATCACCAACACCGTTAAGCTTCATTTCATTTTACATTCTAAACGATTCACCTAGATTGTCAGTTGGTCCACTTAAATTTTTACACAAATTTCAACTGTTTCAAGATACGATATTAGTGTTTTAATGACTTAAACTTATCCGTGTGTCCCACTATCTTGAATATACTCCCGTATCCATATCCTAATATTCAGTCTTACAGGTGAGTATACCTGGATGATATCTGTAAAAGGGGTTAAATTGCGAGGGCTGTGAGAGCTCAGGTCGAAACTTCCGTATACGCAGAGAGATGACGGCTTCGACTTTTGGTATGTCCCCTTTAGAGGATCTTTTCTTCAACAGCAATGATTATCAATTTTATTGTTTAATCATTTTTGCTGAGGGTGAGCTTATATTTCAAAGCATTTGCGGAAAGTATTATACAGGGACTAGGTCAGAATTTCCATTCAGCAGAAGTCCCGGGATAATACCCCAGATATCACTATGCATAAAGACCTAGTATCTCAGAACGAGGGATCTTTCAAACAAGATTTCGGGGGTTACCCATATATCCAAGAAAATGTTCCCCACGATATAAGCAAGTTTGAAATTTAGGTTTATATCTCGTCACAATCTATTAAATGTGCAAAAACCTACTGACACATCATCAGAGAGACCGTTTATCACTATTTAACTTTTCAATTCTTTAGCGTGCTGTCATAGTCCACTGATGTTCTATCATTTCCTCTTTTATACAACAAAACTCATTTTGAATTTTATCATGTTTTTGGCTTTTTCAAATTTTCTAATGTTTTTGGATTTTCTGAAAATTTTACTCCCCCTAAAATGCAGACACATTAAAGAAATTTTGAAAACAAACTGTACAAACAATGCGACAACTGATATCAAATCACTTCAGATCGCCATTCACTTGGCATAAACAATCAGAACTCCCCCTCACAACAAACTATTTTCCCATTGTGATTTCAAAACACTAAAGTTTGTTTTAATCAAATGGTTTTTCCGGAAAATAGGTTTGTTTTTACCACTTATAGGTTAGGGTTCATCATCTTGTTCATTCAATCACTTGTATGAGGATTACATCAAGTTCAAATTAATGACCTTGAGTAATCACTTTGACAGAATTAACTACTGTACCACTTGTACGATTACCAACCAAACATATACAAAGAATGATGTCGATTCATGCTCCACTCTTACCAACCTGGGAGCTCTGGCAAGTCACACTTTACCATTTTTGAAAACATTTCAATAAAGATGCCGATTCATGATCCATGATTAAAAACTTGGGATCTCCGGCAAGTCAGGTGTTTACTCAAACATAATGTCCACCCAAGCCTCACCAGCCTTGGGTGACTTTGGGACACATCTATCCCACCAACATTTTGATTTATAAAATTCTTTAGCATCCATTACCTTCCTATCTAGCATCTTCCCAAAAATATGTTTGAGATCAAATTCTCCTTTATCAGTGAAGAATTGATTTGAGATCTCAACCTTACCAACTTTCTTCATCAAATTTTCCTTTGACAATTTAGGAAAATCTTCATCGTTCACAACTGGAACGGAATTTACAATCTTTTTCTCAACCAAAGACTCCTCTGATTTTATGGAATCAGATTCATTGTCAGAACTATTCTCAGTTTTAACAACCCATTTTTGCTTGTTCATATCGCCTTTTCTTTTATAAAACCGTTTTGAACTTTCACCCTTTTCAGAACTAGAGTTGGTTTTAAGTTTCTCAATTGGTTGTTTCTTTACATCATCACTTGTTTTCATTTTTGAGTGTGAAGAAACTCCCTGTTTTGTGTTGAACTTGTGGCAATTCCAAGCAATATGCCCAACTTCTTGGCATTTGAAGCAAGTTCTTCTATCAACTTTTTGAGCAAACTTTCTCACATTCTTCTTCACTTCAGCAAGAAACTCCTGGTTTGACTGTTTCCAGAAAGGTTTCTTCTGTTCATCCTCTGAACTTCCACCTGCAACAAATTTTGTATTTGGTTTATAAGTTTTCTGATTTTTATAATTTTCTGATGAAATGAAACCAAGACCTTTCTTTTTGAGATTACCATTATGGTTTGGTTTCTTTTGAAAACCATAACCACGACCGTAACCCATTTTCCTGTTTACTCTTTGTTGAGTTCTTGAAGAAGTGTATTTGTTAGGTTTTCCATCAAGATTTAAATCTTTTATTTCAGAAATATTAATTTCTGTCATTTTGAAAACCTTTTTGATCATTTCAGTTTTCACACTTCTTATTGGAAATTTATTATCAGAATATAATTTGTCTAAATCATTCAAAGTATAAGCTACTTTGATTGAACCATCACTCAAATTAGATTTTGATAACAAGAATTCCTTATTGTAACCCCTCTTGACCGGCGAACTCGGACTCTTCTCAGACGAACTCGAACTATCTGACTTAGACTCCGACTTTGACTCTTCATCCATATCCAACACCTGATCGACAACTCTCTTAACTAACTCAGACTCATGATCAGTGTCAGACGCTGTGAATGTAACATCAATATTTTCTGGTAATTCATCAGTGATTTCAGACTTTAACTTGATGTTTAGAGACTTGTCTACTCGTTCCTCGTTTGGATTTCTGGGAGAATAACTGTCAAAGATTGGGGGCGAACACTTGTTATACTTGACACTTTGTGTCTTACCAGCATCCTCTTCTTTTTCTTTCCTCTTGAAAGCTTCAAGACCTGCAACAGTAGGATAAACACAATCAATCAAATAATCACACGTAGTGTAACTCAACAATAATCGTTTAATCCTTTCACTCTCAATCTTTTCTTATTCCAAGTCTTGCTTCAGCTTAGCACAGTCTTCGATGTAATCATTTATAACGCTCTTCTTTGTCATCAAAGTTGCGCTCATTTTTTCCATTGCTTTCTCAATTTCTGAATTCGTCTTTTTCAGACTATCAACTGTCCTATTCAACACATCATACGACTCCTTCACATATTTCACATCAGACAGTAAATCTTCTTTAATCTTCTCTAATTCAGCAATCTTCTTGTCTTTCTCCTCACAAGCTTTACAAGATTCTGAACATTTCTAGCATGTTTTTTCAACTTCAACCACTTTTTCAACTATCTTCTCAACTTCGACAGTCATTTCAACTTCAACAAGTTTTTCAACTTCAACTATTTTTTCTATTTTGACAATTTTCTCTACTTCATCAGCTAATAACTTTGCTGCTTCTAGCTCTCTCTTCAATCTGTCAATCTTCTTTTGATTCAGCATCTCAACTTTATCTACATAGAGAAAATTAAAGTTTTCAGGATCAATGCTTTTTCTACATTTGTTAAGATATTCTTCTTCATCATCAGTATCAACATCGCTTCCTAGATCTGGAAAAATCGGGATTCTTTTCTGATTAACCTCTTCTTCACCCTGAACTTTGGCAACAAGAGCTGAACCAGGTATGTATTTGTCCCAACTAAACCCTCTGCAAATTTTTCATCATCTTGATGAATGATTAAAGCTTTCTTCTTTTCATTGTCGATGACATTAGACGATGATGGTTGTTGCTCATGCTGATGAAAGATTGATTTCTAAAAATAATTGCTCTTTTCTTGATTCCCGGTTGCTTCTTGATTTTTACACTCTCGTTTGAAATGACCCTTTCCTTTACAACGGAAACAAGTTACTTTTGATTTATCAAATCCTAAAGCAGAATTTGCCAGATCATGAAAAACATCTCTGCCAGTGATTTGTTGAAATTTTTCAGCTCTTCTACAAGCACTAGCCAAACACCACTTCACATCCATCAGTTCAAGTTCCTCTGCATCAATCTGGTCATAATCTTCTTTCGTAAGCATTGGATTACCAATTCTCCCTGCAACTAAGCTTTCATACGACTCTAACATGGCGACAAGAGATGCCATGTGTTGTTTAGCCAATTTAGGAGACAGATTTTGACCATTCTGAATGTTCAAAGTCACATTGCACTGAAGATTTGTAGATTTCTGCTGTCGAGGACTCGATGCTGTGCTGTTTGGATCAAAACTTGAGAATGATGAAGAATATCCACCACTATTAGTTGTAGTGCTAATATTTGGACTTGAAGAACCATCAGCACTAAAAGCAGTACTAATCTTTGAACTTTGGCTGGGGTTAGCCTCAAACTTGTTCCCTCGGTAATACAGACTAACATGTTGTTTTGCATTTGGATTTGTCATGATGGCAGTTTTCTGAATATCCAATTCCTGCTCTTCAATTTTCTGAATGAACTGTGCCAAATTCATGCTCTCAGACTTCCTCATGAGTTTCACAATCATCAAATAAGTTCCCCACTTCTACTGGGGTAAAGCCTCAGCTAGCTTATCAACCCACTCATCATCCTCTTTCTTAATGTCCAATCTACCCATTTCCAATACCAGATGACAATATCTATCAATTGTCTGCTTTGTTGTTTCATGATCAAACGCTGTAAACATATCAAACGATTTCTTCAATAAAGCCTTTTTGTTTTTGATCATATCTGCACTCCCTCTGAATTTCTGAATCAAAGCTTCCCAAATTGATCTAGCTGTACCATTATGTTGAAGCAAAACAAAAATATCTTCTTTAACTGCTTGCTGAAGAATGCTGATCATCATCTTTTCACTTGTGTATTTCAAATTGTCAGCTTCTGAAAAATCATTAAAACCCTTTTCAAGCCCACGTTCATTCTTTGGTCTCTCGTAATCTTTCAGCAATGAACACCATGCATCAAATTTGTATGCCTGAACCCAGTTCTCAAATCGACTTTTCCATCCCTGAAAATCCTCAATGTACATTAGTTTAGGCGGTTTATGATAAGTTCCGGTCTCATTTTCATTGTACAAAGTTTCAGCAGCTGTAACAGGTGCAACAGGTGTCGCGAACGCATTGTAGAATTCCTCAGCCATGATTTTCAAGCACGTTTTTCAAAAACAGCAACTTTCAAGCGAAATAAGATCTTCAAGTTCAAGCGGAATATCAGACTTCCTTTCAAGCGAAATCCCAATTTACAACTTCAAGCGGAATTAGCAATTGGAGCGGAATCACAAGTAGCTTTTGAAGCGGAATAAGCTTTCAATTTCAAGCGAAATAACTATCAAACAACTTCAAGCGGAATATCCAACAACAATTTCAAGCGAAATACCCTCAAACTGTTTGGAGCGGAATCAATTCAAACTTTGAAGCGGAATCACAAATTTGGAACAGATTCAGACAAACTCAAGTGAAATCAGTGGTTTCGCTTGAAATTTTCAAGCGGAATCAAACAAAAACTCGAGCGGAATCTCAGTAGTTCGTTCAAGCGGAATCACTTCGAAGGTCCATTTCTACAATTTTTAATCCGAATTTTAAACTGATTCTTTCAAGGCTTTGTTGATATGCACTTTTACACAATTTGTGAAAAATTCAGCCGATTTTGACCGTTAAAACTTGTTCAAATTCAAAAAGAAGGTGTAGAAGTCAGAAAATGAGGCTGTTTTGGCAAGAACTCTTCTTCCTGAGCTCTGATACCACTTGTAGGATCGAGTAGAGACCCAAACGAGTCAATCAGGAAAGCTCTTATCCGTTTCACAGGCGGAAACTAAGAAACGGACTTGAAAAACAGCTTGTTTCACTTAAATTTGCCTTGTATATTGATTTCACACTGATTACAAACAGACGGCACTTCGGCAGCACTTCGGTACCGGAAGAATGAATCGTTCCAAATGATTTCGCTTGTAGGCTATATATAGGGGTGGAGGTTCCGCTTGAAGCTGACCTGGGACAGTTCAACTGAAATCACCAAGAACCTGATTTCGCTTGAAAGTGTTACAAGACACTTTCAAGCGGAATCAACCCTTCAAGCGGAATCAGCTCTAAAACATCCTAAAACAACCTATTTTCTTAAACAACGCGCCCTAATCTAACAATTCTAATCCTAGACTCGATACAAGACGAAGACGACATATGTATGCACCAACAAAAAGTCCTAAAAAAGAAAAAGTACAAAGGTCTTAAGATAGATAGGTCATAAAATGCAGGAAATCTAAATCACGATGGAGTTCTACGATGTTTTACATTAAGGGCCTTTAGAACTTGAAGCCGGAGGATATCCCTCAAATGTCATTGAGCCATTCCTCAATCTCCCTAGGGAGAAAGAAGGCGGGCTCATTCTCCACAATATCTTGTGGGGGAGGTGCAACGGCTACCGAAACCCCGTTTAATATGTCTAGAAGAGGTTCCGAAGGAAGGACATTCCATCCGTCTGGGATAATGATTTTCGGCATGACATTCCATCCTCCTTGCGTGACGATTGGCACCATGGGAGGTGATGCAAGAATATTCAACCTTTGGTGCAAAAGGTTGACTTCTTGAAGGCAACCATCTAATCCTACCATCAAATGATTAATACGGTCAATTAAGGCTTCTTCTACGGATGACATCTCATCAATGGCTTCTCGCAAGGCATACACATAGTTGACCAAGGAGTCTTCCACCGATGTTCTTCTCCCCCTTCGATTGTTTCTTAAGTGAGATGAAGATGTTCCACTATTTTGGCTCGACATTCTAAGAAAACAAGTGGAAAATTTCAAATGAATGAAACTGTAACTCCGGCCACATCCCTGTGGTCATTATTCTCCAGATTTTTAAACCAGGAACTTTTATTGTTTTAAATTATTTTTCTGAATTTTGAAACATTTCTGAGCATAAATAATTTAAAACAGTGTTGCAAAACTTATTTTTAATAAAATTCCTTTGTTAAAAACCTTGCAAATATCACAATAAAGCTTGAAACTATGGAAGTTTCAAGCTTTAATGGAAGGTGAGGATTTTTGGAGAAGAAGGTAACTGACAAAAGTGGCAAAGACAAGATGGTTGTTGAGAAACCTTCTTTGGAATATACCTTTTAAGGTATGTGTGAAGATCCCAACAAATCTTGGTCTTTTGAATGGGTCCAAATGTGAAGGAATCATGCTGACTTTATAGAAAATGACAACACGCTGACCACGGCCCCGTGTCGGCTGGACACGGCCCCGTGGTCAGACAAGACTCTGACATATTATGTCCGTATTCTGAGCACGGGGCGTGTTGGCCTGGACACAACCCCGTGGTCAATTTTGAGGTGGGCACCGGGCGTGTTGACCTGGACATGGCCTGGTGGCTAGAGTATTTTTTGAAGTTGCGTCTTATTTTAAGGTTTTTATTTGGATCGGGCGGTTCCTTACTAGAGGGAACAACACCGAAGTGCCTAAGGTACCTTAATTGCTCTTGATTTAAACAAGAACGCAAGAGGTTATCGGAAAAGGTAAAACTTAAACTAAATACTTGTGGGCAAAACCAACCTTGATTCCCCTTATCCGGTCTCTTGTTAAAGAAGGTATATGTCGAATCGCTCAGGTCTATGAGTGCATCGGTGGGGGACTATGGAGAGTCCTTCACGGTACAATCGACACAGTGACGACTATCGCTTATGTTTTCGCAAGAGGTTAAGGTGCTTTCGGTATCGTCGATGTTGGTAGAATCCGAATGTGACCTCAATAATTCTCCTTGATCGTTGTCTTGGGATGAATAACTTGTTTTCATCTCAAGCTCTAACTCTTTTAATTTTAGGAGAATTATTTCTTCGAGTCGACATAATTCATCGGAAGTTATGTCGTCTGAAAGAGATGGTTGAGGGCATTCGGGCGAGAGATAGTGATCGTTTTTACTTCGCCCATCTTAAGGTTATTACAGGAAAACGATGGGTCTAAATAGTGGGGAGTGAAACTTAGAAAGTAACATTCTAAATCTTTATGGAATCCACCACATATTTGACACCACTCACTGTAAGAGGAGCGAAAGTAAAAATAATCAATATCACTCATATTTTTGTCAGAAATTACCAACCGTCAGGATCTTACGGTTCTATTTTAATCAACTGGAGGTTGGACACGGGGGCGTGTTCAGTGGGCACGACCCCGTGGTTAGCTATTGTCTAACTTAAAACAGGATTGCCGATGCGATGATCGGACACGGCCCCGTGTCTGGCTGAGCACGGCACGTGCTGAAATCTATAGAAACTGAAAATTTAAGAAAAATCCTAAAGAAATAGAAAAATAAGTAAAAATAATTAGTCCATTGATTTTAAACTTTCTTAAAATCCTTGTGTCCCCGGCAACGGTGCCAAAAACTTGGTGTGTGTAAGGTGTTATATGTTTTTATTGATATTTTAAGCCCATTTTACACATTAATCAAGTTTTAAATTTATAAAACACGATATTCTACTAACACTAAACACACACTTGGGTAAGTGCACCCATCGTGAGCGTTGTATAAAGTTGGTAAGATACCGAGGTCGTCCAAGGACACAAGAGCTTTTAGTACCGGTTTATCCTCAATGTCTAATCAATCTAAATTTTTTAGAAGAGTTTTGAAACATGAAAATAAAAACTAAAAATGCAAAGATAAATAAAAATAAAAACAGATAGACAAGATGAATCACTTGGATCCGACTCGCCTTTAATGTATCCTTTGATGATTTTCGCACATTTGGACGTTTTAAGAGATTATCTTAGTTATAGTAGTAGGCCCCTCTTTTGAAGGTGACGTTACCCTCAACCTAGTGGTTTGAGTCACCAGGGATACAATACCAAAAGGGTTGGAAGTTAGTTATTAATGCGAAAATTGGTAGGCCCCTCTTTTGAAGGTCACCTTACCCTCGGCTAAGTGGTTTGAGTCAGCAAGGATACAAACCCTATGAAGCCGGTTTAATGTATTAATAGTAGTTTACATATGAGGGGTTCAAGCTACTTGCACCCCTGCCATCCAATACCAGTGGATATTGAAGGAGGTCCTAGTAAGCTTGAACCAGGTCCTTGCAGGATCTATACACTGAACAAGGCAAGAACCTTACCAAACCATTCCCCTAACCCCCGACCAGGTAATCAACATGCTTTTATATAGATCATAAAAACATGAATGATGAAATCTTTTACTTTATGTATACAGTAAAGTAACTTCAAGACACCACGAAAAAATGATAGGAAGGATTCACCTTCAAGATAAGAAACTAGTTACTAAAGTCATTAATACAAAAGCAAATAAAATGTGCCTCTTGATTAAAAATCAAAAGTAATACAATAAAGACTTGTCTTCACTAAGTGATGTGTAACACCTCGTAAAATCACGTCCAATGATGTGTTGACACGTGTACTAAACCCTAACAAGGTCAAACGTTGACCATGAGGGACTAATTTTGCGAAAAATTTAAAACTTTGAATGCGAAAGAACTAAAAGTGTCAACATGCTTAAACTAAGCCTCTGAATGACGTTACATGGTATACATATTCACAAATGAGCCACTTGTTGATCGAGAATAGCCGTTTGCGTAATTATTTGAAAGTTTGCGCGACGAAGGGTTAAAAGCATCAACATATTAATTCTTTCCTCTGAGTGACCTTTTAACAAACCAGAGCTTCATGATGTGTGTTTATACTCTCGTGAAAAATCCAATATTTGCCATCTAAGGCTTTTATGCCTATAAGTGATGTTACACGCAACTTTGCAAGTTAAAGGAGTTAAAAGCGTCAATATGTTTAATTATACCTCTGAACGACCTTTTAACGAACCCGAAGTATTATGAAGTGCAATCATACTCTTAAGAATGCCTATTATGGGCAACCTATGTGACAACCCGAGTCTCATGGTTTCTACTTGAATTAATACTTGTTCATAAGGCGTTGTTTTGTAATTATATATGGTGTGCATTATACGTGTGTAGGTTAATAATGTATTTTGTATTAATATTATGATTGCGTTATTAAAAACAAAAAGGTGGAACCTTGGCCGAAAACACTCACACCCGAAAACACCCACTCGACGAAAACACCCATCTCTTCGATTGAAAACCTTGTTTACAATTTTGAAATAACGTGTGGATCATGTTTAGAGGATGAGATTGGTTCTAACAGGTTGTTAGTCTATTGGGTTAATGAGTAGGACTTGATGATTTTGATGTAAATCATTCGGACTAGACCTGATTGCTTATGCTACGGCTCATGATTCGACTTGATGATATATATGTATAACTTGAATATTTAAGTGAATTTGCATGATGATTGAATAATGATTCTCGATTGTATAGTGGTTAATAAATGTACACGGTTTCATGAATAGATCTGATGGAACGAATGATTGTTACAGCTAATGTAATGATTAGACGATCATTAGGTTTCTGGAATGCGTAACTGTTGTGATGATGAAAACCCTACCCGACAAAATCCCCACCCAACGAAAACACAGGGAACCAAACGAAAACACTTTATTGTTTTCGCCATACATCGAACTAGACGAAAACCCTTGGGATTTCGTCACCTGGGGGGTTTTCGTCCAAAGTGATTTCGTCCCTAGGTGTTTTCGCCACAAGGGATTTCGCCACAAGGTGATTTCGTTGCATGTTTGACACAGTAAACTGTAAACTCCGTTAAGATAAGCATGTTGACTCTGTTATGTATGCTAAGTATGTAAACCTTGTTAAGTTTATTAACCCAGTTAAGTTTAGTAACTCAGTTAAGATTAACTCTGTTAGTTGTTAAATTCTGTTTAGTTTATTAACTTTGTTAAGTATGTAACCCTGTTAAGCCTGTTAACTCTGCCAAGTATGTAAATGGACAACCATGTTAGAATAAACTGTGAAAGACATTTTTTTTAAGCATGAATTGTATGAATATGATTGATTGCTTACGTGATGCATGATGTTAAGTGCCAAGAACACTATGTGACATTAGAATACATGTGAATCGTTTCGAACTTAAATTGATTGTGTATACGTGCATACTATAGGACTTGACTGATTACTTGTGAGCACATAGTGCAAACCAAGGTGAGTTCACACTTTCTACAAGGCATGGGATTCCCGGTGGTTTGGGAATGGGTTAATAAACTAAAACGGAACCTACATATCCTCCTTGGGTAGGATATGTACGGCCATCCTCCTTGGGTAGGATGCCACTATAAATCTTGCGTATTCTCCTTGGGTAGAATACGTACGTTCGTCCTCCTTGTGTAGGACAACAACCTTACAACTTACTAGACAAAACTCTATCATGAAGTCCCTCACTTTATATCGACTTAATCGCCGAGGCCGATGGCGAGCGGGTCATTAGTTAATAGCGCTATTAGGTTTGACAAACCTCATACCGTGTCGTTCGAATGGCAAACTGTCAATGATGATTGACATCGATGTAGGGCATAACTATTGTTCATCCGTCGTCGATATGGTAATGGTCTAGTGGTTCACACGGGGAAGCCCTCCACTGATTATGGATATGGTTTGGGAAACAAAAGTTACTGGTTAACTCGTGGTATACGAAACAACTTATGATTTCAAAACAAACTGGTAAAACTAAACAACCAACTGTAAACTCGCTCAACTTTGTTATTGACTCATTGTTACATGCCTTGCAGGTTGTTAGGTACTTCAGGAGCTTGCACGAGGAAGCGTGGACGTTGTGGGACATGGATAGTTTTATGCCATGTTAAACATTTGGAATATTTGAACTGGAACTTTGGTTTTAAACATTATGCTTCCGCTTACAACTTAAACTATGTTTTGTTTGGACACTAATTATATTGCGTTGGGTTTTATTTTTATTTACATACTATGTTCAATATGATTGGTGGCTGGATCCTGGTCAGTCACGCCCCTAAGCGGTGGTACTCCACATGTGTATTTTGGGGGTGTGACAGATTGGTATCAGAGCCATTGGTTATAGTGAACTTGGTTTTAAAAAGGGGATAAGCTTTTTGTAAAACCAGACTATAACACGTACGGTGCTCAACGATCCACAACGACGCTTCGCTCCACGTGCAAGGCTCAACACTATAGGTGATATGGTTTATGTTTTCATTGCCTACTTGCTTGTTACATAGAACTTTGCTCATGGTATGCTTAGATGAACGTAACAACTGTTGTTTGAAAACCCATGTGTGCTTACTCTTTTTTGTCATCGCACTTTCGTGAACCTCTCTCACCCATGTTTCCTTTGATATGAAGATCATGAGTGGACGCGTTAACCTAACTCAAGCCCAGCTGATGGCACTAATCAATGAACAAGTTACTACAGCACTAGCAGCCGCTCAGGTAGGAGGTCAACCTGCTCAGCCTCCTGTATGTGCTTTCAAAACTTTTATGGATTGCCGACCTACTACTTTCAACGGCACTGAAGGAGCTTTAGGCCTCCTCCACTGGTTCGAGAAGCTCGAGTCTGTCTTCGAGATGTGTGAATGCCCTGAGGCTCGCAGGGTGAAATATGCTACTAGTACTCTTGAGGGTGTAGCGCTCACGTGGTGGAACGCTCAGGTTCAAATGTTGGGGATAGTTGCTGCTAACGCCATCCCATGGAATGACTTCAAGGATTTGATTAAGGAAGAATACTGCAACCGCGATGATATCCACAAGTTGGAAGTAGAGTTCTTCGATTTAAAGATGACGGGGTTAGAAATCGAAGCGTATACGAAAAGGTTAAATGAGCTGGCAATCTTGTGTCCTACTATGGTAGATCCTCCTATCAAGCGTATCGAGCTGTACCTTAAAGGGTTAGCGCCAGAAATTCAGAGTCACATGGCCTCAGCTAATCTTGGCACTATCCAGCAAGTTATTCGTTTGGCTCATCGTCTCACTGATTAGGCAGTCGAGCAGAACAGGCTGCCCAAGCGTATTGGTGCTACTGCTACAGTTACTACTACTTCTGATGCCCCCAGCGACAACAAACGCAAATGGGATGGAGTCTCAAGCAAGGGTTCGACATCAGCTCAGTCTCAGTCTCAGCAGCGAAAGACTGATGACTACCAGAGTCCTGGTCAGCAATCTTCTGGTAGTCAAGGGCAGGGTGGATACTGAGGAAACCACCCCAAGTGCAACCGATGCAACAGGCATCATAGTGGGCAATGCAACAAGGGTCGTTGTCTGAGGTGTAACAAGTTTGGTCATGAGGCAAAGGATTCCAGGGGCGCACGACCTGTGAATCAGAATCGTCAACAGCAATAGCAAGCTCCACAGAATCAGCCGCAACAACAGCAGGGTAACAGGGGATGCTTTTAGTGTGGTGCTGAAGGTCACTTCAAGAGAAACTGCCCCCAGTTGAACCAGAATCAGAATAACAACAACAATCAAGGAAACGGAAACAACAATGGGGGTAACAACGGGGGAAACAATGGCGCCCCGGGCCGTGCGTTCGTGATTGGTCAGGGTGATGCTAGGAATGACCCCACATCGTGATGGGTAAGTTTCCACTGGACGACTTTTATGTTAATGTTTTATTTGATTCGGGTGCCCATACCGGTTATGTGTCCTTAAAAGTTAGTCAAATGTTAAAGCGTGTCCCAACACTTTTGAACACCAAGCACATGGTAGAGCTAGCAAACGGTAAAAGTCTTGAAGCCACACACATAGTTAGGGGTTGTAATCTCATCTTAGCTGGTCAAACCTTTTCTATCAGCCTTATTCCTATCGTTTTGGGTAGTTTCGACATTGTTATTGGTATGGACTGGTTATCGTAACATCGAGCAGAGATCCTTTGCAAGGAGAAGATCGTCCGCATTCTTCGTCCAGATGGGGAACCTTTAGTGATTCATGGCGACAAGAGTGGTGCCGTGGTGGGCATCATTTCTTTTCTTAATGCCCAGAAGTGTTTGCGAAAGGGCCACACTACTATCCTAGCCCTCATTTCTGATGCATCCTCGAAAGAAAAGAAGATCGAAGATATCCCAATTGTACGTGATTTTCCTGAGTAATTACCTGGTCTTCCACCTCATCGTCAGGTTGAGTTTCAAATCGAGCTAGCTCCTGGAGCAGCGCCTATAGCTCGTGCACCTTATCATTTAGCTCCATCAAAACTTGAAGAACTGTCCACGCAACTACAAGAGCTCTTGGATAAGGATTTTATTCGTCCTAGCTCTTCGCCTTGGGGAGCTCCAGTATTATTTGTGAAGAAGAAAGACGGTACCTTCAGAATGTGTATTGAATACCGCGAACTCAACAAGGTGACTGTAAAGAATCGCTATCCACTTGCACGCATTGATGACTTGTTCGATCAGCTGCAAGGGTCGAGCTACTACTCGAAGATTGACCTGAGGTCAGGCTACCATCAACTGTGAGTCCGAGATGAGGATATCTCTAAAACAGCATTCAGGACTCGGTATGGGTATTACGAGTTTCTGGTTATGCCTTTTGGATTGACAAACGCACCTGCAGTCTTCATGGATCTTATGAACAGAGTGTGCAAGCCTTACCTGGATAAGTTTGTTATTGTTTTCATCGATGACATCCTGATCTATTCTAAGAGTTAGGAGGAACACGAGCACTATCTACGGCTCATATTAGAACTCTTTCGAACAGAGCAGTTGTATGCCAAGTCTTCGAAATGCGACTTTTGGCTTCATGAAGTCCACTTTCTAGGCCACGTGGTAAACAAGGATGGGATTCATGTTGATCCATCCAAGGTAGACTCGATCAAGAACTGGCCTGCACCCCGTACACCAACAGAAATCCGCCAATTCATGGGTTTGGCGGGCTACTACCGAAGGTTCATGAACGATTTCTCCAAGATTGTGCAACCTCTCACTTCACTAACGCAGAAGGGCATCGCCTATCGTTGGGGTGTCGCCTATCATTGGGGTAATGAACAGGAATAAGCATTTCAGCACTTAAAAGATAGACTTTGTAGCACACCTATTCTCTCATTGCCAGAGGGGACAGACGATTTCGTGGTTTATTGTCACGCGTCAATTCAGGGTCTTGGTTGTGTGTTGATGCAACGGGATAAAATCATTGCTTATGCATCGCGCCAACTTAAAGTTCACGAAAGGAATTACACTACACACGATCTGGAGCTGGGAGCTGTTGTTTTCGCACTTAAGATATGGAAACATTACCTGTACGGTACCAAGTGCACCATTTACACCGATCACAGGAGTCTCGAGCATATCTTCAAACAGAAGGAGTTGAACATGCGACAACGTCGATGGGTCGAGCTCTTGAATGATTACGAATGCGCGATCAAGTACCATCCGGGCAAGGCCAATGTTGTGGCTGACGCCCTCAGTCGAAAAGATACTACACCTAAACGCGTACGTGCTTTACAACTCACCATCCAATCTAGTCTTCCTACTCAGATACGAGATGCTCAGGTTGAAGCATTAAAAGCAGAGAACGTCAGGGCAGAGTCCCTACGTGGATCAAGGAAACGATTGGAACAGAAAGAAGACGACGCTTACTACGTAACAGGGCGTATCTGGGTCCCACACTATGGAAACTTACGCGAGCTTGTAATGGATGAAGCACATAAGTCTCGTTATTCGGTACATCCTGGTTCGGATAAGATGTACTACGACTTGAAGACTACGTACTGGTGGCCTAGCATGAAAGCCCACATAGCAACCTATGTTGGCAAATGTTTAACTTGTGCGAGAGTCAAGACTGAATACCAGAGACCATCGGGCCTACTCCAACAACCAGAGATACCACAATGGAAATGGGAACAAATTTCCATGGATTTTGTTACTGGCCTGCCTAGATCTCAACGTGGAAATGACACTATTTGGGTGATAGTGGATCTATTGACTAAGTCTGCACACTTTTTGGCCATCAAAGAAACAGACAAGTTCTCTACCTTAGCAAACGTTTATTTAAAGGAAGTGGTTTTGAGGCACGAGGTGCCAACCTCTATTATTTCCGATCGTGATGCACGTTTTACTTCTGAATTGTGGCAAGCAATGCACAAGTCCTTTGGCTCACGATTAGACATGAGCACCGCTTATCATCCCCAGACGGATGGGCAGTCTGAACGCACCATCCAAACCCTTGAAGACATGCTTAGGGCATGTGTGATTGATTTTGGTAACGGCTGGGAAAAACATCTACCGTTAGTGGAATTTTCGTATAATAACAGTTACCACACCAGCATTCAAGCCGCTCTGTTTGAGGCATTGTACGGACGTAAATGCTGATCACCACTTTGCTGGGCAGAAGTTGGTGACAGTCAGATCAAGGGTCCAGAACTTGTAGTATACACAACGGAAAGGATTTCTCAGATACGACAACGAATGGCGGAAACTCGTGACCGTCAGAAAAGCTATGCTGATAAGCGCAGGAAACCACTCGAGTTCCAGGTTGGGGATCGAGTGCTACTCAAAGTCTCACCTTGGAAAGGTGTAGTTCGTTTTGGCAAACGAGGCAAGCTCAATCCGCGTTATGTCGGACCGTTCGAAATCATTGAGAAAATAGGCAAGGTGGCCTACAAACTAAACCTACCTACAGAACTCAGTGGAGTTCACAACGTTTTTCACGTGTCAAATCTAAAGAAGTGTCTGTCAGATGAGACCCTCATAGTTCCTTTGAAGGAGCTCACTATCGACGATCAGTTAAGATTCATCGAGGAACCAGTTGAAATTATAGACCGAGACGTTAAGATTCTCAAGCACACCAGAATACCTCTTGTTCGAGTTCGTTGGAACTCCCGTCGTGGACCAGAGTTCACCTGGGAACGAGAAGACCAAATGAAACTCAAGTATCCCCAGTTGTTCGGGAACGGTGCAACCACTACTGAGGCTGAAGCTACTTAGGAATTTCGGGACGAAATTCCAAACCAACGGGGGGATGATGTGACACCCCAGGTAAACCAGGAAACAACACAACACAACCAGCTTCCTCAGTAACCAAGTGCTAAATTTCGGGACGAAATTTCTTTCAAGTTGGGGATAATGTGACAACCCGAGTTTCAAGGTTTCTACTTGACTTAATACTTGTTCACAAGGCGTTGTTTTGTAATTATATATGGTGTGCATTATACGTGTGTGGGTTAATAATGTATTTTGTATTAATATTATGATTGCGTTATTAAAAACAAAAAGGTGGAACCTTGGCCGAAAACACTCACACCCGAAAACACCCACTTGACGAAAACACCCATCTCTTCGACGAAATCAGTGTTTTCGTTAGGATTGGGCTCTGGCCCAAGGGTGTTCAGCTGGCCCGATGGTATCAACGATATAACTTGTGAAATCGGTTACGTTAGAACACTCTTAGGAAACCCTAAACTACTCTCCTCTTGTGCGACGGCAACTGCAACATTTGGAACCTTTCTTTCCGATCGATTCGTTAGTTTTTCTATTCCGGTTAGTGTTTAAGCTTTGCATGATTACTTGCTTGAAATCTCCATTTACTGTTTGATTGAAAACCTTGTTTACGAGTTCGAAATAATGTGTGGATCATGTTTAGAGGATGAGATTGGTTATAACGGGTTGTTTGTTTATTGGGTTAATGAGTAAGACTTGATGATTTTAATGTAAATCATTCGGACTAGACCTGATTGCTTATGCTACTGCTCATGATTCAACTTGATGATATATATGTATTACCTGAATATATAAGTGAATTATGATTCTGAATTTGCATGATGATTGAATAATGATTCTCGATTGTATAGTGGTTAAGAAATGTACACGGTTTCATGAATAGATCGGATGGAGTTAATGATTGTTACAGCTAATGTAATGATTAGACGATCGTTAGGTTTCTGGAATGCGTAACTATTGTGATGATGAAAACCCTACCCGACGAAATCCCCACCCAACGAAAACACGGGGAACCAGACGAAAACACTTTAGTGTTTTCGCCATTCATCGAACTCGACAAAACCCTTGGGATTTTGTCACCTGGGGGTTTTCGTCCAAAGTGATATCGTCCCCAG
Organism: Helianthus annuus; assembly: GCF_002127325.2. Classification (NCBI taxonomy): domain Eukaryota; kingdom Viridiplantae; phylum Streptophyta; class Magnoliopsida; order Asterales; family Asteraceae; genus Helianthus; species Helianthus annuus. Next base: position 36,021,171 of record NC_035445.2, on the reverse strand, counting down.
GTGTTTTCGCCACAAGGGATTTCGCCACAAGGTGATTTTGTTGCATGTTTGACACAGTAAACTGTAAACTCCGTTAAGATAAGCATGTTGACTCTGTTATGTATGCTAAGTATGTAAACCTTGTTAAGTTTATTAACCCAGTTAAGTTTAGTAACTCAGTTAAGATTTACTCTATTAGTTGTTAAATTCTGTTTAGTTTATTAACTTTGTTAAGTATCTAACTCTGTTAAGTATGTAACTTTGTTAAGTATGTAACTCTGTTAAGTATGTAACTCTGTTAAGTATGTAACTTTGTTAAGTATGTAACTCTGTTAAGTATGTAACTTTGTTAAGTATGTAACTCTGTTAAGCCACAAGGTGATTTTGTTGCATGTTTGACACAGTAAACTGTAAACTCCTTTAAGATAAGCATGTTGACTCTGTTATGTATGCTAAGTATGTAAACCTTGTTAAGTTTATTAACCCAGTTAAGTTTAGTAACTCAGTTAAGATTTACTCTGTTAGTTGTTAAATTCTGTTTAGTTTATTAACTTTGTTAAGTATGTAACTCTGTTAAAGCCTGTGAAAGGCATTTTTGTGAAGCATGAATTGTATGAATATGATTGATTGCTTATGTGATACATGATGTTAAGTGCCAAGAACACTATGTGACATTAGAATACATGTGAATCGTTTCGAACTTAAACTGATTATGTATACGTGCATACTATAGGACTTGACTGATTACTTGTGAGCACATAATTTAGCATACCGAGCAAACCAAGGTGAGTTCACACTTTCTACAAGGCATGGGATTCCCGGTGGTTTGGGAATGGGTTAATAAACTAAAACGGAACCTACATATCCTCCTTGGGTAGGATATGTACGGCCATCCTCCTTGGGTAGGATGCCACTATAAATCCTGTGTATTCTCGTTGGGTAGAATACGTACGTTCGTCCTCCTTAGGTAGGATAACAACCTTACAACTTACTAGACAAAACTCTATCATGAAGTCCCTCACTTTATATCGACTTAATCGCCGAGGCCGATGGCGAGCGGGTCATTAGTTAATAGCGCTATTAGTTAACACCATGTCGTTCGAACGGGCGTGTACTAATGGATCATGGCAAACTGTCAATGATGATAAACATTGATGTAGGGCACAACTATTGTTCGTCAGTCGTCGATACGGTAACAGTCTAGTGGTTCACATGGGGAAGCCCCCCACTTATGATTTCAAAACAAACTGGTAAAACTAAACAACCAACTCTGAACTCGCTTAACTTTGTTGTTGACTCGTTGTTACATGCCTTGCGGTCGTTAGGTACTTCAGGAGCTTGCACGAGGAAGCGTGGACGTTGTGGGACATGGATAGTTTTATGCCATGTTAAACATTTGGAATATTTGAACTGGAACTTTGGTTTTAAACATTATGCTTCCGCCTACAACTTAAACTATGTTTTGTTTGGACACTAATTATATTGGGTTGGGTTTTATTTTTATTTACATACTATATTCAATATGATTGGTGGCTGGATCCTGGTCAGTCACACCTCCAAGCGGTGGTACTCCGCATGTGGATTTTGGGGGTGTGACAACCTAGGGCTTTGGCGCAATAAAACGATAATACGCGCAAGTTTGCGCGTTAGAGGGACCAAAAGCGTCAACTTATAAATCTACGCCTTTGGTGGCCATTTAAGCGAACGGAAGCGTCGTAATATTTAAGCATAAGCTCGGGAATACTTAATATGGGCTACGAAAGGCTTAGACATCGTTAAACGATATTTCGCGCTACTTTGTACGATTAAAGGACTAAAAGCAACAATAAGCAAAACTACGCCTTGGAGGATCTTTTTAAACAAACCAAGGACTTTGCGATGCTCGGTCGAGCTCCCGGGATGCCTAAGAATGATTACTTGAGGTCTTTGTGCCTTGTATTAACAGGACATATTAAACTAGAAAATATTGTGTCGATAACATAAAAAAGTTAAATAACAAATAAAGGTGTGAAGGACTTTTCTTGTCAACCTTCAAAAGTTGTTTTTAAACTTGAATACATCTGATATAAAAGTTCAAGGGACCAGTTATGTCATTTTATAAGAAAAATAAGTTTAAAATGCTGATTATAAGAGACAGGGACTAAAACCGTAAATCTGCCAAACCTTTTGGACTGGACCGCTCGCTGGCGGGCCGCGACCGCTAGGCTTATTGCCTACGCGGGCCGCGAGCTCACCTTTCAGCAGCAGCAGCAATTTTAAGCTGCTGTTTTGGTTCTTTTGTTTATTCTCCTCACATCAAAACCATTTTTAATCATTCTAGGGGCTTGCTAACAGATTTATAAAACCAGATTACACCTGTGATAATCTCATAACTCCCTCATACACATGGCAGGATCTTAGGGATCATTGAAAACTATAAATAGGTGAACTTTTCTTACATTCAAACTCACACTTTCAATTCATTTATGCTATATCTCTCAATCTAAGAGGATCCTGAACTTTTGGGAACCTCCTTTCAGTCCTAAGGACCATATGTAAGTGTCCTTTCATGACAACTTTATTTTATTTGGCTTAAAAAGCCAAAAAGTCAAGCGTATACGATAAACGCTTTGCCTTTTAGCTAGACCATAAAAGGTTAAGCCATTGTTCGCAACGAACATGGCTACGTGATCGAAATTAGGTAGGTATTAAACCCTCAAAAAGGAACCTCCTAATTATCACGTTTACTTAGTTAATTGTCGGATCAAAGTAATTAAAAGAAAAGTCAAACGGGTCAATTTTTAAATAAAATTTATAACTGATAATGTATAAGCTGTAAAATCAGTTTTGTCACTTAAAAAACTTGGTAAATATTAATTGAACATGTCTAGGCATGAGCAACCCGACAATTCTGAGTTTAGGCTCGGTTCGCAACCGAAAGTCGCAAAAGTAGACTTTTGCTTTGACTTTCAGTTCTGACCCTATTTAGCTTAGTTTAGTTATGTCTTAGGGTTCCTTTGTGACCATATTATGTGTTAGTATAACCCTCTGAGGTCATACTACATGGTCCCTTAGAAATCATAGTTCATTTGCATGTTTCCGTTAAATTCTTAAAAATTGACTACTATGCCCTTATGTTATAAAAAAAAGATTTTTGAAAATGTTATAGGACAAAAAGTTTATTACTGATATTTAAGCATGCCACAAAAATTTGACATCATTTTCTGGCCTTAAACAAAAGTTATGCATGATATCGTAAAACATAACTTTTTGTTAATTAAATGGCATTTTTAGCATAAATCATATTTAAACCCAATTTTTGGCACCAAACTTGCTGCCCATTGTTATGATATAATATCTAGGGATTTTTTGGAAATTTTTGCCAAATTTTATACTGACCATAACGTAGAGTTCTAGCATGAATTCGGTAATTGATGATAATGCCTTTTCGTTAATAAAATGAGTTTAACATATGATTTGAATACCAAACGTTTTCCTACTAATATCATATGTTAAAGAAAATATTTTAAGCGTTAGAGACTGATCAAAACTTCATTATTTTATAAACATCTTGAATATCGTCAAATTACCGACTTTTACGCTAATTAGTAGCATAGTATAGTTTAAAACCATATTTAGCGCCTAAGACTTGTTACCTAATGATCTTAAAAATATATTTTTATACTTTAACAGTAAGTATAAGTCTTGAACTCAGATTTCCAAATTTGAGCTTAAAAGCATATGTGAAATGACCAAAATGCCCCTACGGTGCATAATTTGGCCATAAATGATAAACCTCACATAGGTATGATATCTTACTGATGAAACTTGATAAAATAAATATTTTTACTGAATATTTTAGACCAGAACCTTAGTTTGCTATTAAACCTCCTTTATAAGCTTTAAAATGACTAAAATACCCTTACAGGGCTTAAATTGGTTTTAAATTCGTTTTGGGCATAATTGTTGATATCCTACTGGTATCATATCATATTTAAAGCATATTAACTTGTGGAACTTGTACATGACTCATCCGGTTATCCGTGATGCATATACGCGTTCGGTACGGTTTATGTAACTAGTTTACATAAATTAGCCGAAACGGGTCAAACCTTATCATTTTCATTTCAAAATCCAGAATGTATTTAGTTTACCCATTTTACACAAGTCTTCATAGTTGTTGGGTCTAAATCACATTCCAATTCGGTCATCGCATAATCTAGCGTTTCGCGTCGTAAACTTTTCTTTAAAACTAACCGGTCTAAGTTACAACTTAAATAAGACCCGTTAGGAAATCTAATAGGATAGTAAAACATTCGTTCCAGATTAGGAGCCCAGTAAAAGCTACCTACACTTGCTGATTAGAATATACGGCTGATGATAAATAACATTTTAGCTCAGGTAAATACTTTTAACTTATTTTCCCTTATATGGGCTTGGGATACGGTAAATTATTACCGCTTGGTCGGGTATTGAATATTTAATCGATTAGTAGTTAAATCATTGAGATAACCTGTTTTAATTTGTTTTGTTTAATGCAAAGCCTTTGGGGGGGTTAATGACCGTGTCCTGGATATCCTCGGCTCATTCATTTGAAATGGCCACGGCTTAAGCACGGGGTGTAGGCATACACCTGACAGTTGCGTATGTAAAAACGGTATCTCACTCGTGAGGAAACTTCTTGTGGGCCTATACTTGTGGTGTGTCTATTAATCATGTACTGACTCTTCTATTCCGGTCCTGAACGGACGACAAACATGTAAATCTGTATACAAGATTACTTTAAATAATTGTCCCAAGTTATAAAAGATTTTATGCCTTGTGCATCCAAACCAATTTTATAAATACTTTTCAAAAGAGTCAGTTAATTGTATTTACCAGCGTAAACTGACGCATTTTTCAAAAGACTAAGTGGCAGGTACTACGCGTAATGGGCTGGAAGCTCTTGAGCAGTAATTAAGGAATCTTGCAAATTCTTAGTGCTTAAAGTCTGTTGAACAATAAATTTTGTTATCTGTTTTAGATCCGCCTGCGGATCCATTATCGACCGTTTGTATAATATTTTATTATATTTTCAAATCTGGTTTGTATTATTATTTTAGACTTCCGCTGTGCATTAAACTGTGATTATTGGACTATGATGATATCAACTACGTCACGATACTCCCCACCGGACCCACCGGTACTACGTGGAAATATCGAGGTGTGACATGTTGGTATCAGAGCCAACGTTTGAGTGAATTAAACACTAGCCTTTAGTGTTTAATCTTAAATGACACAATAGCATATTCCTTAGACCTTCTGTGTCTAGACTTAACATAGGAATGCTCTCATCCCTATTAAGTAAACATTGTTTTCGATTCTATGTATTTTGAATATGTCGCCAGGCAATGAAGCCGTGATAGAAATTCTCCACATCCGAAGCCTAGAAAAACCAAGCTTCGTACCGCGGATAGGATAAGCACGCAACCGATGAAAGAAAGACCTTTATGGACATATTCCCAAAACCAAACTTGTTTAAACCCTTAACCTGACTACAGAGTCCATACCAGAAGGTCCCTGAGGCTCCCACATGGAAGATGATATATGTGGATGTTATTAATCCCTATTTCTTACCTCCGAGTTTAGGAATTTCAGACTTAGACTATACCAGTCAAAACCTAATCCGTGATCCATGTCATTTCTTTAATCATTGAATCCTTGGATTCTATTTCTACAATGGACCCTGATTTGAAATAATTACTTTATTCACTAAAATCTTCAGAGTCACTACTGCGCACGATAAATAAAGAAGAAGAAACAATCAGAATAAAGCAAGGAAGACATTAAAAACCCTCCTTCCATCACATTTAAATTTTTACCTTTAAGTCCCTGTATGGACATTTGATTACTAAAGTCCTTTGTGGACATATTATCCCATCATAGTCCTGGTGGACCCACGTCTCCTGATAAGACTTCGTATATACGTATGTTTATCATAGTCCCTTCAAGGACATTATATTTCAATATAGTCTCTCTGTGGACATTGTAATTCAATAAAGTCCCTCGGTGGGCATGCTATTTCAAAATAGTCCTTTCATGGACAAGTGATTTTATTAAAAATCCCTTTTGTGGATACACTATTTAAATAGTCCCTGTGTGGACAAACCTTTTGACTTAAGACCCTGTATGGGCATTTGTTATATAGTCCTTACATGGACATATTATTTTATTAAAATCTTTTATGGACATGTTATTTCATCAAAGTCCCCTGGCGAATATAATAATTTATCCTAGTCCTTTCAAGGACATATCATTTTACTGTAGTCCCGATGTTGACGTGTCTTATAGTCCCTAAACGGACTTATATTTTTCCCTTTCGTCCCCGCTTGGACAGGTATTGCTTCAAAGTCCCTATTAGGACCTATCTTCTCTATATAGTCCCCGAGCGGACGTTGGTTTAATATAATTCCCTAATGAACATATTTTATTTAAGACCCTGTGAGGGCATCTGTTCAGCAAAGTCCTTTGTGCACAAGCTGTACCAATATAGCCCTTTTTATGGACACGTTATTTCAATAAAATCCATTTGGGGATATGTTATTTCTAAATAGTCCTGACATGGACACGAGATTTCATTATAGTCCCTTAGTGGACATGATATTTCATTATAACATTTGTAGACCGGATATTTCATTATAGTCCTATCATGGGCAAACTATTTTAATATAGTCCCCAAACGGACTTATAATTTTTTTTAGTCCTCTGTGGACAAATATGATAATAAAAGTCCTGATTAAGGCACTATTGTAAACTTCCTAATGATTTATGGAAAGTTTTGAAAATTTTATATAGCTATTCATTTCGTCCTTTATCAAACAATAGTATCAATTTTATTCGAACTTTATCGATCTGCTAAATAATCTCAAAAGATCTTCTTAATGGTATAACCTAGCCAATATGTCAATACAGACATGCTATGATGGTAAAACCCTCTTAAGACAATTAATCCTTGTTAACATCTGAGAACATGTTAACACTCCTGGCAGTGTGACTTGAGAGACCACACCAGCCGTCAAAGTATTTGGACTATGTCCAAACCTTAGAGCCTATATGATCGAATTAGATCATGGCAAGTATCATCTAGGTGATGATCAAAATATATAAACATCCGTTAGTGATGAAGTGCCTACGGGCTAAACTTGTTGTCCAATAAGACAACGACATGTTTTGGTCTATGACCCCCTGTCTAAAGATATTGGACTATGTTCAAACGTAATAGTCTATATTATCAAAGCGATCATGACTATATCATCTGATACGATGATCATATTATTAAACATCCTTAATAATGCTTTGCCTACGGGCCATAACATATTATCCATTTGTGACAATGACATTGTGATCTTTATGATCCCCTGTCCAAGGTAGTGTAGCTATGCTCAAGCCTAATAGTCTATATATGTTCAATATGATCATGACTAATAAAATCTGAAACGATGATCACAATATTTAACATCCTTTAGTGATGTGTCGCCTACAGGCCAAATACTATATTGTCCATTAGTGACGTTGCAAATTGTGACCGTTATGGTTATTGTCCAAGGTAATGGGTAATGCCAAAGCCTCATACTATATAAGATCAATAAGATCTTGACAGATATCTTAAATTACAATAATTATATATATATATATATATATATATATATATATATATAAACAAACATCCACTAGTGATATCCATTGATTGGCCTAGGTGGCAAAATAAATCGTCTCTCAAAATAATGACAGATGTAGCCTATAACTCTCTGCCCAAAGGTAAAGAACTATGTTTAAACCTTAAAATCCCTGATCAAATGAGTTTGCGGCTTATATATTAATGTCCTCTGTGACAGATCTTTTATGCTATACCCTATATGTCCTTTGCGACAAGGCCTTCGTGCCATATGACTATTCATGTCCTTCGTGACAAATCTATGCGCCACATTATATACCTTCTGTGACAAGCTTATGTACTACACTTTCATGACCTACATGACGGACTTATGTTCCAACTTTAAAAATTTCTTGAGGCAAGCTTTCGAACTATCTAAAATCATCAGTATAACAAAGACAGTTGTGACATTGTGATCCCCTGTCTAAAAGGTAATGGACTCGGTCCAAACCCTAAATGCCATTGATGGTCCTTTTGTGACCTAGGCTAAATGTAATTGATGTGCATACAAACAACATTCATTAGGAATGTTCATAACCTATTAGCCTATATGGTGTAATGATACCGTGGTTAGTATACGTTAGGTCATCAGGATGATGACTAGCTGTTGTAATACAACTAAGTAATTGTTTCATTTGATGGTAGGGACCAAGTCTCGAGTATGGCAAACTAGGATAAGACAACCAACAATCACGTCATCAATGATGCGACACACGCTAATTATGCTACAATTGTGAACCTCAATATTAACAGAGATGATCTTCAAGCTATGATTGACGCAACTGTTGGAAAAGCTATGAGAAAGGTCATGAAAAAGTTCAAAGAGCCCAACGCTACTTGATTCGAATCCCATTTAAAATCATACTTCTTTACTAGTGAGAAGGATTTTGTTCATGCCTCGAATGCAAAGAATGAACCAAAAAGGAAAAGGGAGAAGGATAATTCCCAGGTTTCTAAGAAAAAGGGTAAGATTGAGCTCAATAAGAACCAACAAAAGACAACAAGAAACTTATATGCAAGACCTGCCATAAAAGGCACTGGGGACAGTGTTGAATGAAACAAAGGCCAAAGCAGTGTGCCGTCTGTAAAAGAACTGGTCATCACTCCCACGAATGTAGGGACATAAAGAACGCAATCTGTTTCGGTTGTGGCGAGAAAGGCCACATCAGGACTAACTGCCCTAAAACTATCAAAAAGGGTATAGCTAAGCTTGGAAAGGCTAAGGAGGGAAACGCCTGAATTACCGAATGAATGCCAGAGACAGTACATATCAATAATATCATTAGGTACATTCCTTATCATTATCAACGAAAATTCCTGCTAAGTGTCTGGATTTAATTCAGGGAATAATAAGTCTTTCATAGATCATAAGCTTAGCAAACTTTCAAAATTCCCCTTAAGAACTCCAGATATTAAGTGTAAGGTAAAACCTACTGACGAAAATCATAGGAACCATTTCCTCTATTCTTATCGGAAATCTTCATTCATATGATCTAGAGTACTCTATCTTCAGATGGATTACGACAATATATGTTATTTTATTTTTTTTATATATCTCATTGATTTCTATCAACTACGAATGCTAGGTTATGCCTGATAAAAGCGCCATATGAGGATTGGCGTATCCTAGTGTGTCCCGTAGATTGCTTCCATGCCTGATCAGTATGGAGGTTTAATGTAGGGAACCACTGAGATATTCCAATGGTCATATTGTACTAAAAGTCAGCTAATGGTATTCAAAGAAGATATACAGTATAGAAATGTCCAAATAGGTGTCACTAATTAAGGCGTCCGTGCATTCATAAAGAAAAATGTGTCATTTATATGGCAGAATAACGATAGATGAACTAAAGCCTGTGATTCAGAATATCAATGTTATCTCTGTGAATCTCGTTTGTCTTCTTCAAAGAACTACCCTATATTTTTTCCTAAGACAAGAAAAGTTAAGATTAATGTCTCGCTTAGGGCTGCATTTATTGTAAGAAATCCATATCGGGTTGTACCAACGGAAATAGAAGAACTAAGAGTCAATCAGAAAAGCTTTTAGAGAAGATTTCATAAAGCCTAGCTCATCATTCTCAGAGCTCTAGTATTATTATTTAAGAAAGATGGTTCAACGCGCTTATGCATTGATTACCGCAACCCTAACTAGGTAACAATTGAGAATCGCTATCAGCTACCCAGGATCGTCGACTCGTTCAACTAACCTTGAGGTTATCTACTCTTTAAGACTGGCTTAAGCAGTAGTTGGAATGGCTATCTCACCTTAAATAAACTCCCCTATAACTAATGGTTGTTATATAAGTACCGAGGCTGCTCCTTTGGGGACCTTGTATAGATGGAATGTCAAATGTCCGTTTGATGGACAGTGTTAGCGATGGATTTTCACAGCATATGGATCATGGATCCTCAAGTGCAGCCAGGATCATGGATCCTCAGTTCACTTTGAATTAAGGATCCTCAGGAGACGTTGCAGGACTAAGGATCCAGGATCCTCATTATTATCCTTATACTAACAATTGTTTCCATTATATTTGAACTTGTTTTGCAGGAGTATTCGAGTGGGACTTGGTCTTGCCGAGATTCCAGGGGAATATCCCTTCTAATTCTGCACGTGCATGGCCTTCGTGACCGTTGTGGAGATCGTGGGAAGCTAGCACCTTTTTCGGATTGTTAGTTTGATAGCTTATTTCTATTTTTAAATGGGGATAACAAGCTTGAATAGATTATTATTAGCAACACACACTACTCTCGAGAACTCTCTGCAATTTATTGGCGATTACACATTTTTTGCAAGCTAGTGATCCTTGTACCAAGCTTGTTGTCATCCCGATTTGTAAACATTGTTTGTTTAAAATATTTAGTGATCGGTAGTTTCCATCACCCGAGGCTCTTTATGCCGGAGATCATATATTGATCAAGGGCTTTTTCCTCGTATAAATCCTTGTGTCCAACATTCATTTCATTCATACATTTGTTCATAATACCAAGCATCACACCTCACAAAATCGGATTTGGTTGCATTATTCTTGTGTGATTTTTGACCAAAACAGTTTGGCGCCCACCGTGGGGCGATTGGTGCTTCAATTCTGAGAAATTTTCTTCATTTCGGTTCATTACCTTCAACCACATGGCTTCTCAAGTGAAGAACACTTCAAGCTCTATGCCGACGATCACCTCTTCACAGGGCATTCTACCTTTGCCACCTGTTTCTTCTGGATCCCAGAAGAATGCTGAGAATGCTGCGAAGAAACAAACCCCCGTTTTCTCAAAACCAACTTCTTCTGTTTCTTCTGGCCCTACTAACAATGATCTTTATTCTTTGATTTTGCAGATGAGGGATTACATGCAGCAGTAGGACATAACTAATGATAGGATCCTTCAACAGATTGACGACATCAAGAAATTGAAGAGAGCAATGGAGGATCACTCTCCTTTAATGCCGAGATCATTGAACTTCGACACTCGAGTCATAAATGCCCAGCACTCTACAGCACCAGTGTCCAGTACCAGGGTGGATCATTGGGAATACGTTATGGATCATCGGCAATGACGCAGGCTAAAGGATCCTATTTTCAGCCTTCAGGATCCTCCCTTCAGCCTCAAGGATCCTCCTTCCAGCATCAAGAATCCTTCACTAGTTCAGGAGGATACATGGGGACGCAGACAGTTCAAGGATCCTACTCTCAGTATCCAGGATCCTCATCCCAGGTTCAAGGATCCTCGTCTCAGGGTCAAGGGTCCTCATCTCAGGCTCATGGATCCATGGATTATCCTCCAAGACCCCCAACTTCAGTGTATCGAGGATCCAACATCTTTCAGGATCAAGGATCCTTAAGAAGTGCAGAACCCAGAAGTTCAGAGATTCATTTGGGAGACTTCATACCTATGCAAACTATCGTTTCATCTGGTCCCTCAGTTATACCAGAATCTCGCCAATATGGATTCACATCCGGAATTCCAAACCTGAATCCTTCAGGAGGTAACACTTTGAATGATTCTTATAATGCTAACTGTTTTGGTCAAAAATCACACAAGGATAATGTAACCAAACTTTAAGTAAACGGGGTATGATGCTTGGTTAACTATGAAAGTAAAGGATCACTTCTGTGATATAGATGCAAAGACACAATGATTTATACGAGGAAAAAGCCCTTGATCAATGTATGATCTCCGGCATAAAAAACCTCGGGTGATGGCAACTACCGATCACCAACTTCAATATAAGAATAATATGATTACAACTTCGGATAGTAATGAGCTGAGTACAAGGATCACTATTGTTTCGAGTGTCTAAGTGTGTGAGAGTTGTGTTGTATGTTGTGTGTGTTCTTCCGAATGAGGAAGAGTGGTATTTATACGTGTGTAGGTGACCTATTTTAGGTAGCTAAACTAATATTCAGCTCATTACCCCTTTAGAAATGAGATACAATCTAGCCTAAATAGCCGCCCATAAATCAAGCCAAGTTTCCATATCCTGTGCAACGTCTATCTTCAATTAAGCTCTTGCCATAATTGTGAAGACGCGTCCCTTGATCATGATGCCTAGAGCGTATCCTGCTAGATGTTCCTGCAAAACAATATTGTATTAAGTGGAAGTGGCCGTTAGTATGAGGATCACTATAATGTCCCATGATCCTGATCCTGAAGTCCTGCTGAGGATCACTGTCTGCCAAAGAAACAAGGATCACTGGTTAGGATCACGTATAAGGATCACCTATAATAAAAATCCAGCCCTAACAATTGCCCCCAAAATATAAGGAGTTAATTGTAAATAGACGAGTTATATTTTGTTTCGATCTTATCTCTAACGGGTGACTCCAAGAAACTAGCCGTTACACCCGGACTAGCCGTTGCGATCGTTACGTCACAGATGTGACAATCCCTGCAGATCATGATTATAAATAGGAGATAGGGTGAGGATCAGTTTGTATTTAAATTCAAGATACACTCCCTTTATATTCTGCACCGAAGATTGATCAGGTATTCTTCTCTTTCTCTCTTTTTTCTCTTTGCTCTGTTTTCTGCTCCTACTCTGTTTCCGTCCCGTCACAAATATGTTGCTCCGGAATTCTCCACACAAGGATTCCAAGAAGGATAGTCCCTTAAAAAGCCAGGGGATTATCAAGGATTCTCCTACGGAGAGGTGCTGCTTTACTGATGTTCACATAGACAAAATTCGTCATTGCTTTCCGGCGAATGCTGTTTTCAAGTCCTTCACGCCTACCGCTCTGAGTGACTCTGTTTCGAATACCTGGGTGGCTTTTCCTGCTACTCCATTCACCATAGGGTATTCATATCCTTTTCCATCGTTCACCCAATCTTTCTTTTCCTTAACCGGCATATCATATATCCAAGCTATGCCGATGATCTGGAGGGTTCTGTATACCTTTGAGAGGATCATCGAGCAGGAAGGGATTGATCTGGGGATGGCGGAGTTAGCTGAGTTTTACGATCTCACCACATTTGGTTTTCACCGGTATTTGTTGAAACGGAAAGCCGGGGAGGATCATCCTGTCTTCAAGGTCACTAAGAACGATACAAACTGGAAGCGTCGCTTTTTCTTTGTTAGGAGGGATTCCATCCCAGATGGGAAGGATCTGCCCAAGGAATGGGCCACTCATGGTAGGATAGAGGATCCTCGAAGGATCACTATCAGCCCTGTCTCATATAATGAGGATCACTAATATCTCTTTTTATCTCTTGTGCAGCTATATCCATTGCTCATCTGAAATTAAGCCCTGCTGCAAAAGAGAGAGTCCTAGCTTTTAAAAAGCTTGATCTTGAGGTCAGAAGTTTCCAAGTCACCGTCCAAGACTCGCAAGAAGTATCCTCTGCATCTGCCACTATGTCAAGTAAGTATCCTTATAGAAAATAAATTATATGTAAGATTGTTTGATTAATAAGGCAACTTATCTTGATTTTGATTGTGTAGGCGCCGGGAAGTCTGCCAAGTCTGTCAAATCTGCTTCCAAATTTGGGATAAGTGATCTTGCCAACGTCAAGTCTTCGAGGAAGAAGGCTCCTGCTGCTAGTCCTTCAGCTTCAGCTCCTAAGGCACCTATCCGAGGCAAGGGGAAGAAGAGGAAAACTTCTGAAGATCTCCAAGGATTTCCCCTCCTTCGTCAGCAATTCCTTGATTATTTTGACGAAGTTAGGATCACTGCCCCTATTGATTGTCCTGACAAGTTTAGGGATCACCTATGTCTGATGTTGTTTTCCTGTTTTTCTTGTAGAAATTCACCGAAATGGAGACTTATGTTAACCAGGTTGAAGATCAAGATCGTCAAATTGCCGACCTCCAACAGATGGGTGTGGAGAAGGACCTCAAGATTGCTGATCTTGAGAAGGAGATCCGGGCTGTTAAGGACGAGGCTGTCAAAGCATTGATCAACTTTGATTATGAAAAGCATGACATTACTCAGGATGCTAAAGTCTCTGCCGTGATAGCTATGTACAAGATACAACTGCAGATGGCTACGGAGGCTCAGGATCCTTCCTTCGATAAGAGCACATGGGATGTTGAAGGCTGGAAAGCAAGGCTGGCGGAATTGGAGGATGAGGATGAAGCCGAGGATATCCCAATGCTGGAGGGTGGTGATGCTGACAAGGATCAAGGCGGAGAAGCTGGTGGTGACGAAGCAGCGAAGGTGTAGGCTGCATGATTGGGCGATGATGGATATTTTTGACTAGGCCGGAGCAAAATTTTTTAGGTTTGGTAATAGTTTCTTGTGGTTGTTGATGGTTTGTGAAACAATTATGGTCTGTAATCTCCGAACAATAGTTTTTAGGGTTAAGGATCCTGGATCCTTTGAACAATAGGTAGGATTGCAAAAGGTGGAGGGATCCTCTGTTTGGGGGATGAAGCCTTTGTGATCCTGCCGCTTTTAATTTCCTGCACAATGCTAAGACCGCATAGACAATGGACACCCTTTGCCAACCCATGTGGACGGGCCACGTTTTGCTGGTAGAAATGTGGGTTGGCAATTTTGACAACTTTCTTGAAAGGGTTAATGATCCTTTTGTTTAATAATATAACTTTAACTTTTCTGGCTTATCTCGTGTTGTTATCCTTATCTTCTTGTTTCTTAGTTGTTTTTGTAGTATATTTGTTAAAGTGGCAAGAGTTGAAAATATATTTAATAAATTTAGGATATGATCCTAGATCAAATATCCTGATATTGAAAATATTCAAAGTATTTTAGTTCAAGGACCATAGGTTTGGTTGTCAAAGTATAAGGGTTGGTTAGGATAATGAGTATAATCAGAATAGTCAAGGATCATACCTGAGGATCCAAGTTAGGATCCTAACCTTCAACCGAGACAGTCGTAGATAAGATTTTACTAGATAATAAGGATTAAGGATCCTTATGTGTTTTAACTTTGACAATCCTGAAAAACGAAGCACAATTTGGGACTAAGCCAATGTAAGAAATAAATTAGTAACTGGGGACATGCCCAAAGGATAACTGAGGATGATCCCGGAGGATCACTGAGAATGATCCCGGAGGATCACTGGGGACAAGCCCAAAGGATAACTGAGGATGATCCCGGAGGATCACTGGGGACAAGCCCAAAGGATAACTTGGGACAAGCCCAAAGGATCGTATGTAAACTGGAGTATGGCCCTTACTGGCGACTATCCAAACTTAGTGACATGAAAATGTCAAAACCTTAGCTAACGTGAAAACGTTAGAAACCTTAGGAACGGATGTATGGTACGTCTACCATTATACGGAGGATCCTGGGTATAGCCAGTACGATGAGGTTGTCAGCCCCGGAAGTGGGTACTGGTCCCAAAGACGTGAACTATACCAGGATCATCGTGCGCTACTGGCGAAAACTGGGGATAATCCCAAGGATATCTGGGGTTGGACCCAAAGACTTGCGGTGCTTTCGAAGATCTTTGACGATATGCGGAGGATACCTGAACTAACATAACTCAAATGGTTCGTGAGAAGAGGATGAGGGATTCGTGATCCTCATCCTTAGGTAAAAAGTAAGAAAATGTAATAGTTTCTAGGATAAGCATATTACCAGAGTAAGGATCACTGATATCACCGGGATCCTTCAAGGATACTTTAATGTAAGGATCACATGCATGAAGGATCATGTACACAAGAAATATTTCTTTAAGTGAACAGCATTCCAGGCTCTTGGTAACAAGTTTCCTTCCATGGTTAGCAACCTGTATGCCCCCTTTCCTGCTTCAGCTTCAATCAAGTAGGGACCTTCCCATTTTGGTGCTAACTTCCCGTCGGCAGGATTGATAGTATTTTGAAATGCTTTTCTTAACACCATATCTCCGACTTGGAACTTCCTTATTCTGACATTTTTGTTGTAGGCACCAGCCATTTTTTGTTGGTAGCTTGCCATCCTTATCCTAGTTAGATCCCTGATTTCCTCAATAGTATCCAAATCCTGAGCTAGGATTGTAGCATTTTCTTCAGGATCACGAGCACTTGTTCTAGCGGTTGGGATCACCATTTCTGTTGGGATCACTGCTTCTGCCCCAAATACTAAAGAGAAAGGTGTTTGACCAGTGGCATTCTTGGGAGTTGTCCTATCAGCCCATAGCACATAAGGTAACTCCTCTGCCCATTTCCCCTTCTTGGATCCTAGCTTCTTCTTCAGGTTGTTGATGATGATCTTGTTAGATGACTCTGCTTGACCGTTGGCTTGTGGATGAACCGGTGTTGATGTTATCATCTTGATTCCCCAACTGTCACAAAAGTTAGTGGTTCTGCTTCCAATGAATTGGGAGCCATTATCACATATAATTTCAGAGGGGATGCCAAATCTAGTTATAATGTTTCTTTTAATGAAGGATATGACTTCCTTTTCCCTGACTTGAGCGAAGGCTTCAGCTTCTATCCACTTGGAGAAGTAGTCAGTCATGGCAAGCATAAATACTTTTCCACCAGGTGCTTTAGGGAGCTTGCCAACTATATCCATTCCCCATCTCATGAATGGCCAAGAGGATGGTATAGGGTGTAGCAATTCAGCTGGTTGATGAAGGATATTGCTGTGTCTTTGACAAGGATCACATTTCCTAGCATATTCTACAGCATCCCTTTTCATGGTTGGCCAGTAGTATCCTGTTCTAAGGATCCTTGAGAATAATGCCCTGCCCCCAGTGTGGTTTCCACAATCTCCTTCATGGAAGTCTCTCAACACTTCTTCAATTTCAGGATCCTCAATACATCTTAAATATGGTCCTGCAAGGGATCGTTTATATAGCACATTATTTAAGATTGTAAATTGAGATACCTTGATCCTGAAAGCTCTAGGATTTTCTCCCACCGGGATCTCTCCATGTTGCAAGTATTTCATGATTGGTGAGACCCATGACCCTGCATAAGATTGAGCTTCTTCACTAGGGATTACTGCAGTATCCTCTTCTATTTCCATGGCCATTTGATTTTCAATAGCAGGAGCCAGGATATGGATTATAGGGATACTTATATCTTCTGGAATCTTCAAGGATGATCCTAGGTTGGCCAATGCATCAGCCTCTGTGTTCTCCTCTCTTGGTACCTGTGTCAAGCTGAAAGAGACAAAAGAGAGTGCCAATTCTTTGACTATCTCTAAATACTTAGTTAGTTTTTCGCCTTTAACAGCATAGGATCCATTAAAGTGATTAGTGATCAATAAAGAATCTACATATACTTTAAGATACTTTACCCCCATATCCTTAGCAATTTGTAAGCCAGCAATTAAGGCTTCATATTCAGCCTCATTGTTAGTTGCTTGGAACTCACAGGCTATGGAGTGGGGTATTATGTCCCCCTGTGGCGATTTTAGTAGTATCCCGAGTCCTGTGCCCTTGACATTTGAGGATCCGTTAGTGTGTAATATCCAAGGATCCTTGGTTTCATCCAGCTGCTGGACCTCCAATTCTGCTTCTTTTTGTAGATCACTACTGAAATCAGCCACAAAGTCAGCTAGTGCTTGGGATTTAATGGCTGTTCTTGGTTCATATCTTATATCATGGGCACTAAGCTTCACTGCCCACTTAGCCATTCTTCCTGACATCTCTGGTTTCCTGAGAACATTCTTAATTGGAAAATTAGTTCTAACAACAATAGTATGGGTTTCAAAATAATGCCTTAGCTTAGTGGATGCCATGATTAATGCAAGAATAAGTTTTTCGAGGTGTGAGTACCTGGATTCGGCATCAAGTAAACTTTTACTTACATAGTAGATAGGATATTGTGTACCTTCGTGATCCTTAACAAGGACAACACTTACAGCGGTTGAGGATACCGCCAGATATAAGGATAACACATCTCCTTTTTCTGGTTTTGCTAATGCTGGTGCTGAGGACATATATTCTTTGAGGGCTTGTAAAGCGTTCTCATACTTCTCAGTCCACTCAAACTTCTTATTCTTCCTTAGGATATCGTAGAATTCTTTGCATTTTTCCGAGGATTTCGATATGAACTTGTTCAAAGCTGCTATCCTGCCTGTCAACCTTTGTACATCCTTAGCATTGGCAGGGGACTTGATATTCATTAATGCTTTGATTTGCTCCGGACTTGCTTCGATTCCCCTCTGAGTCACCATATATCCTAGGAATTTTCCTGCCTTAACACCAAAATGGCATTTTGAAGGATTAAGTTTCATGTTGTAATTATCAAGGATATCGAATGCTTCTTCCAAGTCCCTTAGGTGATCCTCAGCTTTCTTTGACTTGACCACCATATCATCTATGTACACCTCCATAGTTTTTCCAATTTGATCTTTGAACATCATATTCACCAGCCTTTGATATGTAGCACCTGCATTTCTTAGTCCAAAAGGCATGGCAATATAACAATATAAACCGATTGGGGTCATAAAGGCTGTATCCTCTTGGTCAGATGGTTCCATCTGAATTTGTTGGAATCCAGATGATGCATCCATGAAGGTTAACAGTTCATGCCCCGCCGTTGCATCCACCATGGAGTCAATGTGGAGTAATGGGAAAGGATCCTTGGGACATGCCTTATTCAAATCAGTGAAATCGACACATACCCTCCACTTTCCATTTTTCTTTTGGACAACAACCACATTGGCTAACCATTTTGGATATTTTACCTCTCTGATCATACCTGCTCGAAGTAGTTTCTCTACTTCTTCTTGGATAATGGCATTCCTTTCTGGTGCAAACTTCCTCCTTTTTTGATGGATTGGTTTGATAGACCTGTCAATGCCAAGTTTGTGAGTAATAATATCCTTAGATATACCTGTCATGTCTTCATGTTTCCAAGCAAAGGTGGATTTTCGTCTTCTGAGGAAGGATAGTAAGTCTTCTTTCATCTTGCCAAGGATCCCTGACCCGATATAGATTTTTGACTCAGGATCACTAGGATCCAAAAGGATTTCGTCCACATCCTGTTCCCTTGCCTCCAAGACATTCCTTGGAGGATACTGTAATTGCTATTGCTCCCTTGGCTTCGAGGTTGGCTTCATAGACGAGGTATAACAATCCTTAGCTTCCTGCTGATCACTGTCGATCTTGATTATCCCCCATGGGCTAGGGAGCTTTACACATTGATGGTAGGTGGATGGGACTGCTTTCATATCATGTATCCAAGGCCTGCCAAGGATAACGTTGCAACAAGATAAACAGTCAATAACACAAAATTTCTGATAATTATGTAATCCTTCCACGTAGATTGGGAGTTTGATGTCCCCCAGAGTTTTCTTTGTTTCTCCACTGAATCCTACAAGCACGGAGGATCTTGGTGTGATGTCTGATTCTGGGATACCCATTTTCTTCAGAACATCAAGCTGGATAATGTTCACTGAGCTTCCTCCGTCGATAAGGATCCTGCGGACAAAATGGTTAGAGATAAAGAGAGTAATAACTAAACTATCATGATGAGGATCCTGAATGTTAATGCGATCATCCTCATCAAATGTTATCGTCTTCCCTTCTGAAACACTTGATGTTCTAATAGGCCTTTCTCCATTATCCATTTTTGATTCTTTTGCATGTCTTTTGGCCGCCGAGAAGGATGTACCACAGATGTCTGATCCTCCGGATATAAAGTTGATCACTTGTGCATTTGCCGGGGGTGCTGGAGCTTTTTCGGGGATCCTTTCAGGATCCTGGGTCCTTTGCTTTTTTCTCCCCAGCAATTCTTTTAGATGCCCCTTGCTTAGCAGGTATCCAATTTCTTTTCTTAAGGCTATGCAATCTTCAGTTAGATGCCCGAAATCCTCGTGGTATGCACACCATTTTGACTTGTCTTTAGTTCCGGATGGTTTATCATTCTTCCTGGGTGTTGGTGCAGTTGTCTGTCGACTACATCTTAGTTCGAGTCTTAGGACAGGGTTGTTCGTATTGTATATGTGTTTAGAGTTTTAGGGCCGCTTATAGGGTAAACAAGTCGGACCGCTTTTGTGACATTTAAGTGGACCGCCCATATGTCAACTGGTAGGTTCGCTCATATGGACATGTCCATATGAGTGGTTCCTGACTCCTATATATAGGTGTCATATGGGTGGTTCCAGTAAGTAGTGAAGTTAAGTGTGTGTTTTCTAAGGTGTAAAGACGAAGCCCTGTCAAATTGTCTCCATGTGCTTGTAAACTGTTATAGAATCAATAAAGGAGACGTTAAAGTGTGAAATCAAGCTTTACGAAGACTAATTCAATGAATTCCGCCTCTGGATTAGTCTAAGACCTCTTCTGATCGACTCATTGGGTCAGCAAACGATCCTACATGTGGTATCAGAGCTCAGGAGGAAGAGTTCTTGCTGTTTAGCTCGATTTTCGCTCGAAATTCTCACTTCTACACCTTCTTTTTCTGATTCGGAAAGATTTCACGGTCGGAATTTGATCAAAATCTCAGGGATCGTGCGAAATAGTACCGTGACAAACCCTGGAAAGTTTCAGATCAAAATTCAAAGTTTTTAGGGGTCAAAATGATGTTTGAAAGTGGACCGCGTTTTTGAACATTGTTGGAACCGCTCGAAATTTGGTCTGGAACCGCTCGAAATTTTGGTCTGGAACCGCTCGAAATTTTGGTCTGGAACCGCTCGAACGGACATTGCTTGAACCGCTTTTTCGATCAATTGACTTGAACCGCTCATCCGGACAAATTGAGAACCGCTCATTCGGTCGGATTACTCTTGAACCGCTCATCCGGACGAATTGAGAACCGCTCATTCGGTCGGATTACTCTTGAATCGCTCCAAAATCAACTGTTGGAACCGCTCGTTCGAACAGGAGTTGAACCGCTCTTTCGGACACTGCTGGACCGCTTATTCGTACAAATCAGGAACAAGGTCTTGGATCGTTAATCCGAACGGATAATCTTTGACTCGCTCGAACGAATAGTAGCTGGACCGCTGATTTGGTTTAGTGATTTGAATCGCTTATCTGAACAAGATTTTGGACCGCTTATTTGAAACTCACTCGGACCGCTTATCTGATCAACAGTTGTTTCGCTTATTAGTCAACTAATACGTGTTGGATATTTTGAAAAATGACGATGATATTTGACGAAAAGGAGAATGAGTTTGTTGGAAAGATAAATGATTTTGGGAGATATCGTACGAGGATTTTCAATCAAGATGATAAACATGTTTGGACTCTTCGACTTGAAAATTTTTCTTGTCAACAGAATGAGAGTTTGAAAGAGATGGAAAAAAGATTCGATTACATGATAGAGAAGTTAAAATCATTTGATATAAATTTGACAGATACTGAGCAGATATTGAAGTTGGAGGCTGCTTTACCTGCTGAATGGGATGATGTTTTAAAGGAGTTAAAACAAAAACCTAAATTCTCGAAATTGCATCCATCTGATTTCATCAATAAACTTCAAAAACGTTATTATAAAAATCTCGATGAAAAGAAGATATTGATGAATAGAATAAAAGAGAATCTAGAAAAACTGAATCTGGGAAATTTAGATAAAATCAATTTGGATGTGATTACTGAGATTGATAAGAGAATCTGTATATGTTATGGTGCAAAACATAACATGAGATATGATTATAAAAGAGGATGTTATATTGATGAAAATTTAAAACCTCTTGATTTTGTAAAAATTGTTTGTGCAGGTACATACAAGAAAGAAACAAAGGATACTCCAAAGAATGAAGAATTTGTAAAGTCTGAGTATTCAAGTTCTGCATCAGCATGCTCAAAATGCGACAACTTCAAGACGGATAATGACAAACTTGTCAAAGACGCGGAAAGTTTGGCATTAGAAATCAAGAAGTTGAGAGAAGAGAAGCAGGCTGATGAAAAACAGATTCTTTTGATTCAAGAAAGTTGTGAGAAGTTGAAGGCAGAAAATGACAAACTGTTGGGTGGTTTGGACAGTTTGACATTTGAAAACAGGAAGTTGAAAGAAAATATAAAGGTTTTTGAAAACAAACAGAAATCGTCAGAAGATGAGGATTTCTGGATCAAGCTTGAAAACAAAAACCTGAAAGCCAGTGAATCAAAATTTCAAGAACAGATAAAAATTTTGGAAAATGAAAAGACTGTTCTTGAAAACTTGAAAAATGAAAATGAAAATTCAATCAAGTCTCATCTTGAAAGAATATCTAAGCTTGAAGACGAAGCTAAGAGTTCAAGAATCAAGATTGATGAACTTGAAAAGAAATTGATCAGTTTTGCGACTAAATCTGACAAGTTGAATATTTCTTGTTCAAAACCGATCAATTCAGTTCCAATAAGTGACAATGTCACAAACTTTGACACTGTCAAAGTTGAAGATTGTGATGAGACACCTGATGATGAAAATGTTAAAAAAGAAAAACAAAAATTGTTTTTAAATTTAAAAGAAAAATTTCAGAAAACTGTTCTACAATCGACTGAAAAAGGTGAATGTTCTAAACAGAAACCTTTGAAGAAGAAAGTGGAACAGAAACAAAAAGAAAATAAAAGCTCATCAGATCGATCATCCAATCGAAATCAAAAACCACAAAAATTGAAAAATGAAAACTCAAAAAATGTTGGTAATAAGTGGTGCAGGTCGGACCACAGTGCTCAAAAGCCAAATCCAGCAAACTTGAGGAAGGAATATCACCAAGCCAGACAATGCTATGATTTGAGCGTTTGGTGTGAAGGTGGTATACGGTACGATAACAGAGTGTGTTACCGATGCGGTTATCAAGGACACATTGCTGTTAACTGCCGGAATTGGAGTTATGAGACCAGGAGGTGCTTTAATTGCAATATCAAAGGTCACATTGCCAGAGATTGCCCAAGGAAATCTACCGAAAGATTGAGGGTTAATTCTCATAAAATGGCAAAGATTCCAGTCAAAGTCAAGCCCCAGGAACAGAAGGGTCTGAAACCTAAAGTTCAAGAACAGTCAACTCAAGAAAAGAAAGTAAAGCTTTCACAGGGGCAGAAAGACAGACTGAGGAAAAAGAGAAAGAAGGCAAGAGAGTATCTTGAGAAGATTTTGTCCTCGGGTTCATCCGTTGGAAAGAATAAAAGTTCTGATGAATCTACTACCTCCGCTGTAAAGACAAGCAAAAAGAATTCATCAGATACAAATTTGGGGACAAAAGAGGAGAAGAAAAAGAAGAAAGTGAAGTTTTCACTTCCCGGCGATGAATCTGACTCATCAAAGTCAGACAAGCCATCTTCAGGCAATGATTCTGGTTCGTTAAAACCAGAGGAGCCTTTGGTTGAGGTAAAAAAGGAGAATTCAGGTTTAGCAATGGATGATGCAAATTTTCCACCATTGTTGAACAAGAATTCGAAATCACCCAAGGACCGTCAGGCTTGGGTGAATCTGTTTAAATGAAAAACCTGACTTGCCGGAGATCCCAAGATGGTATCGTGGATCATGAATCGGCACATTTCTTGAGAAATTTCACTTTGGTGATTTTTCGCCTCGTACGTGGTAAATCAGGGACATTAATTTGTACTTGATTTTCTACTAATGGTTTATGATCAAACTGAAAATGTTAAATCTTTAAAAGGATTGAAGAAAACAAGATGATGAGATAACCCCGAATCTACAAAATAGTTATCATACAAACTAATTTTTCCGGAAAAACCATTTTGATTGAAACAAACTTAAGTGTTTTGAAATCATTATGGGAAAATAGTTTGTTGTGAGGGGGAGTTCTGATTGTTTTTGCACGAGAATGGTGAATTGAGGTAATTCACATAATGTTGTCAAGTTTCTTGTATAGTTTGTTTTCAATTTTTCTTCAGAAAATCAAAATTGAAACATATTTTGATTTTAGGGGGAGTATTAAAATTTTGAAAAATTTAAAAAAATTGAAAAATGAAAATGAGTTTTGTTGCAAAAAGAGGAGATGATAGTACATCGGTGGACTATCACAGCATGCTAGAGATTTGTAAAGACAAAATTGTTTTTAAACAAGTCTTACTAATGATGTGTCAGTAGGCTTCACACAGTTAGTAAATTGTATTCGAGATATAAACATAAAATCAAAACTTACTTAGTTTGTGGGGAACACTACTTGGATATATAGGTAACCCCTGAAATCTCGTTTGAAAGGTTTCTTATTTTGAAATACTAGGTTCTTATACTCAAATGATGTCTGGGGTATTATTCCGGGACTTCTGCTGAACGGTGGTTCTGACCTAGTCCCTGGCTAATACTTTCTTCATATGCTTGAAACATAGCATAAAGCCCTCAGCTGATTAGACAATAAAATTGATGATCAGTTGTTGTAGCTGAAAAGATCCTCTAAAGGGGACCCACTGCTAAGTCGAAGCTGATATCTCTCTGCTGAACGGAAGTTCTGACCTGAGATCCCTCAGTTCTCGCATTTTTCCCCTAATTTATATATAGATATCATTTGTAGTTATACTTACCTGTAGATCAGAATATTGGGATCTGGATACGGGAGTATATTCAAGAGGTGGGACACTCAAATAAGTTTAAGTGCTAATACATTAAATACGTATCTTGAATCAATTGAAAACTTGTGTAGAGGTTTAAGTGGACAACAATACTGACAATCAGAAGTAAATTTGTTTTTAACATTTGCTGATTAATCAAGATCAACGGTGTTGATGATATGTCTCAAAATCTGATATGATCCTCTTGCACAATCTCTCAAAAATAGTGTTCATTTCTGTATTGTTCAAAATTCAAAAATCCAAAAATATTGTGTTTTTGTTTGTATTTTGAAAACTACAAAAAGATTTTCGACAACAGACTGTGAAAAGCTGATTTTTGTCATTTCAAGTGCTAAACATGTAGAACTTGTGGTTTGAGAGAGTGTGTTAAATTGTGAAGATTTGAAATGCAAATTTGGTTCATTAACTTGATGAATAAGTTGAATGGTAACCTACAGTTTGATCTTCATAATTTTTCTTATATGATTTGCTGATTCATTAAGTTGAATTGCAAATTGTATTAGTTTGTAATAGTATGGTTGAGTTTTGCAGGTTTCTGATCCTGTTGCTACGAATAGCCAGGAGATACATCAGAACCAGAGGAGAGCTTAAACAGAGAAAGCCAGGAGTTGATTTCAATGGTGATAACGATTTCCAGACAGAGATCTCAGCATTATGTTAGGGGGAGTCTGACGAAAGTTAGAGCCAGAGAAAGATCCAGGCATATGATTCCAGGAAGGAATTCCTGAAGAAGATTTGATTCCAGGCTGAGTTCCTGAAGAAGACCGAACAAGAGTGAAGAGCTGGAAATGATTGAAGACTCTCACTGAAGAGTCCGTCAACATTCAAGGGGGAGTCTGTTGGTGCAGTTGTCTGTCGACTACATCTTAGTTCGAGTCTTAGGACAGGGTTGTTCGTATTGTATATGTGTTTAGAGTTTTAGGGCCGCTTATAGGGTAAACAAGTCGGACCGCTTTTGTGACATTTAAGTGGACCGCCCATATGTCAACTGGTAGGTTCGCTCATATGGACATGTCCATATGAGTGGTTCCTGACTCCTATATATAGGTGTCATATGGGTGGTTCCAGTAAGTAGTGAAGTTAAGTGTGTGTTTTCTAAGGTGTAAAGACGAAGCCCTGTCAAATTGTCTCCATGTGCTTGTAAACTGTTATAGAATCAATAAAGGAGACGTTAAAGTGTGAAATCAAGCTTTACGAAGACTAATTCAATGAATTCCGCCTCTGGATTAGTCTAAGACCTCTTCTGATCGACTCATTGGGTCAGCAAACGATCCTACACTGGGCCACCTAGCTTTTTCACCTAGATTCTGCATTGCAAGGATCAGTTCATGATTATCAACAGAAAAACAATATTCTGAGATTGGAGGATAATCTTCATCATCCTCTTCCTGGTCAACAGCATGCACGTTCTGATTCTCATTTCTATGGTAGGATTTGAATTTGTTGCTCTTGAAGGAGGATCCTTGCTTGTCTTGCTTTGAGGATCCTACTTGTCTCTCCTGGATCCTCTTGTCATCCTCTAGCCGGATGAACCTGAGTGCCCGAGTTCTTACTTCATCTAAGTTCCTGCATGGTGTCATGACAAGATCATCATAGAATAATGAATCCTTAAGCAGTCCCATTTTGAAGGCTTCCACAGCCGTAGCCATATCCAAGTTGGGAATGTCCAAGGATTCTTTACTAAATTTAGTTATATAATCTCTTAATGATTCATTATGATTTTGGGTTACCCTATATAAATCACTGGTTAATCTTTCAAATTTTCTACTACATGAGAATTGGTTGTTGAATAAATTAACTAAATTAGCAAATGAAGTAATAGAATAAGGGGGAAGACTTAGCAGCCATTTAAGAGCTGATCCAGTAAGAGTGGATCCAAATCCTTTACACAAGCATGCTTCCTTCAATTTTTCTGGGATAGGATTGATCTCCATCCTTTCCCTGTATTGTGCTACGTGTTCCTCTGGATCCGTTGTACCGTCATACAGCTTCATGGTAGGGATATGGAACCTTTTGGGTACCTCTGCATCACAAATTGGCGGTGCGAAACGAGATACCTTATGGCTCCCATCTGCAATTTCAGGTATAGGTTTAACTACTCCCGGAACACTCGAGATCATGTCCTTTAGTTTCTGTAATTCCCTGGCCATAGCATGATTGACACCTGTATCCTGCATGAATCCATGGTTAGTAGTAGGATAATTATTTAAAGTGTTACCTCCCATCGGGTTCAAATTAGGAACAGTGGTTGTGAATCCATGTTGCTGGGATTCAGGGACAATGGAAGGACCAGCGGAGGCTATGGTTTGCATTGGAATGAAGTCCCCTTGATGGACTTCCGGATTCCCTGCTTGCAAACTTCTTTGGGGTCCTGGCGTCGGGAAGGATCCTGGAACAAAGGAGGATCCTTGAACCTGGGATGATCCTGGAACAAAGGAGGATCCTTGAACCTGGGACGATCTTGGAACAAAGGAGGGTCCTTGAACCTGGGATGATCTTGGAACAAAGGAGGGTCCTTGAACCTGGGATGATCCTGGAACAAAATAGGACCCTTGAAATTGTTGTGCACCCGGATAAACTCCTGAATTCATGAAGGATCCCATATACTGAGGATAGGATCCTGCTGGCTGAAAATGTGAGCCTGATGTCTGAGTCATTGCTGCCGACTTGAGATGTAATCCTCTTGACTCCCCTATGATCTGTACGTCCGGGATCCCCGATGGCTGGGAAGTGATCATTGGAGTCTCGAAGCTCAAGGATTTGGGCATCAGTGGGGAATGATCCTCTGCCGCTTTCTTTTGTCTTTTGAGGTCTCCAATTTCTCTGAGGATCCTGTCATTAGTCTCATCTTGCCGCTGCATACGATCCTTCATCTGCAAAATTAAAGCAAACACATCACTAGTACTGGGAATAGAAGAATTCATAGCAGAAGAAGATGGAGGTTTAGAGAAAGTGGGAGTTGGTCTCTTCTCGGTATTTTTCTGAGATCCTGCCGGTGGTGGAGGCAGAATGGTCTGTGATGAGGTGACTGCAGACATCGCCGTGGACGTGTTCTTCAATGATGAAGCCATGTAACTCTCTGAAATGATTTCGAACAAAAAGGTTTTCTTATGAATGAAGCACCAATTGCCCCACGGTGGGCGCCAAACTGTTTTGGTCAAAAATCACACAAGGATAATGTAACCAAACTTTAAGTAAACGGGGTATGATGCTTGGTTAACTATGAAAGTAAAGGATCACTTCTGTGATATAGATGCAAAGACACAATGATTTATACGAGGAAAAAGCCCTTGATCAATGTATGATCTCCGGCATAAAAAACCTCAGGTGATGGCAACTACCGATCACCAACTTCAATATAAGAATAATATGATTACAACTTCGGATAGTAATGAGCTGAGTACAAGGATCACTATTGTTTCGAGTGTCTAAGTGTGTGAGAGTTGTGTTGTATGTTGTGTGTGTTCTTCCGAATGAGGAAGAGTGGTATTTATACGTGTGTAGGTGACCTATTTTAGGTAGCTAAACTAATATTCAGCTCATTACCCCTTTAGAAATGAGATACAATCTAGCCTAAATAGCCGCCCATAAATCAAGCCAAGTTTCCATATCCTGTGCAACGTCTATCTTCAATTAAGCTCTTGCCATAATTGTGAAGACGCGTCCCTTGATCATGATGCCTAGAGCGTATCCTGCTAGATGTTCCTGCAAAACAATATTGTATTAAGTGGAAGTGGCCGTTAGTATGAGGATCACTATAATGTCCCATGATCCTGATCCTGAAGTCCTGCTGAGGATCACTGTCTGCCAAAGAAACAAGGATCACTGGTTAGGATCACGTATAAGGATCACCTATAATAAAAATCCAGCCCTAACACTAACCATGGCTTTCTGCAGAATACATGAATCAACCAAGCTATGGCTAGGGAATTGTAGAAACTTATGGATATGATATCTAACGTTCCGGGAGTGGTTAAGCCCATTCCTGAAATTCCAGATGGGAGTCATAAGATATCTCGTTTTGCACCATCTATTTGTGATGCAGAGATACCGAAGAGATTCCAAACACCAAACATGAAGCTGTATGATGGCTCAACTGATCCAGAAGAGCATGTAGCTCAGTACAGAGAAAGGATGGAGATCAATCCCATTCCTGAGAGGTTAAAACAAGCATGTCTATGCAAGGGTTTCAGATCCACGCTGACAGGATCGGATCTTAAATGGCTGCTAAGTCTTCCCCCTTACTCTATTACTTCATTTGCTAATCTTGTTTATTTGTTTAATAGCCAATTCTCATGTAGTAGGAGATTTGAACGTTTAACTAGTGATCTATATAGGGTAACACAAGGTCAAAATGAATCACTTAGAGATTATATCACTAAATTCAGTAGAGAATCCTTAGAGATTCCGAATTATATCAAAATGGGTTTACTTAAGGATTCACAGTTCTATTATGATCTTGTCATGACCCCTTGCAGGAATCTTGATGAAGTAAGAACCAGGGCCCTTAGATTCATTCGGTTAGAGGATGATAAAAGGATCCAAGAAAGACTGGCAGGATCCTCAAAGCAAGAAAAGCAAGGATCCTACTTCAGGAACAACAAGTCCAAATCCTACAACAAGTCTGATAATCAGAACGTGCATGCAGTGGAGCAAGAAGAGGATGATGAGGATTATCCTCCCATTTCTGAATATTGCTTTTCTGTTGACAATAATGAACTGATCCTTGCAATGCAGAATCTAGGTGAAAAAGCAAGATGGCCCAGAAAGAGTGATAAGCCAGCTGCAACAAAAGACAAATCCAAATGGTGTGCATATCATGAAGATTTTGGCCATCTCACTGAAGAATGCATAGCACTGAGGAAGGAAATTGGTTACTTGCTAAGCAAAGGGCATTTGAAGGAGCTGCTTGGAAGAAAAAAGGCATTCCAAAGAAACAAAGATGGATAATGGCGACAGACCCGTCCGAACCTCGATCCTTACACAGGAGAAAGTCATATCCTTTGATGAGGATGATCGTGTGGATATTCAGGATCCTCATCATGATGGTCCTGTTATTACTTTGTTTATATCTAATCATTTTGTTCGCAGGATTCTGATAGATGGTGGAAGCTCAGTGAACATCATTCAACTTGATGTCCTCAAGAAGATGAACATCCCTGAGTCAGAAATTATCCCAAGATCATCTGTTTTTGTGCGATTCAGTGGGGAAACCAAGAACACATTGGGGGACATTAAACTTCCCATTTACATAGAGGGAGTTAATACTTTTAAAAAATTTTGTGTTATAGATTGCTTATCCTGTTGCAATGTTATCCTTGGCAGGCCATGGATACGTGACATGAAAGCGGTCCCATCTACATACCATCAATGTGTGAAACTCCATACTCCATGGGGTGTGGTGAAGATTGAAAGCGACCAACAGGAATCCAAGAATTGCTACACATCATCATTGAAGCCAGCCTCAAGACCCAGGGAGCAATAGCAATTAAAGCATCCTCCAACAGATGTCCTGGATGCAAGAGAACAAGATGTGAAAGATATCCTGATGAATCCTCAGGATCCTGAATCCAAGGTCTTCATAGGATCCATGATCCTCAATGACATTGAACAGGATCTAGTATCCTTCCTCAAGAAGAGAAAAACTACCTTTGCCTGGAAGCATGAAGACATGACAGGTATCTCTAAAGATATTATTACTCATAAGCTTGGCATTAACAGGTCGTTCAAACCCATACATCAAAAGAGGAGAAAGTATCCAAGGTGGTTCGCCAATGTGGTTGTTGTTCAAAAGAAAAATGGAAAGTGGAGGGTATGTGTCGATTTTACTAATTTAAACAAGGCATGTCCCAAGGATCCTTTCCCATTATCCCACATTGACTCCATGGTGGATGCTACCGCGGGTCATGAGTTGTTGACTTTCATGGATGCTTCATCTGGATTCCAACAAATTCAGATGGAACCATCTGATCAAGAGGATACAGCCTTTATGACCCCTACTGGTATCTATTGTTATATTGCTATGCCATTTGGACTAAGAAATGCAGGTGCTACCTACCAAACGCTGGTCAATATGATGTCTAAAGAACAAATTGGACACATGATGGAAGTCTATATAGATGACATGGTGGTTAAGTCCAAGAGAGCTGAGGATCACCTTAGAGATTTGGAGGAAGCATTTAATATCCTTGAAAAATTCAATATGAAATTGAATCCTTCCAAGTGTCACTTTGGTGTAAAAGCAGGGAAGTTCCTAGGTTACATGGTGACAAATCAAGGTGATTGTGAATATTAAGTCTCCTGCCAATGCCAAGGATGTGAAACGGTTGACAAGGAGGATCGCAGCCTTGAACATGTTCATCTCAAAATCATCAGAGAAATGCAAGGAATTCTATGACATCCTGAGAAAGAACAAGAAAATTGAGTGGACTGAAAAGCATGAGAATGCTCTCAAAGCCCTTAAGGATTACCTATCCTCACCTCCAGCCTTAATGAAACAAGAAAAGGGGGATATATTATCCTTGTATTTGGTATTTTCTTCTAAGGCAGTAAGTGCAGTCCTTGTAAAGGATCATGAAGGTACCCAACATCCTGTGTATTATGTAAGTAAAAGTTTGCTTGATGCTGAATCCAGGTATTCACATTTAGAAAAACTTATCCTTGTTTTGATTATGGCATCTACTAAATTACGCCATTATTTTGAAACTCATGCTATTATTGTTAAGACTAACATTCCAATTAAGAATGTCCTCAAGAAACCTGAAATGTAAGGAAGGATGGCCAAATGCGCAGTAAAGCTTAGTGCTTATGATATAAGATATGAACTAAGAACTGCCATTAAATCCCAAGCCTTGGCTGACTTTGTGGCAGATTTCAGTAGTGATCTACAAAGGGAAGCTGAGTTAGAAGTTCAGCAGCTTGAAGAGACTAAGGATCCTTGGATTCTCTTCACAGATGGAGCCTCTAATGTCAAGGGAGCTGGACTAGGAGTACTACTAAAATCGCCACAGGGGGACATAATACCCCACTCAATAGCTTGTGAGTATCAAACTACTAATATTGAGGCTCAGTATGAAGCCTTGATAGCTGGTTTGCAAATTGCCAAGCACATGAGGATCATGTATCTTGAGGTACATGTAGATTCATTGTTAATTACTAACCACTTTAATGGTTCTTATGCTGTTAAAGGTGAAAGACTAACCAAATATCTAGAGATAGTCAAGAAATTGGCAGACTCTTTTGCTTCTTTTAGTTTGACACAGGTACCCAGGGAAGAAAATGCAGAAGCTGATACATTGGCCAACCTTGGATCATCATTGAAGATTCCATAGGATATTAAAATTCCCATCATCCACATCTTGGCTCCTGCTATTGAGGATCACACAGCTATGGAAATAGTAGAGGATTTTGCAATCATACCTATTGATGGTGCACAATCACATTCATGATCCTGGATCTTACCAATTATGAGATATATACAACATGGAGAGATTCCTACAGGAGAAAACCCTGGAGCTTTCAAAGTCAAGGTATCTCAATTTACAATATTAAATAACATGTTATATAAACGATCTCTTGCAGGTCCATATCTAAGGTGCATTGAGGATCCTGAAATTCAAGAAGTCCTAAAGGATTTTCATGAAGGAGATTGTGGAAACCACACTGGGGGCAGAGCACTGTTCTCAAGGATCCTTAGGACAGGATACTATTGGCCTACTATGAAGAAGGATGCTGTGGAGTATGCAAAGAAATGTGATGCCTGTCAAAGACATAACAACATCCTTCATCAACCAGCGGGGCTCCTGCATCCTATATCCTCTTCTTGGCCATTCATGAGATGGGGAATGGATATAGTTGGCAAACTTCCCAAAGCACCAGCAGGAAAAGTGTTTATGCTTGCCATGTCTGATTACTTTTCCAAGTGGATAGAAGTTGAAGCCTTTGCTTAAGTCAGAGAAAAAGAAGTGATATCCTTTACTAAAAGAAACATTATTACCAGATTTGGTATCACTTCTGAAATTGTTTGTGATAATGGATCCCAATTTATTGAGACTAGAACTACTAACTTTTGTGACAGTTGGGGGATTAAGACGATAACATCAACACCAGTCCACCCACAAGCTAATGGTCAAGCAGAATCATCTAACAACATCATCATCAACAACTTGAAGAACAAGCTTGGATCCAAAAAGGGAAAATAGGCAGAAGAGCTACCTTATGTGCTATGGGCTGATAGAACAACTCCCAAGAATGCTACTGGCCAAACTCTATTTTCTTTAGTGTTTGGAGCAGAATCAGTGATCCCTACAGAGATGGTGGTTCCTACTGCAAGAACAAGCATCCGTGATCCAGAAGGAAATGCTGAAAACTTGATTCGAGACTTAGATACCATAGAAGAACTCAGGGATTTGGCAAGAATAAGATTAGCTAGTTATCAACAATGGATGGCTGTAGCTTATAACAAGAATGTCAGGATCATAAAGTTTCAAGTTGGTGATATGGTGTTGAGGAAAGCATTCCAAAATACCACAAATCCTGCTGATGGCAAGTTAGAACCAAAGTGGGAAGGCCCCTATCTTATTGAAGATGAGGCAGGAAAGGAGGCATATCGATTATTGACAATGGAAGGTGATTTGCTACTAAGAGCTTGGAATTTTGTCCATTTGAAGAGATACTTCATGTAAAAGGATTCAGGATCCTTGATCATCTTCATATCTGGTATACATTAAGGATCCTTAGAGGATATATGATCCTCATTCTGGTAATGATCCGATTCTAATTTATTTAATCCTTTAAGTTAATTTATTACAAGGAGAAGGATCCAGGATCCTTTATCCTTTTTTCACTAAGTTCTGAGTTTTTCAGAAGTGGGTGCATCTTTGACAAAGGATCAAGTATCCACAGAAGTCTCCTAAGTTTTATGGGCTTGTCCCCAGTTTTATGGGCTTGTCCCCAGTTTAAGGTATCTACTACCTTCGCTAGTAGCGCACAATTATCCTGGTGCAGTTAAAGGCAATGGGACCAGTACCCGCTTTAGGGGCTGGCAATTTCGTTGTACTGGTTGTATTCAGGATCCTAAGTATAATGGTAGATGTACCATACACCCGTTCCTAAGGTTTTTAACGTTTTCATGTTAGCTAAGGTTTTGGCATTTTCATGTCACAAAGTTTCGATAGTCTCAAGTAAGGGCCATAATCCAATTTACACAAGATTCTTTGGCCTTGTCCCCAGTTTTTGGGCTTGTCCCCAGTTTTTTGGGCTTGTCCTCAGTTTATTGGACCTGTCCCCAGGTTGTTGGGCTTGTCCCCAGATACTAACTCTTCTTTTTGCAGTTGGCTTAGTCCCAAGTTATGTCTTATTTCAGGTTTCCAAAGCTAAGCAGTTAAGGATCCTGGATCCTAACTTTATACAAGGGTTTATTTTTCTGGTAATCATGATTGTAAGTATCAAGGATTTAGGATCCTAACTTGGATTCTCTGGTATGATATTTATTTACTTTAATTTTATTCTTGATTTATCCATGTTACCCTTATACTTTCAACAGGATATATGATCCTAAAAGTATCTCACTTTCTAAACTTTTCGGTTATAGGATATTTGATCCTTGATCATATCCTAAACTTTTTTACATAAACTAATTTTTATACTTTCATTATTAACTTGTAAGTTCAAAGGAATATGCAATAATAATTGAAAGGTAAAAAGACACAGAATGAACAACACAAGATAGCCTAAAGTTAAAGGTTTTATTTATCCATAGTTAAACCCTTCAAAGGTTGTCAAAATTACCTACCCGAAGGATCTACCAGCAATACGTGGCCCGTCTGCTTGGGTAGGTAAAGGGTGTCCATATTAACAAAGTCTAAAGTGCAGGAAATAAAGATGGCAGGATAAAAGTGGCTTTATCCCCCAAACAGAGGATCCCCCCACCAGCTATCATCCTACCTATTGTCCTAAGGATCCGTGATCCTTAAACCTAAGTACTACTATTTAGTTACAAACCATCATTGTTCGAAAGATAACAACCCAAAAACCACAAAATCATAAAAAATGGGCTCCGACCGCATCTTGATAAATCCACCATCGCCCATTGTTGCAGCCTAAACCTTCACTGCTTCCACTGCCTTTTCACCATCACCACCTGCTGCCTCTGAATCCTTCAACCCACTACTGGCAGCCTTAATTTCCAAGACCTCCTCAGCTTCGTCTTTGTTAGGGCTGGATTTTTATTATATGTGATCCTTACACGTGATCCTAACCAGTGATCCTTGTTTCTTTGGCAGACAGTGATCCTCAGCAGGACTTCAGGATCAGGATCATGGGACATTATAGGATCCTCATACTAACGATCATCTTCGCTTAATGCAATGTTATTTTTGCAGGAATATCTAGCAGGATACGCTCTAAGCATCATGATCAAGGGACGCGTCTTCACAATTATGGCAAGAGCTTAATTGAAGAAAGACGTTGCACAGGATATGGAAACATGGCTTGATTCATGGGCAGCAATTTAGGCTAGATTGTCTTTATTTCTAAAGGGGTAATGAGCTGATAATTAGTCCTTTTACCTAAAATAGGTCACCTACACTTGTATAAATACCATTCTCCATCATTTGGAAGAACACACACGACATACAACGCAACTCTCACACACTTAGACACTCGAAACAATAGTGATCCTTGTACTCAGCTCATTATCATCCGAAGTTGTAATCATTTTGTTCTTATATTGAAGTTTGGTGATCGGTAGTTGCCATCACCCGAGGTTTTTTATGCCGGAGATCATATATTGATCAAGGGCTTTTTCCTCGTATAAATCGTTGTGTCTTTGCATCTTTATCACAGAAGTGATCCTTTACTTTCATAATTAACCAAGCATCATACCCCATTTACATAAAGTTTGGTTACATTATCCTTGTGTAATTTTTGACCAAAACAGTTTGGCGCCCACCGTGGGGCAATTGGTGCTTCATTCATAAGAAAATCTTTTGTTCGAAATCATTTCAAAGAGTTACATGGCTTCATCATTGAAGAACACGTCCACGGCGATGTCTGCAGTCACCTCATCACAGACCACTTTGCCTCCTCCATCGGCAGGATCTCAGAAAAATACTGAGAAGAGATCAACTCCCACTTTCTCTAAACCACTATCTTCTTCTGCTATGAATTCTTCTATTCCCAGTACTAGTGATGTGTTTGCTTTAATTTTGCAGATGAAGGATCGTATGCAGCGGCAGGATGAGACTAATGACAGGATCCTCAGGGAAATTGGAGACCTCAAAAGACAAAAGAAAGCGGCAGAGGATCATTCCCCACTGATGCCCAAATCCTTGAGCTTCAATACTCCAATGATCACTTCCCAGCCATCAGGGATCCCGGACGTGCAAATCATAGGGGAGTCAAGAGGATCACATCTCAAGTCGGCAGCAATGACTCAGACATCAGGCTCACATTTTCAGCCAATAGGATCCTATCCTCAGTACATAGGATCCTTCATGAATTCAGGAGCCTATCCGGGGGCAGAGCAGTTTCAAGGATCCTACCTTGTTCCAGGATCATTCCAGGGCCAAGGATCCTCCTTTGTTCCAGGATCATCCCAGGTTCAAGGATCCTCCTTCGTTCCAGGATCATCCCAGACACCAGGATCCTTCCAGATACCAGGATCCCTAAAAAGTTTGCAAACAGGAAGTCTAGATGTCCATCAAGGGGACTTCATTCCAATGCAGACCATTGCTTCCACTGGTCCCTCCGTTGTTCCAGAATCCCAGCAATATGGGTTCCCTAACTTGAACCCAATGGGAGGTAACACTTTAAATAATTATCCTACCACTAACCATGGATTCATGCAGGATACAGGTACCAATCATGCTATGGCCAGGGAGTTGCAGAAGCTAAAAGAGATGATCTCAAGTGTTCCAGGGGTAGTCAAGCCTATCCCAGAGATTGCAGATGGGAGCCACAAAGTATCTCGCTTTGCACCACCAATTTGTGATGCAGAGGTACCCAAAAGGTTCCATATCCCTACCATGAAGCTGTATGATGGCACAACGGATCCAGAGGAGCATATAGCACAATACAGGGAGAGGATGGAGATCAATCCTATCCCAGAAAAGTTGAAGGAAGCATGCCTATGTAAAGGATTTGGATCTACTCTTACTGGATCAGCTCTTAAGTGGCTGCTAAGTCTTCCCCCCTACTCTATTACTTCATTTGCTAATTTAGTTAATTTATTCAATAACCAATTCTCTTGTAGCAGAAAATTTGAAAAATTAACTAGTGATTTGTACAGGATAACTCAAAATTATAATGAATCATTAAGGGATTATATAACTAAATTTAGTAAAGAATCCTTGGACATTCCCAACTTGGATATGGCTACGGCTGTTGAAGCCTTCAAGATGGGACTGCTTAAGGATTCATTATTCTATGATGATCTTGTTATGACACCATGCAGGAATCTAGATGAAGTAAGAACTCGA
Organism: Helianthus annuus; assembly: GCF_002127325.2. Classification (NCBI taxonomy): domain Eukaryota; kingdom Viridiplantae; phylum Streptophyta; class Magnoliopsida; order Asterales; family Asteraceae; genus Helianthus; species Helianthus annuus. Next base: position 35,984,186 of record NC_035445.2, on the reverse strand, counting down.
GCACTCAGGTTCATCCGGCTAGAGGATGACAAGAGGATCCAGGAGAGACAAGTAGGATCCTCAAAACAGGAGAAGCAAGGATCCTCCTTCAAGAACAACAAATTCAAATCCTACCATAGAAATGAGAACAAGAATGTGCATGCTGTTGACCAAGAAGAGGATGATGAAGAATATCCTCCAATCTCAGAATATTGTTTTTCCGTTGATAATCATGAACTAATCCTTGCAATGCAGAATCTAGGTGAAAAAGCTAGGTGGCCCAGGAAGAATGATAAACCATCCGGGACTAAAGACAAGTCAAAATGGTGTGCATACCATGAGGATTTCGGGCATCTAACTGAAGATTGCATAGCCTTAAGAAAAGAAATTGGATACCTGCTAAGCAAGGGGCATCTAAAAGAATTATTGGGAAGAAAAAAGCAAAGGACTTAGGATCCTGAAAGGATCCCCGAAAAAGCTCCAGCACCTCCGGCAAATGCACAAGTGATCAACTTTATATCCGGAGGATCAGACATCTGTGGTACATCCTTCTCGGCGGCCAAAAGACATGCAAAAGAATCAAAAATGGATAATGGTGAAAGGCCTATTAGAACATCAAGTGTCTCAGAAGGGAAGATGATAACATTTGATGAGGATGATCGCATTAACATTCAGGATCCTCACCATGATAGTTTAGTTATCACTCTCTTCATCTCTAACCATTTTGTCCGCAGGATCCTTATTGATGGCGGGAGCTCAGTGAACATTATCCAGCTGGATGTCCTGAAGAAGATGGGAATCCCAGAATCAGACATCACACCAAGATCCTCCGTGCTCGTAGGATTCAATGGGGAAACGAAGAAAACTCTGGGGGACATCAAACTCCCAATCTACGTGGAAGGATTACATAATTATCAGAAATTTTGTGTTATTGACTGTTTATCCTGTTGCAACGTTATCCTTGGCAGGCCTTGGATACATGATATGAAAGCAGTCCCATCTACCTACCATCAATGTGTGAAGCTCCCTAGCCCATGGGGGATAATCAAGATCGACAGTGATCAGCAGGAGGCTAAGGATTGTTATACCTCATCTATGAAGCCAACCTCGAAGCCAAGGGAGCAATAGCAATTACAGTATCCTCCGAGGAATGTCTTGGAGGCAAGGGAACAAGATGTGGATGAAATCCTCTTGGATCCTAGTGATCCTGAATCAAAAATCTATATCGGATCAGGGATCCTTGGCAAGATGAAAGAAGACATGATATCCTTCCTCAAAAGAAGAAAATCTACCTTTGCTTGGAAACATGAAGATATGACAGGTATATCTAAGGATATTATTACTCACAAACTTGGCATTGACAGGTCTATCAAACCAATCCATCAAAAAAGGAGGAAGTTTGCACCAGAAAGGAATGCCATTATCCAAGAAGAAGTAGAGAGACTACTTCGAGCAGGTATGATCAGAGAAGTAAAGTATCCAAAATGGTTAGCCAATGTGGTTGTTGTCCAAAAGAAAAATGGAAAGTGGAGGGTATGTGTCGATTTCACTGATCTGAATAAGGCATGTCCCAAGGATCCTTTCCCATTACCCCACATTGACTCCATGGTGGATGCAACAGCGGGGCATGAACTGTTGACCTTTATGGATGCATCATCTGGATTCCAACAAATTCAGATGGAACCATCTGACCAAGAGGATACAGCCTTTATGACCCCAACAGGTTTGTATTGTTATATTGCCATGCCTTTTGGATTAAGAAATGCAGGTGCAACATATCAAAGGCTAGTGAATATGATGTTCAAAGATCAAATTGGACAAACTATGGAAGTATACATAGATGATATGGTAGTCAAATCAAAGAAAGCTGAGGATCACCTAAGGGATTTGGAAGAAGCATTTGATATCCTTGATAAATATAACATGAAGCTTAATCCTTCAAAGTGCCACTTTGGTGTTAAGGCAGGTAAATTCCTAGGATATATGGTAACTCAGAGAGGCATTGAAGCAAGTCCGGAGCAAATTAAAGCACTAGTAAACATCAAGTCCCCTGCCAATGCTAAGGATGTGCAAAGGCTGACAGGCAGGATAGCAGCTTTGAACAGGTTCATATCGAAATCCTCAGAAAAATGCAAAGAATTCTACGATATCCTAAGGAAGAATAAGAAGTTTGAATGGACTGAGAAGCATGAGAACGCTTTACAAGCCCTTAAAGAATATATGTCCTCAGCACCAGCATTAGCAAAACCGGAAAAAGGAGATGTGTTATCCTTATACCTGGCGGTATCCTCAACCGCTGTAAGTGCTGTCCTTGTCAAGGATCACGAAGGTACACAATATCCTATCTACTATGTAAGTAAAAGTCTACTTGATGCCGAATCCAGGTACTCACACCTCGAAAAACTTATTCTTGCATTAATCATAGCATCCACTAAGTTAAGGCATTATTTTGAAACCCATACTATTATTGTTAAAACTAATTTTCCAATTAAGAATGTCCTCAGGAAACCGGAGATGTCAGGGAGAATGGCTAAGTGGGCAGTGAAGCTTAGTGCCCATGATATAAGATATGAACCAAGAACAGCCATTAAATCACAAGCCTTAGCCGACTTTGTGGCTGATTTCAGTAGTAATCTACAAAAAGAAGCAGAATTGGAGGTCCAGCAGCTGGATGAAACCAAGGATCCTTGGATACTACACACTGACGGATCCTCAAATGTCAAGGGCACAGGGCTCGGGATCCTACTAAAATCGCCACAGGGGGACATAATACCCCACTCCATAGCCTGTGAGTTCCAAGCAACTAACAATGAGGCTGAGTATGAAGCCTTGATTGCTGGCTTGCAAATTGCTAAGGATATGGGGGTAAAATATCTTAAAGTATATGTAGACTCATTATTGATCACCAATCACTTTAACGGATCCTATGCTGTTAAAAGGTGAAAAACTAACCAAATATTTAGAGATAGTCAAAAAATTGGCACTCTCTTTTGTTTCTTTCAGCTTAACACAGGTACCAAGGGAGGATAACACGGAAGCTGATGCATTGGCCAACTTAGGATCATCCTTGAAAATTCCAGAAGACATAAGTATCCCTATCATCCATATCCTGGCTCCTGCTATTGAAAATCAAGTGGCCATGGAAATAGAAGAGGATACTGCAATAATCCCTAGTGGAGAAGCTCAATCTTATTCAGGATCATGGGTCTCACCAATCATGAAATACTTGCAAAACGGAGAGATTCCAATGGGAGAAAATCCTAAAGCTTTCTGGATCAAGGTATCTCAATTTACAATCTTAAATAATGTGCTATATAAACGATCCCTTGCAGGACCATACTTAAGATGCATTGAGGATCCTGAAATTGAAGAAGTGTTGAGAGACTTCCATGAAGGAGATTGTGGAAACCACACTGGGGGCAGGGCATTATTCTCAAGGATCCTTAGAACAGGATACTACTGGCCAACCATGAAAAGGGATGCTGTAGAATATGCCAGGAAATGTGATCCTTGTCAAAGACACAGCAATATCCTTCATCAGCCAGCTGAACTGCTACACCCTATACCATCCTCTTGGCCATTCATGAGATGGGGAATGGATATAGTGGGCAAGCTTCCTAAAGCACCTGGTGGAAAAGTATTTATGCTTGCTATGACTGACTACTTCTCTAAATGGATAGAAGCTGAAGCTTTTGCTCAAGTTAGAGAAAAAGAAGTTATATCCTTTATCAAAAGAAACATTATAACTAGATTTGGCATTCCCTCTGAAATTGTATGTGATAATGGTTCCCAATTCATTGGAAGCAGAACTACTAACTTTTGTGACAGTTGGGGAATCAAGATGATCACATCAACACCAGTTCACCCACAAGCCAATGGTCAAGCAGAATCATCCAACAAGATCATCATCAACAATCTGAAGAAGAAGCTAGGATCCAAGAAGGGGAAATGGGCAGAAGAGTTACCTTATGTGCTATGGGCTGATAGGACAACTCCCAAGAATGCCACTGGTCAAACACCTTTCTCTTTAGTATTTGGGGCAGAAGCAGTGATCCCAACAGAAATGGTGATCCCAACTGCTAGAACAAGTGCTCGTGATCCTGAAGAAAATGCTACAATCCTAGCTCAGGATTTGGATACTATTGAGGAAATCAGGGATCTAGCTAGGATAAGGATGGCAAGCTACCAACAAAGAATGGCTGGTGCCTACAACAAAAATGTCAGAATAAGGAAGTTCCAAGTTGGAGACATGGTGTTGAGAAAAGCATTTCAAAATACTATCAATCCTGCTAACGGGAAGTTAGCACCAAAATGGGAAGGTCCCTACTTGATTGAAGCCGAAGCAGGAAAGGGGGCATACAGGTTGCTAACCATGGAAGGAAACTTGTTGCCAAGGGCCTGGAATGCTGTTCACTTAAAGAAATATTTCATGTGAACATGATCCTCCGTGCACGTGATCCTCACATTGAAGTATCCTTAAAGGATCCCGGTGATATCAGTGATCCCTACTCTGGTAATATGCTTATCCTAGAAACTATTGCATTTTCTTACTTTTTACCTAAGGATAAGGATCATGCATCCTTCATCCTCTACTCACGAAACATTTGAGTTATGATAGTTCAGGTATCTTCAGCATATCGTCAAAGATCTTCAAAAGCACCGCAGATCCTTGGGTCCAACCCCAGTTATCCTTGGGATTATCCCCAGTTTCCGCCAGCAGCGCACGATGATCCTGATATAGTTCACGTCTTTGGGACCAGTACCCACTTCCGGGGCTGACAACCTCATCGTACTGGCTATACCCAGGATCCTCCGTATAATGGTAGACGTACCATACATCCGTTCCTAAGGTTTCTAACGTTTTCACGTTAGCTAAGGTTTTGACATTTTCATGTCACTAAGTTTGGATAGTCGCCAGTAAGGGCCATACTCCAGTTTACATACGATCCTTTGGGCTTGTCCCCAGTGATCCTCCGGGATCATCCCCAGTTATCCTTTGGGCTTGTCCCCAGTGATCCTCCGGGATCATCCCCAGTTATCCTTTGGGCTTGTCCCCAGTGATCCTCCGGGATCATTCTCGGTTATCCTTTGGGCATATCCCCAGTTGCTAATTTATCTCTTACATTGGCTTAGTCCCAAGTTATGTTCTGTTTTTTCAGGTTTTCGAAGTTAAACAATTAAGGATCCTTAATCCTTAATATCCATTAAAAGTTTTACTTATGGTTATCCCGATTGAAGGTTAGGATCCTAACTTGGGTCCTCAGGTATGATCCTTGACTATTTTGATTATACTCATTATCCTAACCGACCCTTATACTTTGACAACCAAACCTAAGATCCTTGAACTAAAGTACTTCGAAAATTTTCAATATCAGGATATTTGATCTGGGATCATATCCTAAATTTGGATAACATATTTTCAACTCTTGCCACTTTAAACAAAACAACTAAGAAACAAGAAGATAAGGATAACGACACGAGATAAGCCGGAAAAGTTAAAGTAATATTATTAAACAAGAGGATCATTAGCCCTTTCAAAAAGTTGTCAAAATTGCCAACCCACATTTCTACCAGCAAAACGTGGCCCGTCCACATGGGTTGGCAAAGGGTGTCCATTGTCTATGCGGTCTTAGCATTGTGCAGGAAATTAAAGCGGCAGGATCACAAAGGTTTTCATCCCCCAAACAGAGGATCCCTCCACCTTTTGTAATCCTACCTATTGTTCAAAGGATCCAGGATCCTTAACCCTAAAAACTATTGTTCAAATTACAAACCATAATTGTTCACAAACGCCACTACCACAAAAAAACCACTACCAATCCTAAAAAAAATTGGGCTCCGGCCTAGTCTCGAAATATCCATCATCGCCCAATCATGCAGCCTACTCCTTCGCTGCTCCATCACCACCAGCATCTCCACCTTGATCCTTCTCAGCATGACCACCTTCCAGCATAGGGATCTCCTCAGCCTCATCCTCGTCCTCCAGATCCGCCAGCCTTACCTTCCAACCTTCAACGTCCCACGAGCTTTTGTCAAAGGTAGGATCCTGAGCCTCCTCGGCCATCTGAAGTTGTATCTTGTACATAGCAATTGCCGCGGAGACCTTAGCATCTTGGGTGATCTCCTGCTTCTCGTTATCCATATCGATCAACCTCTGAGCAGCCTCAGCCTTGGTAGCCCGGAGTTCTTTCTCAAGATCTGCTATCTTGAGATCCTTTAACACACCCATTTGCTGGAGGTCGGCAATTTGGCTCTCCTGGTCCTCAACATGGCCAAGATAGGTCTCGATCTCGGCAAGTTTCTGTAACAAGAGAAAAAAGACAAGCTTAGGATCAGGTGATCCTCAAAAGAGCAGGATACACAAGCTGGATATTCGTGACGGATAACCAACAGGGGCAATGATCCGTACCTCATTCACGTAGTCAAGGAATTGCTGACGAAGGAGGGGAAATCCCTGGAGATCATCTAAAGCCTTCCTCTTCTTCCCTTTGCCTCGGATAGGCGCTTTAGGAGCTGATGCTGAAGGACTGGCAGCAGGAGCCTTCTTCTTCGAAGACGTGACATTGGCAAGATCACTTATCCCAAATTTGGAGGCAGATTTAACAGACCTGGCAGATTTTCCAGCACCTACACAATTCAAAAACAAGATAAGTTCCCTTATTAAATTAAATACTCTTACATAAAACTTACTTTCTATGAGGATACTTACTTGACATTGTGGCAGATGCAGAGGATATCTCTTGAGAATCTTGGATAGTGACTTGGAAGCTTCTAACTTCATGATCAAGCTTTTTAAAAGCTAACACTCTTTCTCTTGCAGCAGGGGTCAACTTTAAGTGAGCAACGGAAATAGCTGCATAAAAGACAAAAAAAAAAAAAAAAAAAAAGACATTAGTGATCCTCATCATATGAGACAGGACTGATAGTGATCCTTCGATGATCCTCTACCCTACCATGAGTGGCCCATTCCTTGGGCAGATCCTTCCCATCCGGGATGGAATCCCTTCTAACAAAGAAAAAACGACGCTTCCAGTTTGTATCATTCTTGGTGACCTTGAAGACAGGGTGATCCTCCCCGGCTTTCCGTTTTAGCAGATACCGGTAAGAACCAAAAGTGGTAAAATCATAAAGCTCGGCCAACTCCGTCATCCCCAGATCAATCCCTTTCTGCTCAATGATCCTCTCGAAGGTATACAGAACCCTCCAGATCATCGGCATAGCTTGGATATAAGAGATGCCGGTTAAAGAAAAGAAGGATTGGGTGAAGGATGGAAAAGGATATGAATACCCTATGGTGAATGGAGTAGCAGGAAAAGCCACCCAGGTATCCGAAACAGAGTCACTCAGAGCGGTAGGTGTGAAGGACTTGAAAATAGCATTCGCCGGAAAGCAATGACGAATTTTGTCTATGTGAACATCAGTAAAGCAGCACCTCTCCGTAGGAGAATCCTTGATAATCCCCTGGCTTTTTAAGGGACTATCCTTCTTGGAATCCTTGTGTGGAGAATTCCGGAGCAACATATTTGTGACGGGACGGAAACAAAATAAAAGCAAAAAACAGAGCAAAAGAAGGAAGAAAGGAAAGAAAGAAGAAGAGAGTACCTGGTCAATCCTCGGTAGCAATTATAAAGGGAAGATATTTCGAATTTAAATGCAGAGTGATCCTAACCCTATCTCCTATGAATAGTCATGATTTGCAGGGATTGTCACATCTGTGACGTAATGATCACAACGGCTAGTCCGCTTATAACGGCTAGTTATCCGAATAATCCGTTGGAGATAAAGATCAGAGCAAAATATAATTCGTTTATTTACAATAAACTCTTTATATTTTGGGGGCAATTGTTAGGGCTGGATTTTTATTATATGTGATCCTTACACGTGATCCTAACCAGTGATCCTTGTTTCTTTGGCAGACAGTGATCCTCATCAGGACTTCAGGATCAGGATCATGGGACATTATAGGATCCTCATACTAACGATCATCTTCGCTTAATGCAATGTTATTTTTGTAGGAATATCTAGCAGGATACGCTCTAAGCATCATGATCAAGGGACGCGTCTTCACAATTATGGCAAGAGCTTAATTGAAGAAAGACGTTGCACAGGATATGGAAACATGGCTTGATTCATGGGCAGCAATTTAGGCTAGATTGTCTTTATTTCTAAAGGGGTAATGAGCTGATAATTAGTCCTTTTACCTAAAATAGGTCACCTACACTTGTATAAATACCATTCTCCATCATTTGGAAGAACACACACGACATACAACGCAACTCTCACACACTTAGACACTCGAAACAATAGTGATCCTTGTACTCAGCTCATTATCATCCGAAGTTGTAATCATTTTGTTCTTATATTGAAGTTTGGTGATCGGTAGTTGCCATCACCCGAGGTTTTTTATGCCGGAGATCATATATTGATCAAGGGCTTTTTCCTCGTATAAATCGTTGTGTCTTTGCATCTTTATCACAGAAGTGATCCTTTACTTTCATAATTAACCAAGCATCATACCCCGTTTACATAAAGTTTGGTTACATTATCCTTGTGTAATTTTTTACCAAAACAGTCTTCATCATCCAACTCCGCCAGCCTTTGCCTCCAAGCCTCCTGGTCCCAGACAGACCTATCAAAAGCAGGATCCTTAGCTTCCTTGGCCATTTGCAGTTTGATCTTGAGCATGGCAATTGTAGCAGATAGCTTTGCCCCTTCCATCACCTCTGCCTTCTCCTGCTGAGCCGTGATCTGGGTCAGGACCAGCTCCTTTTGTGCCAGGTTGAGTTCCTTCTCGAGGGAGGATATTTTCTTATCTTTGGCCAGGAACATCTTCTGGAAGTCCAGGTTCTTCTGCTCAGGCTCTTCGAGATGGTGATCAAGGATCATTTGGATCTCAGCAAATTTCTACATAAAAGAAGCATATAGTCAGGATCCGTTATCCTCAGAAAAGAAGGTTCAGACTTAAGGATTCAGGATCCTTACCTCAGAGACATATTCTTTAAACTGGTGTTTCATGAGAGGAAGGCCTTCACTAGGCTCAGCGGTTTCTCTCTTTTTGGCACCCTTTCCTCGTGTGCTCATGCCCTTAGGATTCGGGACGCTTGGGCTTGCAGCTAGCTCCTTTTTGATGGACTTGAAGGAGGCGAATGCATCAAGATCACTAACGCTGAACCTGGAAGCAGATTTAGAGGATTTGCCATCACCTACAAATACAAAGTTCAAATAAGTATTCATCCTTTACATTCATTTAAACATTTATTTGCACATAGATCTGGATAGTTACTTGACATTGTGAAGGAACCAGAGGATGCTTCTTGTGAATCCTTTGTTTTAACTTGAAATGTTCTGACAGCAGGATCAAGCTTCCAAAAAGCAGCAATCCTTTCTTTTGTTGCAGGTGTTTCTTGAATGTGAGAGAATGAGATAGCTGCACAACAAAAACAGAAAAAAGGATCAGTTATCCTTAACAGTAAAAAGAATCCTACTTTGGTCCTTGTCTAAGGATCCCATATCCTACCATGGGTGATCCACCTTGTGGGAAGGTCCTTCCCATCTGGAACAGAGTCCCTCTTTACAAAGAAGAACTGGTTCCTCCAGTGGGTATCATTTTTGGTGGTTTTGACGATTGGATGAGGCTGACCGGGTTTGTGTTTAAACAGAAAGCTATGGAAACCATGGCTAACAAGGTTGTATAATTGACTCAACCCAGACGCCCCTATTTCAACACCCTCCTGCTCGATGATGTTTTCAAGGGTATGAAAAATGTTTTGGTCAAAAATCACACAAGGATAATGCAACCAAACTTTATGTAAATGGGGTATGATGCTTGGTTTGTAGAAAAAGTATAGGATCACTTCAATATGAAATATGCAAAGACACAATGATTTATACGAGGAAAAAGCCCTTGATCAATGTATGATCTCCGGCATAAAAAACCTCGGGTGATGGCAACTACCGATCACCAAACTTCAATATAAGCAAAATAGTTACAACTTTGGGTGATAATGAGCTGAGTACAAGGATCACTATAGTTTCGAGTGTCTTAGCGTGTGAGAGTTGTGTTGTGTGTTCTTCCGAATGAGGAAGAGTGTTATATATACAAGTGTAGGTGACCTATTTTAGGTAAAAAGACTAATAATCAGCTCATTACCCCTTTAGAAATAAAATTAAATCTAGCCTAAATTATCGCCCTTAAATCATGCCAAGTTTCCATATCCTTCACAACGTCCATCTCCGATTAAGCACATGCCATAGTTGTGAAGACGTGTCCTTTAATTGTGATGCTAAGAGCGGATCCTGCTAGTCATTCCTGCAAAACAACATTAAATTCAACGAAAGCAACTGTTAGCATGAGGATCCTATGATGGTCCGTGATCCTGATCCTGGAGGTCTGCTGAGGATCACTATCTGCCAAAGAAACATGGATCACTGGTTAGGATCACATGTGAGGATCATGTATTGTAAAAAATCCAGCCCTAACAATTGCCACCAAAATATAAGGAGTTTATTGTAAATTAACGAGTTGTATTTTGTTTTGATCTTATCTGCAACGAACAATTCGGATAACTAGCCGTTAATTTCGAACTAGCCGTTGCAACCTTTACGTCATTGAGGTGACATCCCTGCAAATCATGATTATAAATAGGAGATAGGGTTAGGATCAATCTTCATTTAAATTCAAGATATTCTCCCTTTATAATCTCTACCGAAGATCAATCAGGTATTCTCTTCTCTTTCTTCCCTCTCTTGCTCTGTTTTTCTGCTTTTATCCTGCCAAGAGTATGTTGCTCCGAAATTCTCCTCACAAGGATCACAAGAAGATCAGTCCTTTGAAAAGCCAAGGGATCGTCAAAGACTCTCCTACAGAGAGGTGCTGCTTTACTGATGCTCATGTTGATAGGATCCGTCACTGTTTTCCGGCGGATACCGTCTTCAAGTCTTTTACTCCCACCGCTCTGAGTGATTTCGTTTCCGACGCCTGGGTGGCCTTTCCTGCAACTCCGTTTACCATAGGATATTCATATCCTTTTCCAGCCTTCACTCAGTCCTTCTTTTCTCTGACCGGTATGTCCTATATCCAGGCTATGCCGATGATCTGGAGGGTTCTGTGTACCCTTGAGAGGATCATCGAGCAGGAGGGGATTGACTTAGGGATGCCGGAGCTGGCCGAGTTATATGATCTTACCACATTTGGTTCCTGTCGATACCTGTTGAAACGGAAAGCTGGAGAGGATCACCCTGTTTTTAAGGTCACAAAAAATGATACCAACTGGAAGCGACGATTCTTCTTTGTTAGGAGAGATACCATCCCTAATGGGGAGGATCTGCCCAAGGAGTGGGCTACTCATGGTAGGATAGAGGATCCTGGAAGGATCACCATTAGACTTGTCTCTTATGATGAGGATCACTAATGTCTTTTTCGTCTTTTGTTGTTTTTTCAGCTATATCCGTTACTCATCTCAAGTTAACTCCTGCTGCAAGAGAGAGAGTTTTAGCTTTCAAGAAGCTTGATCCTGAGACCAGAAGTTTTCAAGTCACCATCCAAGATTCACAAGAAGTATCCTCCGCATCTGCCACTATGTCAAGTAAGTATCCTTATTAAAAAGTAAGTTATATGTAAGACTGTTTAGTTAGTAAGGGAACTTATCTTGTTTTGATTGTGTAGGTGCTGGGAAACCTGCTAAGTCTGCCTCCAAGTTTGGGATTGATGAACTTGCCAATGTCAAGTCTTCAAGAAAGAAGACCCCTGCTGCTAGTCCCTCTGCTTCTGCCCCTAAAGCTCCTATTAGGGGTAAGGGAAAGAAGAGAAAGGCTTCTGAGGATCTTCAAGGATTCCCTCTGATTCGCCAGCAGTTTCTTGATTCTGTCAACGAGGTTAGGATCACTGCCCCTGTTGGTTATCTTGATGGTTTTTGAGGATCACCTGTGTTTGACGTCGTTGTTTTTGCAGAAACTTACTGAAATAGAGACTTATGTTAACCACGTTGAAGATCAGGATCGCCAAATTGCCGACCTCCAACAGATGGGTGTGCTGAAGGATCTCAAGATAGCTGATCTTGAGAAGGAGCTCCGGGCTATCAAGGACGAAGCTGTCAAAGCATTGATCAAGTTTGACTACGAGAAGCATGATATTACCCAGGATGCTAAGGTCTCTGCTGCGATAACCATGTATAAGATCCAGCTGCAAATGGCTGCGGAGGCTCAGGATCCTTCTTTTGACAAAGGCACATGGGACGTGGAAGGTTGGAAGGCGAGGCTGGCAGATTTGGAGGATGATGATGATGCCGCGGATATCCCTATGCTTGAAGGTGGAGATGCTGGTAAGGATCAGGGGGAAGCAAGTGGAGCTGGTGGTGATGGTGCAGCGAAGGTTTGAGTTGCAGGATTGGGCAATGATGGAAACTTCTAGACATAGCCGGAGCCCAATTTTTTGAGTTTGGTAGTGGTTGTGATGTTTGAAACAATTGGTGGTCTGTAATCTTTGAACAATAGTTTTTAGGGTTAAGGATCCTGGATTCTTTGGACAATAGGTAGGATTACAAAAGGTGGAGGGATCCTCTGTTTGGGGGATGAAGCCTTTGTGATCCTGCCGCCTTTAATTCCTTGCACCTGCTAAGACCGCATAGACAATGGACACCCTTTGCCAACCCATGTGGACGGGCCACGTTTTGCTGGTAGAAATGTGGGTTGGCAATTTTGACAACTTTTTGAAAGGGTTTAAGATCCTTTTGTTAATAATATAACTCTAACTTTTCTGGCTTATCTCGTGTTGTTATCCTTTATCTTCTTATTTCCCAGTTTTTAGAAACATATTTGTTAGAGTAACAAGAATTGAGCAAACCATGTTTAATAAATTTAGGATATGATCCTAGATCAAATATCCTATCATTGAAAATTTTCAAGGATCATAGTTTTAGTTGTCAAAGTGTACGGGTTGTTTAGTATAATCAAAATAGTCAAGGATCATACCTGAGGATCCAAGTTAGGATCCTAACCTTTAATCAAGATAACTGTTTTGGTCAAAAATCACACAAGGATAATGTAACCAAACTTTATGTAAACGGGGTATGATGCTTGGTTAATTATAAAAGTAAAGGATCACTTTTATGAGAAATATGCAAAGACACAATGATTTATACGAGGAAAAAGCCCTTGATCAATGTATGATCTCCGGCATAAAAAACCTCGGGTGATGGCAACTACCGATCACCAACTTCAATATAAGAAAAATATAGTTACAACTTCGGATGATAATGAGCTGAGTACAGGGATCACTATAGTTTCGAGTGTCTAAGCGTGTGAGAATTGTGTTGTCTGTTCTTCCGAATGAGGAAGAGTGTTATATATACAAGTGTAGGTGACCTATTTTAGGTAAAAAGACTAATAATCAGCTCATTACCCCTTTAGAAATAAAAGACAATCTAGCCTAAATTGCCGCCCTTAAATCAAGCTAAGTTTCCATATACTTTGCAACGTCTATCTCTGATTAAGCTCATGCTATAATTGTGAAGACGCGTCCCTTGATTATGATGCTAAGAGCGTATCCTGCTAGATGTTCCTGCAAAATAACGTTATATTAAACGAAGGTAACTGTTAGCATGAGGATCCTTTAATGGTCCATGATCCTGATCCTGAAGTCCTGCTGAGGATCACTGTCTGCCAAAGGAACAAGGATCACTGGTTAGGATCACGTATAAGGATCACGTATAATAAAAATCCAGCCCTAACAATTGCCCCCAAAATATAAGGAGTTTATTGTAAATTAATGAGTTATATTTTGCTCTGATCTTATCTTCAACGGATTACTTCGGATAACTAGCCGTTATAAGCGGACTAGCCGTTGTGATCATTACGTCACTGAAGTGACATCCCTGCAAATCATAATTATAAATAGGAGATAGGGTGAGGATCGATTTGTATTTAAATTCAGGATATACTCCCTTTATAATCTCCACCGAAGATTGATCAGGTATTCTCTTCCTTTCTTTCTTCCTTTTTCTGCTCTGTTTTTGTTTTGCCACAAATATGTTGCTCCGAAATTCTCCTCATAAGGATCCCAAGAAGAGTAGTCCGTTGAAAAGCCAAGGGATCATCAAGGATTCTCCTACCGAGAGATGCTGTTATACCGATGCTCTCATTGATAGGATCCGTCACTGTTTTCCGGCGGATACCGTTTTTAAATCTTTTTCTTCTACCGCTCTAAGTGATTTTATCTCCGACACCTGAGTGGCTTTCCCTGCAACTCCGTTCACCATAGGATATTCGTATCCTTTTCCAGCCTTCACCCAATCATTCTTTTCTTTAACCGGCATCTCTTTCATCCAAGCTATGCCGATGATCTGGAGGGTTCTGTATACCTTCGAGAGGATCATCGAGCAGAAAGGGATTGACCTAGGGATGGCGGAGTTGGCTGAGCTTTATGATCTCACCACGTTTGGTTCTCATCGATACTTGCTGAAACGGAAAGCCGGGGAGGATCACCCTGTTTTCAAGGTTACAAAAAATGATACAAATTGGAATCGACGCTTCTTTTTTGTCAGAAGGGATTCCATCCCTTATGGGAAGGATCTGCCCAAGGAGTGGGCCACTCATGGTAGGATAGAGGATCCTCGAAGGGTCATTATCAGACTTGTCTCTTATGATGAGGATCACTAATGTCTTTTTTATCTTTTGTGCAGCTATATCCATTGCTCATCTTAAGTTAACCCCTGCCGCAAGAGAAAGAGTTTTAGCCTTTAAAAAGCTTGGTCCTGAGGTTAGAAGTTTCCAAGTCACCGTCCAAGATTCACAAGAAGTATCCTCCGCATCTGCCACTATGTCAAGTAAGTATCCTTATAAAAAGTAAGTTATATGCTAGATTGTTTAATTAGTAAGGGAACTTATCTTGTTTTGATTGTGTAGGTGTTGGGAAGTCTGCCAAATCTGCCAAGTCTGCCTCCAAGTTTGGGATAGATGATCTCACCAACGTCAAGTCTTCGAGGAGGAAGACTTCTGCTGCCAGTCCCTCCGCTTCAGCCCCTAAAGCACCCATTAGGGGTAAGGGAAAGAAGAGGAAGACTTCTGAAGATCTCCATGGATTTCCTCTGCTTCGCCAGCAGTTTCTTGACTATGTTAATGAGGTAAGGATCACTGCCCCTGTTGGTTATCCTTCTTGAATATCCTGCTTCTTTGTGGATCACCCGATCCTGAACTTACCTTTTTTTCTTTCTTGCAGAAACTTGCTGAGATTGAGACCTATCTTGGCCATGTTGAGGATCAGGAAAGCCAAATTGCCGACCTCCAACAAATGGGCGTGTTAAAGGATCTCAAGATTGCAGATCTTGAGTAGGAACTCCGGGCTACGAAGGATGAGGCTGCTCAAAGGCTGATCGATATCGATAGCGAGAATCAGGAGATCACCCAGGATGCCAAGGTTTCTGCGGCAATTGCCATGTACAAGATACAACTACAGATGGCTGCGGAGGCTCAGGATCCTGCTTTTGACAAAAGCTCATGGGAGGTGGAGAGTTGGAAGGCAAGGCTAGCGGAGCTGGAGGATGAGGATGAGGCTGGGGAGGTCCCAATGCTGGAGGGTGGTGATGCTGACAAGGATCAGGGCGGAGAAGCCGGTGGTGATGGAGCAGCAAAGGTGTAGGCTGCATGATTGGGCGATGATGGATATTTTTGACTAGGCCGGAGCCCAATTTTTTAGGCTTGGTAGTGGTTTATGGTTGTGGTATTTGAAACAATTGATGGTCTGTAATCTTTGAACAATAGTTTTTAGGGTTAAGGATCCTGGATCCTTTGGACAATAGGTAGGATTACAAAAGGTGGAGGGATCCTCTGTTTGGGGGATGAAGCCTTTGTGATCCTGCCGCTTTTAATTTCCTGCACATGCTAAGACCGCACAGACAATGGACACCCTTTGCCAACCCATGTGGACGGGCCACGTTTTGCTGGTAGAAATGTGGGTTGGCAATTTTGACAACTTTTGAAGGGTTAATCCTTTCGTTAATAAATAAAATCTTAAACTTTTGTCGCTTATCTTGTGTTATTATCCTTTTTATTTTCAATTGTTTTGACACATGTTTGTTTGAGTAAGAAAAGTTGAGCAAATTATGTTTAAGAGATTTAGGATATGATCCTGGATCAAATATCCTATAATCGAAAATTTTCAAGGTAGTTTATTTTAAGGATCATAGGTTCAGTTGTCAAGGTCTAAAGGTTATTCAAATGAATAATGAAATTAAAAATAGTTAAGGATCATACCTGGGGATCCAAGTTAGGATCCTAACCTATAATCGGGATAACCATAAGTAAAACTTTAATGGATAATAAGGATTAGGGACCCTTAATTGTTTAACTTCGAAAACCTGAAAAAATGGAATATAACTTGGGACTAAGCCAATATAAAAGATAAGTTAGTAACTGGGGACAAGCCCATAGGATCACCGGGGATGATCCCAAAGGATCACTGGGGACAAGCCCAAATCATAACTGGGGACAAGCCCAAAGGATAACTGGGGACAAGCCCAAACGATCGTATGTAAACTGGAGTATGGCCCTTACTGGCGACTATCCAAACTTAGTGACATGAAAATGTCAAAACCTTAGCTAACGTGAAAACGTTAGAAACCTTAGGAACGGATGTATGGTACGTCTACCATTATACGGAGGATCCTGGGTATAGCCAGTACGATGAGGTTGTCAGCCCCGGAAGTGGGTACTGGTCCCAAAGACGTGAACTATATCAGGATCATCGTGCGCTGCTGGCGGAAACTGGGGATAATCCCAAGGATAACTGGGGACAAGCCCAAGGATCTGCGTTGTCTTTGAAGATCCTTGACGATATGCTGTAGATACCTGAACTATCATAACTCAAATGGTTCGTGAGAAGAGGATGAAGGATACAGGATCCTTATCCTTTGGTAAAAAGTAAGGAAATGTAATAGTTTTAAGATAAGGACATTACCAGAGTAAGGATCACTGACATCACCGGGATTCTTTGAGGATACTTCAATGTAAGGATCACATGCTTGAAGGATCATGTTCACATAAAGTATCTCTTTAAGTGAACAGCATTCCAGGCTCTTGGTAACAAGTTTCCTTCCATAGTTAGCAATCTGTATGCCCCATTTCCTGCTTCAGCTTCAATCAAGTAAGGGCCTTCCCACTTTGGTGCTAACTTCCCGTCAGCAGGATTAATAGTGTTTTGGAATGTTTTCCTCAACACCATATCTCCGACTTGGAACTTCCTTATCCTAACATTTTTGTTGTAAGCACCAGCCATTCTTTGTTGGTAGCTTGCCATCCTTATCCTAGCCAGATCCCTGATTTCCTCAATAGTATCCAAATCCTGAGCCAGGATTGCAGCATTTTCTTCAGGATCACGAGCACTTGTTCTAGCAGTTGGGATCACCATCTCTGTTGGGATCAGTGCTTCTGCCCCAAATACTAAAGAAAAAGGTGTTTGACCAGTGGCATTCTTGGGAGTTGTTCTATCAGCCCATAGCACATAAGGTAACTCCTCTGCCCATTTTCCCTTTTTGGATCCTAGCTTCTTCTTCAGATTGTTGATGATGATCTTGTTGGATGATTCTGCTTGGCCATTGGCCTGTGGATGAACTGGTGTTGATGTTATCATCTTGATTACCCAACTGTCACAAAAGTTAGTAGTTCTACTTCCAATGAATTGGGAACCATTATCACATACAATTTCAGAGGGAATGCCAAATCTAGTTATAATGTTTCTTTTGATAAAGGATATAACTTCTTTTTCTCTGACTTGAGCAAAAGCTTCAGCTTCTATCCACTTAGAGAAATAGTCAGTCATGGCAAGCATAAATACTTTTCCACCAGGTGCTTTAGGGAGCTTGCCAACTATATCCATCCCCCATCTCATGAATGGCCAAGAGGATGGTATAGGGTGTAGCAGTTCAGCTGGTTGATGAAGGATATTGCTGTGTCTTTGACAAGGATCACATTTCCTAGCATATTCTACAGCATCCCTTTTCATGGTTGGCCAGTAGTATCCTGTTCTAAGGATCCTTGAGAACAATGCCCTGCCCCCAGTGTGGTTTCCACAATCTCCTTCATGGAAGTCTCTCAATACTTCTTCAATTTCAGGATCTTCGATACATCTTAAATATGGTCCTGCAAGAGATCGTTTATACAATACATTATTTAAGATTGTAAATTGAGATACCTTAATCCTGAAAGCTCTAGGATTTTCTCCCATCGGGATCTCCCCGAGTTGCAAGTATTTCATGATTGGTGAGACCCATGATCCTGCATAAGATTGAGCTTCTTCACTAGGGATTACTGCAGTATCCTCTTCTATTTCCATGGCCACTTGATTTTCAATAGCAGGAGCCAGGATATGGATGATAGGGATACTTATGTCTTCTGGAATTTTTAAGGATGATCCTAAGTTGGCCAATGCATCAGCTTCCGTGTTATCCTCCCTTGGTACCTGTGTTAAGCTGAAAGAAACAAAAGAGAGTGCCAATTCTTTGACTATCTCTAAATATTTGGTTAGTTTTTCACCTTTAACAGCATAGGATCCATTAAAGTGATTGGTGATCAATAATGAGTCTACATATACTTTAAGATATTTTACCCCCATATCCTTAGCAATTTGCAAGCCAGCAATTAAGGCTTCATATTCAGCCTCATTGTTAGTTGCTTGGAACTCACAGGCTATGGAATGGGGTATTATGTCCCCCTGTGGCGATTTTAGTAGTATCCCGAGCCCTGTGCCCTTGACATTTGAGGATCCATCAGTGTGTAGTATCCAAGGATCCTTGGTCTCATCCAGCTGTTGGACCTCCAATTCTGCTTCTTTTTGTAGATCACTACTGAAATCAGCCACAAAGTCAGCTAGTGCTTGGGATTTAATGGCTGTTCTTGGCTCATATCTTATATCATGGGCACTAAGCTTTACTGCCCACTTAGCCATTCTTCCTGACATCTCTGGTTTCCTGAGGACATTCTTAATTGGAAAGTTAGTTCTAACAACAATAGTATGGGTTTCAAAATAATGCCTTAGCTTAGTTGATGCCATGATTAATGCAAGAATAAGTTTTTCGAGGTGTGAGTACCTGGATTCGGCATCAAGTAAACTCTTACTTACATAGTAGATAGGATATTGTGTACCTTCGTGATCCTTAACAAGGACAGCACTTACAGCGGTTGAGGATACCGCCAAATATAAGGATAACACATCTCCTTTTTCGGGCTTTGATAATGCTGGTGCTGAGGACATATATTCTTTAAGGGCTTGTAAAGCATTCTCATGTTTCTCAGTCCATTCAAACTTCTTGTTCTTCCTTAGGATATCGTAAAATTCTTTACATTTTTCTGAGGATTTTGATATGAACCTGTTCAGAGCTGCCATCCTGCCTGTTAGCCTTTGCACATCCTTAGCATTGGCAGGGGACTTGATGTTCACTAGTGCTTTAATTTGCTCCGGACTTGCCTCAATGCCCCTCTGAGTTACCATATATCCTAGGAATTTACCTGCCTTAACACCAAAGTGGCACTTTGAAGGATTAAGCTTCATGTTATAATTATCAAGGATATCAAATGCTTCCTCCAAATCCCTTAGGTGATCCTCATCTTTCTTTGATTTGACTACCATATCATCTATGTATCACCCTAGAAGGGTGTGCGGAATTTTAATTTAACGGGCTTGTTAAGCTCTGGATATAGGATCATTCGAGAGAATCGAATATATCAAGATCAGTAGCCTATAAGCTAAAACTTACCTAAGGAGCTTGATGGTAATCACAATGTGTTCCACATTAGTGATTTAAGGATATGTTTCGCCAATAAGTCAATAGCATCGTCACATAATGATATGCAGATTAATGAAAATTTATGGTTTGATGAGAAACCAGTATCAAATAAGGATCGGCAGGATTAGAAAGCTCCGAGAGAAAACATGTACTTATTATAAATATAAAGGTCAATTGGGGTGCCCTTAGAGGCCCAAATATGTTATGGAGGTTAAGTCCATTATACGACAGAAAGTACTTCCATTATTTTAGCAAATATCGAGGTTGAGATTTCTTTTAAGGGGGTGAGGATGTAACAGCTCGTAAAATCACGTCCAATGATGTGTTGACACGTGTACTAAACCCTAACAAGGTCAAACGTTGACTATGAGGGACTAATTTTGCATAAAATAAAAAACTTTGAATGTGAAATGACTAAAAGTGTCAACATGCTTAAACTAAGCCTCTGAATAACGTTACACGGTATACATATTCACAAATGAGCCACTTGTTGATCGAGAATAGCCGTTTGCGTAATTATATGAAAGTTTATGCGACGAAGGGTTAAAAGCATCAACATGTTAATTCTTACCTCTAAGTGACCTTTTAACAAACCAAAGCTTCATGATGTGTGTTTATACTCTCGTGAAAAATCCAATATTGGCTATCTAAGGCTTTTATGCCTATAAGTGACGTTACGCGCAACTTTGCAAGTTAAAGGGGTTAAAAGCGTCAATATGTTTAATTATACCTCTGAACGACCTTTTAACGAACCTGAAATATTATGAAGTGCAATCATACTCTTAAGAATGCCTATTATGGGCTACCTAGGGCTTTGACGCAATAAAACGATAATACGCGCAAGTTTACGCGTTAAAGGGACCAAAAGCGTCAACTTATAAATCTACGCCTTTGGTGGCCATTTAAGCAAACGGAAGCGTCGTAATATTTAAGCATAAGCTTGGGAATACTTAATATGGGCTACGAAAGGCTTAGACACCGTTAAACGATATTACGCGCTATTTTGTACGATTAAAGGACTAAAAGCGACAATAAGCAAAACTACGCCTTGGAGGATCTTTTTAAACAAACCAAGGACTTCGCGATGCTCGGTCGAGCTCTCGGGATGCCTAAGAATGATTACTTGAGGTCTTTGTGCCTTGTATTAACAGGACATATTAAACTAGAAAATATTGTGTCGATAACATAAACTTTGAATGTTAAATAACAAATAAAGGTGTGAAGGACTGTTCTTGTCAACCTTCAAAAGTTGTTTTTAAACTTGAATACATCTGATATAAAAGTTCAAGGGACCAGTTATGTCATTTTATAAGAAAAATAAGTTTAAAATGCTGATTATAAGAGACAGGGACTAAAACCGTAAATCTGCCAAACCTTTTGGATTGGACCACTCGCTGGCGGGCCGCGACCGCTAGGCTTATTGCCTACGCGGGCCGCGAGCTCACCTTTCAGCAGCAACAACAGTTTTAAGCTGCTGTTTTGGTTCTTTTGTTTATTCTCCTCACATCAAAACCATTTTTAATCATTCTAGGGGCTTGCTAACAGATTTATAAAACCAGATTACACCTGTGATAATCTTATAACTCCCTCATACACATGGCAGGATCTTAGGGATCATTGAAAACTGTAAATAGGTGAACTTTTCTCACATTCAAACTCACACTTTCAATTCAATTATGCTATATCTCTCAATCTGAGAGGATCCTGAACTTTTGGGAACCTCCTTTCAGCCCTAAGGACCATATGTAAGTGTCCTTTCATGACAAATTTATTTTATTTGGCTTAAAAAGCCGAAAAGTCAAGCGTATACGATAAACACTTTGACTTTTAGCTAGACCATAGAAGGTTAAGCCATTGTTCGCAACGAACATGGCTACGTGATCGTAATTAGGTAGGTATTAAACCCTCAAAAGGGCACCTCCTAATTATCACGTTTACTTAGTTAATTGTCGGGTCAAAGTAATTAAAATAAAAGTCAAACGTGTCAATTTTTAAATAAAATTCATAACTGATAATGTAGAAGCTGTAAAATCAGTTTTGTCACTTAAATAACTTGGTAAATATTAATTGAACATGTCTAGGCATGATCAACCTGACAATTCTGAGTTTAGGCTCGGTTCGCAATCGAAAGTCGCAAAAGTAGACTTTTGCTTTGACTTTCAGTTCTGACCCGATTTAGCTTAGTTTAGTTATGTCTTAGGGTTCCTTTGTCATGCAAGATATCGTAAAACAAAATTTTTGACTTTCATTTCTGATATTTAAGCATGCCACAAAAATTTGACATCATTTTCTGGTCTCAAACAAAGTTATGCAAGATATCGTAAAACAAAATTTTTGTTAATTAAATGGCATTTTCAGCATAAATCATATTTAAACCCAATTTTTGGCACCAAACTTGCTACCCATTGTTATGATATAATATCTAGGGATTTTTTTGGAAATTTTTGTCAAATTTTATACTGACCCTAACTTAGAGTTCTAACATGAATTCGGTAATTGACGATAATGCACTTTTCGTTAATAAAATGAGTTTAACATATGATTTGAATACCAAACCTTTTCCTACTGATATCATATGTTAAATAAAAATATTTTAAGCATTAGAGACTAATCAATACTTCAGAATTTTATAAACATCTTGAATATCATCAAATTACCGACTTTTACGTTAATTAGGCGCATAATATAGTTTAAAACCATATTTAGCGCCTAAGACATCTTACCTACTGATTTTAAAAATAATTTTTTATACTTTAATAGTAAGTATAAGTCTTGAACTCAGATTTCCAAATTTGACCTTAAAAGCATATGTGAAATGACCAAAATGCCCCTACGGTGCATAATTTGGCCATAAATGATAAACCTCACATAGGTATGATATCTTACTGATGTAACTTGATAAAATAAACATTTTACTGAATATTTTAGACCCGAACCTCAGTTTGCTATTAAACCTCCTTTATAAGCTTTAAAATGACCAAAATAGCCTTACGGGGCTTAAATTGGTTTTAAATTCGTTTGGGCATAATTGTTGATATCCTACTGATATCATATCATATTTAAAGCATATTAACTTGTGGAACTTGTACATGACTCATCCAGTTACCCGTGATGCATATACACGTTCGGTACGGTTTATGTAACTAGTTTACATAAATTAGCCGAAACGGGTCAAACCTTATCATTTTCATTTCAAAATCCAGAATGTATTTAGTTTACCCATTTTACACAAGTCTTCTTACTTGTTGGGCCTAAATCACATTCCAATCCGGTCATCGCTTAATCTAGCGTTTCGCTCCATAAACTTTTCTTTAAAACTAACCGGTCTAAGTTACAACTTAACTAAGACCCGTTAGGAAATCTAATAGGATATTAAAACATTCGTTCCAGATTAGGAGCCCAGTAAAAGCTACTTACACCTGCTGATTAGAATATACGGCTGAGAATAAATTACATTTTAGCTCAGGTAAATACTTTTAAATTATTTTCCCTTATACGGCTTGGGATACGGTAAATTATTACCGCTTAGTCGGGTATTGAATATTTAATCGCTTAGTGGTTAAATCATTGAGATAACCCGTTTTAATCTGTTTTGTTTGATGCAAAGCCTTTGGGGGGTTAATGACCGTGTACTGGATATACTCGGCTCATTCATTTGAAATGGCCACGGCTTAAGCACGGGGTGTAGGCATACACCTGACAGTTGCGTATGTAAAAATGGTATCTCACTCGTGAGGAAACTTCTTGTGGGCCTATACTTGTGGTGTGTCTATTAATCTTGTACCGGCTCTTCTATTCTGGTCCTGAACGGGTGACAAACATGTAAATCTGTATACAAGATTACTTTAAATAATTGTCCCAAGTTATAAAAGATTTTATGCCTTGTGCATCCAAACCAATTTTATAAATACTTTTCAAAAGAGTCAGTTAATTGTGTTTACCAGTGTGAACTGTCGTATTTTTCAAAAGACTAAGTGGCAGGTACTACGCGTAATGGGCTGGAAGCTCCTGGGCACTAATTAAGGAATCTTGCAAATTCTTAGTGCTTAAAGTCTGTTGAACAATAAATTTGTTATCTGTTTTAGATACGCCTGTGGATCCATTATCGATTGTTTGTATAATATTTTATTGTACTTTTCAAATTCGGTTTGTATTATTATTTTAGACTTCCGCTGTGCATTAAACTGTGATTATTGGACTATGATGATATCAACTACGTCACGAACTCCCCACCGGGCCCACCGGTAATACGTGGAAATATCGGGGTGTGACATGATGTTAGAGGCTTAACCAAACATGGCCTTTGATTTGCAAGAACCCTAACAATAAATCTTGGATCCCGAGACTACTACACACTCTAAAGATGGATGATGGTGGTGGGTGTTGGTGTTGTAGTCGTGGTGGAGTGGTGGCAAAGTGGGAGAGTAGTGGTTTGCCATGGGATGCCTTTGAAGTGAACCAAACACCCCTATATATAGCATGCACAGTACTTTGGCCATGACCCCGTGTCCGGTGGGCACGCCCCCGTGGCCAGCCTTTTCTCTTCCTTCATTAATTGCAAGTGTCAGCAGAGGGTCCCACACGGCCCCGTGTCTAGTGGGCACGACCTCGTGGTCAACATTGTATTTGTAAAATCAAGATTTGACAAGATTTTGCATATCTTTGCATTGACCACGCCCCGTGCTGAGCTGGGCACGCCCCCGTGGTGGGCGTGGAAGCTTCTACATGTTTATCTTTTGTGAAGGTTCCTGACCATGACCCGTGTTCAGCTGGGCATGGCCCTGTGGGCAGTCTTCTGTTGCGTTGTTTTTGCTTTGGGGATGCTGCCGAGGGGTCGGCCATGTCACGTTTATTCCTTCTTTTTGCATTTATGTTGGTTTTGGTTGCTTATTTGCTCCTTTTGTTCGTTTAAGCTCATTTAGTCCTGTAAATTCAAAAGGAAGACAAAAACATGCTTTTTCCAACATTAGTACTAAAAAGGGTTAGTTTTAGGCCTCATTTGATTTAATTTATATGTTACATTTTGTACACATCATCGCCAGTACAGTGTTGCCGGGCACGATGTCGCTGTCATCGGTCCAGTATCATTGGCACTATCGTCGAACAATATTTTCCTAACTTGTCACAGTTTCCCCTAACTACCATCTTGAGTGTTGCGGAGCTACATGTCTCCAATCATCTACTATGACTCCTGAGTCTGTCGCTGTTCTTAACACCCCCCCCCCCCCCGCTCCAACGTTAATAAGTGTCATTGATTCTTTATCTTCCTCAACCTAACTTGCTTCGTTGTTATCCCAAATCACAGTTCTTTGCGTCCAAAACATTTGTTTAACCCTTATGCAGCTAGATTCACGGTTTTTAGTTACCGAAACACGTAAAAATTCTATCTTTGAGCTGCAAACCCTAGTTTTACCTAAAAACCCTAAAACGAATATAAACATAGATATGAGATTGATGTTGGGTCAAAACAACATGTATTTTGTAGTAGTTTGCGCTAATTTTGAATGTGTTAACACGTTAATTCATATTGGTTTATATACTTATTACGTGTTTGGTGTTTTTGGCTTAACAGGTCCTAAATAGTGTAAAAGGAGAAACCGAGCTGAAAAATGGGTTTGACGGGTCAACACGGGACCTTCAGCGAAAAAAGTTGAGATGGGTATTCCAGGCACCACACGAAGGGTTGCCAAGATTCTCCTACGACACGCGGGAAAGTCCAATTACGGGAAAATTAAAAATACGACATAAATTGCTTGGGTAGCCATTCAGTTTCCAGCCATTCCAGACGAATTTAGAGGTGATTTCCAACGATTTTGACCATAAACCTCATCGTTTCAAGCTGTTTCTCATGTCTAATTCGTCCCTGATGAAGATTGAAGCTGTGATGACGACCATAAGCAGCTAAACGCGCTGTGACTTCCTCTCGAATGAACAATTGTTTGTTTTGATATGAATACTTCATTTCTGATTTTTTTTAAACTGGTAAAGCTTGACCACTTGTGTTGATTTGTGCAACGTTTATTATATTTAAATTGTTTGTTGTTTATTAAGTGTATTGGCGATATACTTTAATCGTGAGTGGATTAATAAATTGGTGGCGAACTGTTATAATCAAGCGGGTTGTTAGGTTGTACGGTGAATCTTAAAAACTATCCCCAACAATTAATCAAAATCATAAATCCAAGGCCATGTCTATGTGGTGTTTTGAATCAGTAAACCGGTGTTTTTGTTAGAAACGGGTAATTGGGATTCCAGGTGGGGGTTACTTTTTCTCTTATTGATAACACTTTTCTCAACAATTTCCATGTCCATTCAAACAATCATTAAAACCTTCAAATTTAGAATAGATTAGATCATAGTTAAAACTGGACATTAACCACATATTCCTCGTGGATGCAATGCCCTACTTACACTATCTACATAATTTATTTAGGTTTTTGATTGAGCCTAACGATAGTCATAAAGATGGCGTCGTTGCCGGGGAATTCGTGCGTTTAGTGTTAGTTTAGAATTAGTTGTTTTTGTTGTTTCTTTAAAAAATCTAAAAACCCAAAAATATTTCTTTTTGTTTATTTGTGTTTCATTCGGTATTACGTGCAGTTTCTTGTTTACTTGTGTGCAAGTGATTTCTAGTTGCATGCATACAAGGTTTTTAGGAAAGTCATCACCACTTCTTTTCGACCCTGAAATCGAAAAGACCACTAGGTAGAACTTACTTCTTCGTTCAGCTTTTAAAGGAAAAGCACCGGTTTCAGCAATGAATCCTCCAGGAAATAAACCGACCCTGAATCAGCAACCACCACAACAAGACCCACTTTCTGATATGCCACCACCACCATTCCAAAATCAAAACTCACAAAATAAACTTCAATCCCCAAATCATCAAAACCAACCATATCATCCACCACCATAAAACCTAATGCTAGACACGCACTTCCATAAGGTGACTTTCAAGTGAGAGGTGGAGATTTAGAGTACCCACGCATGGGAAACCCTTTAGGAAACCATCAACATCCCGAACCAATTCGGGTTGTTAATAGACCTGACCGTGAACCTCACTCGCACCGTGCAGGTAATAAGTTTGAACAGAGAATGAATTGGGGTGGAGTGGATGATTGGGAAGAGGGTAGATTGGATTATAGTACTGAGTATGATGAAAAATGAGATAAGTGTGAAGGATATGCGGGAATGCAAAGAGGCCAATTAAATTTGGTGGCGGGTCGGGATTACAAAGGGTTTCAGAAAAGACAACCACGTGGGGGTAACAGATATCAAACCCCACCGCGTGTGAATCGAGCACCGACTATACCACGTCAAAGGCAAAGAGATCCGAGATTTCCGAATCCTAATGTTAGGGGGTAGAGAGTCACTTCCGTCCACAAATTGCGGAACACTCATCACCTATTGTAATTATCGTTCTTAATGGTGATCGATCTTTTGAGGCAAAACCGCATATCTTGAACATGTTGCGTAATTTTCATGGAAAGGGGAGTGAAGAACCGTATGCTCATATTGCAGAATTTGAAGCGGTTTGTGGTGTGATAGGTGGACACGGGTTCATCTCCTTGCCTTATGGAAGCATTCACACATGGCAAAAGTTGCAACAACAGTTCCTAGAAGAGTATTGTACTCCACAAAGAAACAATTCGTGATGAGCCGCCATTAGAGAGTTCCAACAACTTCCGGGTGAGTTGTTCTTTTAGTCATGGAAGCGGTTCAACCAATTGACCCATAATTGTCTCCATCATGACATTCCAAGATGGGATTTAATTACCACTTTCCATGATGGGATATCCAATTAAGATAGGCGAGACATCAAGGCGACAATGGGTGGCACTTTTCTAAGGAATCATGTGGATGTGGATTGGGATTATTTGGATATTGTAGCACCGACTCAAAAAGGCAAGCCCAATCTGATAGAGAAAAGAAATATCCAAACCCTACATCAACAGGTACGGGAGCCTTTACAGCTCAGGTGGCTCAGTAAGAGAGAGAGAGAGAAGGAGGCTTTAGAACGCCAATTGGCGAGATTTAAAGGCCTTGGTGGAAGAGACTCGATACATGCTGTGTTGGTGCACGATGTCTAAAGCCTACGTCTTAAGTCTAGGTCATAATGTATAGGGGTCTTAGTATCAAATCGGTAAAGTTTTGGGTTGTTTATGTAATTTCGCATGAAGGGTGTATCACCTAATTCCGCACGGAATTACTCTGTGTAATTCCATTTGAACTGAGCATGTATAGGTTCATGCGGAATTAGTGACACTATATATATGTGTGTTGTCTTTTCATTTCATACGGAATTAGGGAACTTGTCACGAAGTGCTGCCAAAATTCCACTGTGTTATCACGTTTATATTGAATGAGAAGCAAGTATTAAAGTTAACTTTCTGTTTTCTACTCCATTCTTACTGATTCAAAGCTGTTTGTTTGATTCCGCCTCTCAAACAGTGTGTATTGCCTCTTATTGACTCAATTAGTTGGTAAAACGATCCTACAATTGGTATCAGAGCCAGTTATGGGTTAATACACCTGAATCAGTGCCTTTTTCTACACTTTCTTGGACTTTTGGACATTTTAACGGACAAAATGGACTGAATTTTTGATATTGTATGTGAAACACTGTTTTAACAAACCCTCGAGAGAATCAGATTAAAATTCGAAGTAAAAGTAACAAAAATGACCTAAAAACCTAATTTCGTTTGAACGAACACCATAATCTCGTTTGAAAATCTGAGGTAATTCCACACGGAATTACTGATCTCGTTTGAAAGACAGCTAATTTCGTTTCAAAGGTGATCTCGTTTGGGTAATTTCACACCAAAGTGCTAATTCCGTTTGAAAAACTGTAATCTCGTGTGAAGATCTGATTTCGTGTTAGTATAATTCCGTTTGAAAGTCGAATTTGTTCTTAATCTCGTGTGAAAGTCTAATCTCGTGTGAAAAAGCTAATTTCACTTGAAAGTACTGTATTTTCAAAACTTGAAAAATTTTCCGGTAAACTAATTTCTTAAAATGGACAATCAAGAATTTTATAACTTCTTTGCCGGTGGTGGGATGACAGCAGCACAAAATCCGGGCAGTATAGTGCAAAACGTGAATATGGAGAATGAGTTGGGAACAATGCAGAAACCACCTAAACTGATGAATATCGATGAGTATTCGGGTTGGTCTGGAAGGTTTAAGACATGGGTTCAAGCAAACCACTTTGAGTGCTGGATGAAGATCGAATCGAAATATGTTCCTCCTAAAGATGGTGTGAATCTTGAGAAGTCGATTGGCAGTTTGACACAAGCTGAACAAGAAGATTTTAAGGCAGAAAAGAAGATGATAAGTATTCTTCAACAGGCAATTAAAGAGGATATCTTGGTGTTGTTGCAGCATGAGGATAATTCACAATCTATTTAGCAGTCGCTGCAAGTAAAGTTTCAAGGGATTGTGTCTATGATCAAAAGCAACAAGGATTTGATAAAGAAATAATTTGACATCTTCACTGGTATAAAAGGTGAAACTACAAAACAATTGATTGAAAGATACTGCCATCTAGTTGTGGGGATGAAGAGATTGTCAATAACCAAGACTAATGAGGAATGGATCGATAAATTGGCTGATGCATTGTCATACGATGAGTGGGGTACTTATTTGCTGGTGTTGAAGAACAATTCAGATTATGTTAATTTGAACCTTAGTGCATTCATTGAGAAGGTCGAAGCACATGAGTTAGAGTTAACAAAGATTAAACAGATGAATTATGCAAATGTTCAACAGGATGTTTTGCTATATTACAAAGGCTGTTCTTCGGCAACAGCGAATCTAAGCCCGAAGATTCAAACAGTGTTCAGTGCAGATTCAACATCTGGTGCTTCGTCTAGTACTTCAAGCAACAACAAGCCTTCACCGTTTGCAAGTTATGAGCGGAATCCCAAGACTTCAGAACAAAGGTCTCCACAAAGCTCATCAAGCTCGAACAATCAGGGATATGTTTCTGGGATACAGTGTAACATAGCTGTAAACATAAAAAATGGACAAGAGTTTACAGAAGCAGCTGCAAAACAACACATCACACTGTGAGCTTCCGTTCTTGAGTCATATGAGAGTTTGGTTGCTGGGAGGATCGGTAATCCAGACATAATAAAGGAGGATTACGATCAAATTCATCCAGAGGAGTTAGAGCTGATTGACATAAAACGGGGAATGGCTAGTTTGGTTAGAAGAGCCCAAAGGTTTATGGAAATTATGGGCCAAAACAGTTTGTCAGGTCCGGATCAAAAGCTTGGTTTTGATAAGTCCAAAGTGACTTGTTTCAGGTGTAAAGAAAAGGGTCATTTTAAGCGGGAGTGTCCGAATAGAGAGGTCAATAACCATCAGAATCTTTTCACCTATGATTACTACAGACAGGAGATCTATCACAAGACAAATCAACAACTTGTCGTTCAAAGACCTCAGATTGAAGATAAGCCGGAAAAAGCTCTTATTGTCAACCAAGATGATGAGAAGATAGCTGAAGGGTTCAGTTGGGACAAGTATATTCCAGGCAGTGAGGGTAGAGCTGTGACAACCGTCAATTTTGCATGCATCCGTAAAATTAATTAATTTTAATTATGAGCTTAATGACTGTGCTTGATTACAACTGACATTTTAAACTGCTTACTAATTTATGTTACATACATACATGTGCGTCACTTTACATACAGTCACTCCATTCATTTCATACAGACTCTTAGTGACAAACCTGATGCACAAAGCACAGTTAGCACAGTGAGCGGGTAACTCAGACACATGCTGACAATGCCAGCACATAGACAGACACTATTTTTAGGTCAGTATGGGCCAGGGATAAAACACTACACCAGTATGGAGTGTAGGGAAGTGAGGACCATAAGACTATGTCACTAGGTGATAGTTTGAGTGCCAGAAAGTGGCTAAAACGCAATTTAATTACCGAATTCCGCATTTTTCGTAACAATTCAGCTTTTAACACACTCATATTATATAGAGTATTGACTAAATGGTCCTGGACACTTTCCTAAGTGCTGGAATTAATTTCGTTACAAAAAGATGCACAAAAGACGCTATACGGTACAATTAAACGCTTTAATGGAACGATACGTAACCGAACAACCAGACATTAACCGGGACACCAAAATTTTGTCAGAAACATTATTTTATTATTCTTAAATAATTATGGTCATAAAAATCCCCACACGCTATAGAAACATGGCATACACCCACTATTCTAGTAAATATCCTTAACCTCCTAATTATTTACCTATTAGTTACCAAAATTTTACACTTTACACCCCCCAACCGAATTTGCAGCCTACTTATTACCATATATTTTGTTGAGATCTTTATTCCTTGTAATCTTCATTTGATTGGCCAAAGACCTATGTAATTATCACAATAGGGTAGGAGGTTCATGGTTCCAAGATTTCTCATCATGACCTTAAGATTCACACCCCACCTCACTCTCTCTCCCCTATTTCGGTTCTCCATAACCGAAACCACCACCATCACCTTCCATTACCTCCATTTTCTGCACTAAAAGCTCTCATTTCAAGCTTGAGGTTCCTCCATAGAAGTGCAAGATTGAAGGGTTTTCAAGGAAGCTTGATTCAAGTATTGTCACCAACATTTCACCATCATCTCATCCTAAGATTACTACCCTAGCCTTGTGCTAGTAGTAAG
This sequence comes from Helianthus annuus, assembly GCF_002127325.2. Lineage (NCBI taxonomy): Eukaryota > Viridiplantae > Streptophyta > Magnoliopsida > Asterales > Asteraceae > Helianthus > Helianthus annuus. Next base: position 35,952,747 of record NC_035445.2, on the reverse strand, counting down.
TCTCTTCACACTCTTGTTTCACCTTGATTCTTGTTATGATTTGTTGAATGTTCATCACTCACAAAAGCTTAAACACTAAAATGTTGAACTTAACTTTCTGCATAAAAACCATATATAAAAAGGTTGTGTGAAGTTGAAATCTGGATGGTTTAGGGTTGGTTAAAGCATGATTGAAGTCTTAACATTTGTTCATCAATAAACCATGGTTAGGATCCTCGTTTATGCACTTTTAGTCACTTCTACAATGTAAACAGCTTGCTGAGTTGAATTTCCAGCCAACTTCAACGGGCTGTAACGGGATCATTTTAAATCGAAAAGCGGATTTTCTGAAGCCTAAAATGCGTATTTTGGAATAACTAAACAAATGGCACTGGAATCGTAATTTTTTGAGACCGTTTACTATTTTTAAAAGACTATTTTTGGACAGCAGCTCAAGTTGCATTTTTACTGCAGAAAAAGTGTGTTGTTTTCAAAGTCATAACCTGAAACCTGAGTGAAACCGACTCATGGAATTTTTATAGTAGATGGACACCATTGTCAGGACGACCCTCAAACTGGAATTTCGTCAAACGGACTTACGGTTAATTTTCAGTGAATATTTCCGTAAACTGCAATCAGAAAGTAACAAATCTGATTGCAGTCGAGAAAATGATTTTCTATAAAATATGGGTAAGGAACTGGACTTTGATATTTTTACACAATAAATTTTGGAACATATTTGTAATTCTGTAAAAATTTGGTAATTTTTAGAAAAAGTTAACTATTTTATAAAAATCCTCGAAAACAGTCCGGTTTTGAGTAACGAAGCTGAAATAAAGTAAGTAACGTTTTGTTTGCCGATATGTCGGTTTGGTTATTGAAAATGAACTATTGGATATATGTAAAAGAAAATGATATGCTAATTAAGCATGGACATGTCCGTTTACAAAGGAGACCATGACGAAATTTTCCGAAAATCCTAACACCTAATAAATATTTTTTAGACGGGTGTTTACTAGTATACTTTAGATTTTGTTTTCAAAAATAAAACTCGTCATAATATTTATCACAAAATACAAAGTATCGGAGGTTGGTTTCATACATGAATATGGTTAAATATATATTTCCGGTATCCCATCCTTGGGAAGGAAATACGAATACACAAGCATGAGAAGTATTATTACTAAAATATTAAAGACACTTTAAAACGTAACTCGAAGGCACTAATCAATACTAAGACAAGGCACGACCCGTTCGTCTAATAGACGTTAGACCATTGTAGGTAGTCGTGTTCGCTAAGGATATTTGGGTTACGAGTACCGAAGACGCAATACTGTGAGTTCATGTCCCCCTTTTCTCTTAACTATTTTCAGTTTTACACCTCGGGGGTGAAATACATGTTACATACATTTACAGACATTACAGACATTTATTTACATGGTATGGTTAGCTTAAGGAGGGTTTCTATTACGCGAACATGTGAGTGGTGGGCATGACACTTAAGGCCATTAATCATCGTTGTAGGACCGAGGGACATTAGTGATAGATCTATTTGGGTGTAGCGAGCCCCACTCCTGAGTCCGCTGAGTGGACCACGAGATGACTAAGTGCCCGACGCACAAATCCGCTACGTTTGAGTCTTCCTGCATCACTTCACACTTATCATTGGCTTTGCAACCCAATGATGATTTTTTCCTTATTGCTACATACCAGGGATTTTCATACATACAGACATTTTTACAAAGGTTTATACATACTTAATTACACATGAACTCGCTCAACTTTTGTTGATTTTTCAAACTACATGTATTTCAGGGAATTAGTAAATGGATCTGGCGGGCGTTGGAGTTTTTAAGCTGCGTTGTGAATAAGGATGTCATCCAAGTCATTAGGGCTTAGGAGGCGTATCTTAATCCTGGACGAGATACGTGGTCCTAAACTCAGGGTTGTTTTAAAAATCTTTTGTTGAGTCTTTTTGAACTCCTTAAAACATGTTATGGTTGGTAACTTGAAATTGGTCTCGTCATTTCAGACAATTATGTTGTACGACTTTAAACTTAAATTAATGGATGTACATCTACTGATTTTATCGTATAGTGTTGTTATGATCATATGCAATGGTATTAAGAAGTCACACCAAAAGTCAGGGTGTGACAAGAGCAATGATGGCTGAGATTGTGGAGGTATCTGAAAGTGTTGTTGAAACAGAGGTTGTTAGTGAAGATGTATCTGAAGAAAGTTCAGTTGATCTCGAAGAAATTGCTGCAGAAGTTTACTATTATCAGTCCGAACAGGACGTTTTAGCTAGTTCTTTAAAATCTATTATGCCTCCTAATGTGTTTAATTCTTGTGCAGGTTATTTCAGTGAGCCAACAACAGGATCTTGCCCATAGTTTGATGTTGTGAAGGCTCTGGTCGAAGAAATTATTGATGTCTCAAAAGAAATGACTGAAGAAACACTGAAAGAGATTGCTGACAAAGCCTTAATGGCAAAGCTGAAAGAGGTAGACACAGAATCTGTAAAACCAGAGTCTGTTGATAATGAGTCGGTCAAAACAGAGTTAGGTCAAAAGGAGTCAGACGGGAAATCCGACAGTGAGGAGATCAAATCAAAAGGAGTGTTTCAGTTAGAGTCAGAGTCTGACGGTGTCGGTAAACAGGATGTTAAAATTGATCAAGAGGAAAAGACTACTGAAAAGATTGATTCAGTTTTTGAAACTTCATGCAAAAATTGTTCAAAACCATGCATGGAATGTCTTGAAAAAGACACAAAGTTTCAGGAATTGTTCAAAACCATGCATGGAATGTCTTGATAAAGCCACAAAATTGTTAAAATCGACAGTTTTTGATAAACAAACAGAAATCAACTTTCATTTGGACATGATTGCCTCATTAAAAAAGGAATTGGAGTTAACAAAAATTGAGAATGAAAGAATTGATAAAAAGTTGATAAGTTATATTGCATCTTCATATGTGATTGAGCAGATTGTCCCGAAACAACCAGATGAAACACCTGTCTTTAATAGTGTTCCACCCACAATGTGGAATCATTACACTCAGAAATATCCAGATGGGGTGGAAGCTGCTTTGAACCTCAAACTGAGAACAATTGAGAATGAATTGCTTGAGAGCATTGATGTTACATTCTCTCCGTCCGACACTGACAATGAGTCACAGGTTATCAAGACTGTTGTTGACCAAGAATTAGACGAAGAAAGTGATAACTGTGTCTGATTCTGAAGAAGATGGTAACTTCTTAGACAAATTTATACCAAAATCAGACAAAGTCGCGAATAATGATCCGATTATTGTGGTTTACACAATGATTGGAACTGACAAGCTTTATTCTGATTTTGAGTATCCGCTCCAAAATGCAAGAATTGAGAATGTTGAAAAGGTGTTTAAATTGGTCGAGATTGATATTTCTGAGGTAAACAACAACAAGTTCTTTTCAAAACCTAAAAAATCTTTTGTAACTCAACAACCTAACAATTCTGGAAAGAAAGGGTCAGTGGGTAAACATGATCAAAACAAAAGACAGGGTAACAATTTGAAAAAGAAAGGTGTTGGTTTTGAGAAAAAGATAGGTAAAATGAGGTAAAACCAAAAGAAAAGATGAATGATGTTTTTGTTGCTGGACCAAGTGTTGATGCTGAAAAAGAGTATATTTTTAGTCAAAAAGCCATTGATGATTTCAATGCAGCGAAGAAGCTGAAAGAAGAGTCGTTCAAATCAGTTTTTGTCGAATATGACAAAAGGGTTTGTTATCCCTGCAATGAGATTGGTCACATGGCCAAACAATGCATGAAAGTCTTTGAAAAACCTGTTTTGCAAAAACCCCGACCTAAAACTCCAACTGATAACAAGGGTAAAAAACCAATGATTTCACCGGTTCGGATTTTGAAGAGAGGCGAATATCTGAAGTCAGAAGATAAACCGAAATTAACTTTTGACGTTGGCGAATCTTCGAAGTCTCACAAGACTTCAAAGATTTATCCAAAAATGAAAGTTTCTGAGAATAAATCTTGGGTGGTGAAATCAAAATCATTAGTTGGGTGGTGAAATCAAAATCATTAGTTGAAGAGAAAAAGATGGAAAGTGTTTTGAAAAAAGGAAACAAAAGTTTTTAAAGATGATGTTGAAAAGTTGGAATTTGAACTTGATAATCTTCTTGATGAGTTTCCACCAATTAAGAAAGAAAATTTAAAATCAAAAGTAAAACATGTGGTCCCAAATGTCATTTTTAGTATTCCGAAAGTTGAAGTGGATTGTGATCTTGTGTTTGGAAGTGTTCCGAATATAAAGAAATCATGCGCTTCACTGTTTGAATAAATTTTTCTGTGATGGTCGCAGGGGCTGCCGAAGTCTTTTATCTCAAAATGGATAATCGACAGTGGAGCTTCAAGGCACATGACCGGAATGCTAGCATTGCTATATGACGTCAAATCTCTCAATGGTGGATACTTCGGATTTGCTGGGAATTAGGGTGGCAGGATAGTTGGTCAAGGAACTCTGACGAATGGAGTTATATCGTTTGATAAAGTGAACTACATAATAGAACTTGAAAACAATCTACTGAGTATCTCATAGATTTGTGACAAGTCTTTTACCATACATTTCACTAAAAATGAATGTCTTGTCTTAAAACCTGGTTTCAAGATTCCTGAGGATATGGTGCTGTTGCGAGCTCCACAAGAAAATGATCTCTATATTCTTGATATGAGTGTTGCAACAACAACAGATCATCAGAAACAGTGTTTTGTAACAAAAACCAAAGCGACCGAAAAAGAGTCAAAAATGTATCATCGAAAGATGGGTCACATTCATGTTAGGCAAATGAAATTTCTTGTACACAATGATTTAGTTGAAGGTGTGAATCTTAAAAGTTTTCATTTGAATGATGATTGTGTAGAGTGCAAGAAAGGAAAGCAGACAAAGAAGTCGCACCCGCAGAAGTTGCTGAATTCAATCAGAGTACTACTCGAGAGACTCCACATGGATCTCTTTGGGCCGATTAATGTGAAAAGTATCAGTGGAGACTTATCCTGTCTTGTGGTTACTGATGACTTCACAAGGTTTTCATGGGTAGTGTGCATGGAAAGAAAAGACCAAACTTTTGAGTCGTTGATGATCTTGTTCAAAAAGATGGAAATGCTGTATAAGTTGTCGATCAGAAGAATAAGAAGTGATAATGGAACGGAATTCAAGAATAATCGAATGCTCGAGTTCTGTAACGAGAAAGGGATTCTTCATGAATTCAGCGCGCCATACACTCCACAGCAGAACGGTGTAGTTGAAAGAAAGAATCGCACCTTGATTGAAACAGCTCGAACAATGCTTGCCGATTCCAAGTTGCCAATATTTTTCTGGAGTGAAGCGGTTGCATCAGCGTGTTACACATTGAATAGAGTCCTCACAGTGAAGAAATTCAAGAAAACGTGTTTTGAACTTCTACATCGATATAAGCCGAATTTGAAGTTTTTAGAAGCGTTTGGATCTCCATGTACCTTTATAGATCCTGATGGCAAGTTTGGAGCTAAATCTAATGAGGGTTTCTTCGTAGGTTATGCGAGCCCACTGAAGAGAGTGTTCGTACCTTGCTTAGGGAAGGTAATTCAAGTTCAGCATGTAGATTGTCAGAAGCACACAGCTCCACCGCAACCTCCCGGACAAAGATTCTTGTTCGATTACGACAAACTCTGGGAGTCTTTCCAACTGCTGACCGAGCCAAGTGAAGAGGAACTTGCTTACTTATATCAACAGCAACAAACAATGGCACAAGATCAGGTTCCAAGACCATTGGTAGTTTCTCAGCCCACCGGGGGTACAAACGATCATGAAGCAGGTCCAAGTGGAACGACACACGAACCACCAGAGTAATCAGCTCCAACATTTGACAATTCTGACGACTCAGAATCGGAATCCGGTCTGACTTTTGACGAGGAACCAGATGTTGCAACGACAGAAGCTGAGGATCACACCGGTGATCAAGACATTACGAACTTGCAATCGGAAGTTAATGTACCTAACACTGCAATGCCACGAACATTGTATTATCATCCTTCAGAGCAAATTATCAGTGACCTAGAGAGTGGTGTAAAGACGAGAGATCAGATCAACAGAGCACTTACCTATTTTTATTCAACTGTTGCTCCTTTACAGGAAGAATTCTCACTTAAATGTTTTATCTCGCAGATTGAACCCAGAACGTATAAGGAAGCCTTAACGGAAGAAGTTTGGGTAAATGCTATGCAAGAAGAATTGCAGCAGTTTGAGAAGTTAGGAGTCTGGAGATTACTAGACCTTCCTGAGAACCAGAAGCTGATAAAGACAAAGTGGGTGTTCAAGTGCAAAAGAGATGATAAAGGAGTCATTGTTCGAAACAAAGCACGATTGGTAGTACAGGGATTCAGTCAGCAAGAAGGCATTGATTATAATGAGGTTTATGCGCCTGTTGCTAGACTTGAGGCTATTAGGATCTTCCTGGCATTTGCGTCGTGGAAAGGATTCAAAGTCTACCAACATGATGTGAAATCTGCATTCCTGTATGGAAGAATCAAAGAAGAAGTGTATGTGGGACAACCACTGGGTTTCACTGATCCACTACACAAGAACAAAGTCTATCTTCTGGATAAAGCGCTATACGGACTTCACCAGGCCCCGAGAGCCTGGTATGAGACGCTTTCCCAACATTTACTGGCCAACGGGTTCACCAGAGGGACAGTTGATAGTACTCTGTTTACAAAGGAAGTTGTAGGCCATCTCTTAATCATGCAGATCTATGTCGATGACATCATTTTTGGTTCGACGAATGACGATTTGTGTAAAGAATTTGAGAAAGTTATGAAAAAGAAGTTTGAGATGAGTTCGATGGGGGAGATGAAGTTCTTCCTAGGGCTGCAGGTGGAGCAGATGCCCGACGGAATCTTCATTCATCAAATGAAGTACGTGAATGATGTGCTGGAGAAGTTCAACATGGCTCAATCTAGTCCAGCATCAACCCCCTTAGCTCAGAATCACGGGATTTGCCCAGATGAGAGTGGAGAAAAGGTGGAAGAGACATTGTATCAGTCAATCATTGGATCCTTGATGTATCTTACTGCTTCTCGCCCAGACATCATGTATCCAACGTGTTTATGCGCCAGATATCAATCAAGCCCAAAGCAGTCACACCTAACAATCGTAAAATGAATTCTACGGTATTTGAAATGTTGCCCAAGCATCGGCTTGTGGTATCCTAAGTCTGGTTACTTCTCTCTTACTGGTTTTGCTGATTCTGATTTTGGAAGCTGCAAGTAGAATGCTAAGTCCACCACTACAGGCTGTCAGTTCTTCGGAACTCGATTAGTCACTTGGCAGTGCAAGAAACAAACCTCAGTAGCGCTCTCTACTTGCGAGGCTGAATACGTTTCGGCCTCGAGCTGTTGCTCTCAGATCCTTTGGATCCAACAGCAGATGCGAGTCTTTGGTTTGCAGTTCTTGGACACGCCGATCTTCGTGGACAATGAAGCAGCAATTAACATAACGAAAAACCCCGTTCACCATTCTAAAACCAAACATATTGAAATCCGTCATCATTTCATCCATGATTGTCACAAGAAGAAATTGATTTGGATAGAACATATACACACCGATGAACAGAGGGCTGATTTAACTATCTTTTGAAATTAAATGGGATGAAAAATTTGCTTTCTGGGAGGGTTGTGGAATGTGAAGCCGAGGAGGGCGGCGATCTGATGTGATCCGCGTCATGTTGTCAAATTTGTTTTTGTACAGTTTATTTTTCTGCTTTTGATAAAAACAAAAACACAAAAATATGTTTTTATTTTTAGGGGAGAAAGTTTGCAGAAAAATACAAAAACATGATAAAATTTCAAAATCCAAAAACATTAGAAAATCTGAAAAATCAAAAAAAAAACATTGAAAAACTGAAAAAGAGTTTGTGTAAAAAGGGGAAATGATAGTACATCAGCTAGACAGATGCAGTACGCTAAAGAATTGTAATGTTTAATATGCGTTAGACAGTCTCGTTGATGATGTGCCGATAGGCTTTTACAAAATTAGTAGATTTGTTTGGGATATAAACATAAATAATTACTTACTTTTATGTGGGGAGAATCTCCAGGATATATGGGTAACCCCCAAAATCTTTTTTGAAAGGTCCCTTTTTCTGAGATACTAGGTCTTTATACTTAGTGATATCTGGGGTATTATCCTGGGACTTCTGATTTTACGGAAGCAATGGCCTAGTCCCTGTATAATACTTTACGCATGCTTTACTTGTAAAGCCTCCCCTCAGCATAAAAATGATAAAACATTGCAAAATGCTAATCATGTGTTGTTGTAAAAAAGATTCCCTAAAGGGAACTCACCGAAAGTCGAGCCGTCATCTCTCTGCTGAATGGAAGTTCTGACCTGAGCTCTCACGGCCTCGCATTCACCCCATTACAAATATCATCTAGGTATACTCACCTGTAAGAATGAATATTGGGATCTGGATACGGGAGTATATACTGAGGTGGGACACATGTAAAAGTTAAGATCTTAAACATTAAATCCGTATCCCGAATAGATTGAAAATTGTGTGAAGATTTAAGAGGATTAGTATATCGACAATCTAAGCGAACTGTTTAATGCTGGGTATGAAATCTAAGCTTAACGGTACTTGTGTCTTATCGGAAGATGATATGATCCCCTAACACGCTCACAAAAATATTGTTTGTACAGTTTCCTGCTTATCATAATCTAAAATCCAAAAAGATTTTCATTTCATCTTATTTTCGACAACTGACGTTGGGGATCAGAAGATCGAAGTCTTATGTGCAGAACATATCTGGATCATGAGGGGTTGGGTAAGCAGAAGTTTGAAAATGTGATTGGTAATTGCTTGAATGTTCAAAAGTTCATTAACTTGAACTTAAAATTGTTTCGGAATATCAGCATCTTCATAATCTGGTCAGCCAAGGTCATTAACTTGGACTTGGCAGGCTAAACAGTTGACCAGGGTCACTAACTTGGACTTGGTTAACTGGGTGTGTCGGTAAATTCTCAAAAAGTTAAAAAATTGGAAAAATTTGAAGTTAATTTCGTTTGAAACCATAATTCAGTTTGAAATGGTAATTCCGTTTGAAACGGGTAATTCCACGTGAACCATGTTTCTGTTTGAACTTAATTTCGCGTGAAGGTCAGCAGAGGCAATTCCACACGGAATTACCTAGTCTATAAATTGGAGTTTAATTCCGTTTGAACTTATTATTCTCCTGATTTCGTTTCAAAGTCTATCAAAGGCGAATTCAAATGAAATTCGAAAACCCTTGTTTCACAGCCGTTACTCTGCCCGATTTTCTACTCATAATCCTGATTTTAGTTGGTTAGTACAACTATTATCATGGTAAAGGTAAGAATCATGTCGGATTTGATCTATTTTCAGGTGTCGGCGATGAACTGAACCAAAACACATAGATTTAGGGTTTGTTTATGAGTATAAATGAATGATTAACATACCCTTGTACTCGGATTGTGACTTAAAACACGATTAGGGTTTGAATTTGACTGATTTGTGTGTCATCGGCGATTTAGGATGTTTAGATCTTAGATCTAGGACATTTTAAGTGGACCAAATTGTATAAAAAAACACATCATGGTGCTCGGAATCCAGAATAGAACAAACCCATGTCATTAATTGAATCATCGGATCATAAAATTTTGATTTTGGGTAATTTCGTTTGAAAATGGTAATATCGTTTGAGTGTAATATCGTTTGAATGTGTTTCCATTTCAAGTGTGATTCCGCTTGAATGTAATCCCGCATGAAAGTGATTTCGTTTAATTGTAATCTCGCTTGAACTGTGTTTCCGCATGAGATGTGTAATTTCGTTTGGAAGTTGTTTTGAGTTTAAAATTTCTTCTAAGTATTGATTTGTTTGTATGTTGTAATTTTGCAGACTTCAAATGTATTGTTTGATCCATTGCACAAAACTTGTTGTGTATATGATAGAGAGATTCCAAAAATGGTCGGATTTACAGGAATTCTGGAATTCATGGAGAGACTGCCAATCCAGAAAGCATTGTCGAACCAACGTTCGGTTTTCAGATCTCACATTAGACATTTTTCGAAGAATGCAACGTATGATGAAGCTAACAAGACAATAAATTCTGTAGTAAGCATAACAGGCAAAGACAAACCAATCATCATCACTGAACAACTTATGCGTGAAGTGATAGACTTTCCAGATGATGAAAATTCTCCCACGAAGTTTCCGGAAAGGATGGTTAAAGGGTGTATGTAAAGGATGGGTTACAACGGTGATCTGAACAAAGCAAATTATTTGAAAGATTGTTTTCCAAGATTGTACAAGTTTCTTATTCATTCTGTATTACTCGCTCTCAGTCACCGGAAAGGTGGTTATGACGTGATGAGAGATTATCAGATGAACGTGGTGACAACTTTAGTGCTTAACAAGAAGTATAACTTTTCGAAGATTGTGTTTCATTATCTGGTTGAGAATACAAATTCAAAAGACAAGACTTGGGTGTATCCTTGTTTTATTCAGATGATTTTAGATCATGCTTATCCATAGCTGGAGAGAGACGAGAAGAATGATTTGTTGGTATTATATCATATGGATAATGAATCTTTGAAGCAGTTGGCAAGATACCATCCAAATCATCCAGAGCCATCGTCAAAAGTTGAATTCTTTGGCTTCATTAAAGATAAGAACTATCAAGATCCAGATCCAGTAAATCATCAGAACTGGAGGAATGAAGAAGAAAGGAAAGAAAAGAGTTATGTTGATGAGCTGAAAGTTCTTGAAAAGTTCAGAGAATCTCACAGTGAATGGTTCTTAAAAGAAGAGAAAAAGAAGAAAAGCAGAAAAACAACACCGAAAGTTCAAACTGAAGAAGGTTCTTCATCTCAACCTAAAAAACGTTGAAAGAAAACAGTTGAGACTTTGCTTGTTGATGAACCAGATGAAGAAGAACCAGAAGCAAAAGCTGAAGCTGAACATGAAGCTGAAGCTGAAACTGAAGTTAATGTGGGAATTGATGTTCGTTTATCCCCTAATTCTGAAAGGTTGTTGAAAGAACTTAATGCTCTTAATGCTCAGAAAGAAAAGGAAGCTGGTGAGAAAATGGGTGACGATGGTGATAAAAGCTCTTCGAGTTCATCCGATGAAGAAATTGATGAGACAGAGCGTGCAAAGAGAATTCAAGCTGAGATTGCTAAAGAAAAGCAGCTAAGAAAAAGGAGAAGACAGGAGAAAGAGGATGATGTGTATATTCCGTCACCAGAGGATGTAATAGAGTCTCAAACGCCTCCTTCTAGTGGAAGAAAGAAAGCAGGTGCAAGGAAGAGTGTTGTATCTCCAAGAGCAGCGAGACAAAAGCTAAAGCTGACTCTTAGAGTACATAAACGTACACCAAAAACAAAACAACCTGCACAACCTCCTTCACCACCACGTGATCCTTCACCACCAAAATCACCACATCAATCACCTCCAAAACAACCTACACCACCAAGACAACCATCTCCTATCCAATCACCACCACATCTATATCCACCACATCTTTCACCACCACATATTCATACTGCTACACCACCACATGAACAACAACCTTTACTTACTAATGCGTGCTAGTGTGTATATGTTTTAGGTATATATTTTAAGCCCCTTTTACACTTTTTAGCCAAGTTTTAAATTTATAAAATACGATATTTACTAACACTAAACACACATATGGGCAAGTGCACCCATCGTGAACGTAGTATAGTGTTGGTAAGATACCTAGGTCGTCCAAGGACACAAGAGCTTTTAGTACCGGTTTATCCACAACGTCTAATCAAATCAAAATGTTAGAAAAGATTTTAAAACTAAGAAAATAAAACTAACTAAATGCTGAAAAATAAAAATAAAATAAAAAATAGATAGACAAGATGAATCACTTGGATCCGACTCGTGTATAGTGTAACCTTTGATTATTTTCGCACTTTTGCACTTGTTTAAGAGATTATCTTAGTTATTGTAGTAGGCCCCTCTTTTGAAGGTGACGTTACGCTCAACCCAGTAGTTTGAGTCAGCAAGGATACAATCCTAAAGGGTCGGATTATTGAAAGATAATTAATTAAGTTATTAATGCAAATTATGGTAGGCCCCTCTTTTGAAGGTGACATTACCCTCGACTAAGTAGTCTGAGTCAGCAGGGATACAGTCCTAAGTAGCCGAGTTATAGTATTAATAGTAGTTTAACTTATGAGGGGGTCAAAGATTTTGGATCCCCGCCATCCAATACCTTTGGGTATTGAAGGAGATCCTACTAAATTTGACCCAGGTCCCTTGCAGGACCTCTAAACGCTGAACAAGGGCAAGACTCTTACCAAACCGTTCCCTTAACCCCCGACCAGGTAGCCAACATACCTCCATATAGACCGTCGAGATATGAATGGTGAAAATCTTTTATTTTATATAGACAGTAAAATAATGTCAAGACACCACGGACAAACGGTAAGGAAGAATCACCTTCAACATAAGAAACTAGTTATTAAAGTCATTAATACAAAACCAAGTAAAAAGTGCAAAAGAATAAAAATAAAAAGTATTACACTAGACACTTGTCTTCACCAAGTGATGTAAGAGACTTAGGCAAACATGGCCTTTGATTGTCAAGAACTCTTACGATCAATCTTGGATCCCGAGACGACTCACACACTCTATGATGGACAATGGATGATGGTGGTGGATGATGGTGTTGTGATGGTGGTGGGTGGTGGGTGAAGTGTGAGAGAGGTGGTGTGCCAAGGGATGAGTTGAAATGGCTCCAAGAACTCCTATTCATAGGCTGAACAGAAGCCTGGGCACGGCCCCATGCCCGCTTGGCACGGCCCCGTGTCCGTCTGACACTCTCTCTCTTCATTAATTGTAATTCGCAATTACAATAAATGCGCCTGCAGTATTCTGACAACGCCCCCGTGTCCGCTGGGCATGGCCCCATGGTGGGCAATAGAAGCTTCTATTAGTTTGTCTTTTCTGCTGCTTCTTGGGCACGGCCCCGTGCTCGCTGAGCACGGGGCGTGTTCAGTCTTCTGTCTTCATTGTTTTGCTTGGGAGGATGTTGTCGAGGGGTCGGGCAATCCACTTTTGCCCCTTTTCTTGTATTTATGTTAGATTTTGCTGCATTTTTGCTTCTTTTTTTAATTTGAGCTCATTTAGTCCTGAAAATACAAAAGGAAGACAAAAGCACACTTTTTCCAACATTAGTACTGAAAAAGGGTTAGTTTTATGCTACAATTGATATAATTTATATGTTGCATTTTGCACGTATCAAATACCCCCACACTTGAATCTTTGCTTGTCCTCAAGCAAAACTCTTTATAATGTGGCTTTATTCACTCCCAAATGGAATGGGTAGAAGAGAAGGTTTTTGGGCTTGTCATAGAGTGTCGGGACTTTCCATGATCGTTTAGGTTTTATTTTTATTTATTTACAATCCTATTCGTCATTATTTATTAAAAACATTTCATAAGATAAATTATTTATTAAGGCATAACATACCATTTTAAAATTCCATTTATATACAAGTTCACATACCTCACGGGGGAAATCACTCACACTCGGCCGAAGGTGTATTTTTAGTGAATCACTCGAGAGCGGCGTGGAACTTATTTCTACCATAAGCTTGCCAAGCAATCAATCCTCCTCCTTTTTAACTTTATACCTTTGTAAATATCAAGAGGACTTTTTGGGTGAAGGGTTAGGCTTGGGCTAAAGGTGGGTGGTTGGGTTAGTGGTTAGTTGAAAAGGGCAAAAGGCGTAAAAAGCGTTGGTTTTCGTAAAACATTTTGTTTTTGTGACTTTTTATTTTTAATGAAGTATTTATTCAAACAAGCTTTTGTTTGAGGAGCTTTGTTTGTTTATTTCCAACTTCATCATCATTCATTTTTTTTTCAAGAGTCACACGAAAACCAAGCTTTGTTACTAAAATAAGGGGTAAAAAAATGATAAAGGGGTTTTGGTGGGAAAAAGGGTTTTGGGTTAAGAAATGAAAGGGTTGGGGCTCAAAGGGGTTAACTAGGGGGAATTTTTGGGTAGGTGAAAAGAAAAATTAAAATAATGGTGTTGAAAGAAAAAGGGTTAGTCCTAATGCCTCCATCATTTACTTACTTGGGTTTAAGTTGGTAAGGACCGGGAATGAATTATCGTGGCAAGTTCTGGAGTCGTAAGAACCAAGCGGCTATTCACACAAGAAACGAAAAATGAGCATTTAGTGTAAAGATGTGTATTTGTATGCTCTATAAAGGCTCCAAACTCACTTTTGTGGGAATGGGTTTTTACGTGATCAAGTATATATAATCAAATTTTAACTAAGCTTGTCATGCCGTTTCATAATTTTCTTATGTTCTTCTTTTTATCATGGCGCTATCGGTTGTAAATTTGTAAAAATATAACCTTGTTAGAATTAGAATTCCCAACTTAAACTTAGACAAGTAAAAAAAATGAAATTTTTTTAAAAAATTTTGGGGTGATTAGCGGTTCCAATAGAGTTTTGTGTAAGGCTTGTTATTAGGACTTGCAAAATTCAAGGTTTTAGCATCCCCTCCCCCCCACACTTAAATTACACATTGTCCTCAATGTGTCCCAAAAATAAGTTTTAGGTTGATTGAATGTGTAAAATGGTGTTAAAAGCAAAATTTTATCTTACTAGCAGTCTGGACACGACCCCGTGGTAACCGGGCATGGCCCCGTGGTGACCGGGCACGGCCCCTTGTTCAGGTGCCAGTAACAAAAATTAAAGAAAAGAAACAGAAGCCTGGACACGGGGGCGTGTTCAGTGAACACAGCCCGTGTCCAGTTACCTGAACTGGGCAATTTTCTGCAGGATGTTCAGCACGGGGCCGTGTTGGCTGGGCATGGCCCGTGCTGAGCTTACTGTAATGAATAAATTGTTGTCGGATGGCCCTGTTTTCGTGCATGGGGCCATGTTTCTCGTTTCCCTTGTTATCCTTGACCATCCCGAGTGTGTTTTATTCCTGCAAATTAAAACTAAAAGATTAAACTAAACTAAGGATAGTTCCGCAGAATGCCTCCGTGGTGCTCCACGTTTCTAAGGGTCCTTGGCTAGACCCAAGGTGAGGTTATATGTTTTCCGAGCGGGATGTTTTGCATCCCATGTTGCACCGTCGGAGAGCATCATCCAAACTCGAATCAATAACCTTCATGTAATTGACCGGGTCATCGTCCTCTATCCTCTTCCCAACCCCGAACTTTACTTCATTATCCCCATATTTTAAAGTGAGTGTTCCGTCATTCATGTCCACCACTGCTTGTGCGGTGGCGAGAATTGGTCTCCCTAGTATGAGGGGGACTTCGGTGTCTTCTTCCATATCAAGTATGACAAAGTCGGCCGGGTAGACGAAATTGTCGACCTTGACTAGGAGATTTTCAATGACACCTTGCGGGAATTTGACGGATCGATCAGCAAGTTGTATACTCATTTTTGTAGGACTTGTTTTTCCTTGGCCGAGTCTTTTGAACATTGATGTGGGCATGAGGTTAATGCTAGCCCCAAGGTTGGCTAGTGCATTACGAGTGGGGGAGTCCCCGATCGAGCAAGGAATTGTGAAGCTTCCGGGATCAATTTTCTTTTGGGGGAGTTTGTTGAGTACGAGGGCGGAGCATTCTTCGCCTAAGTTAACTAATTGCAATGTTTCAATTTTCCTTTTGTGAGTGAGGAAGTCCCTTATGAACTTAGAGTATTTAGGCATTTGGGTTAGGACTTCAATGAAAGGAATGTTGACATGCAATTGTTTTAGTAGACTTTCGAATTTTGCGAATTGCTCATTGGTCTTTTGACGG
Organism: Helianthus annuus; assembly: GCF_002127325.2. Classification (NCBI taxonomy): domain Eukaryota; kingdom Viridiplantae; phylum Streptophyta; class Magnoliopsida; order Asterales; family Asteraceae; genus Helianthus; species Helianthus annuus. The sequence continues at coordinate 35,936,917 of NC_035445.2, read as the reverse complement.
ATTAACCTACCGGGGTACAGAACCGGAGGAGCCTTGGTGGGCTCTGATGGTGGAGGAGTAACCTTCTCTTGATGGGGCGGTGATGTGATCTCCTCAGTAGGCAGTGGCCCTTCCGCGGGACCCATGGTACGGTTCCGTAAGGTGATGAGATGAACTTGCGCCTTTGGGTTTGTTTCGGTATTACTTGGTAACGCGCCTCTCGGTCTCTCGGAGAAATTTTGGGCTAGTTGATTTATTTGTTTTTCGATGTTTTGTATACTAGCTTGTTGATTTCTAAAATTTGATTCTAATTGTAGAAACCTATCCGAGTTTTTCTTTTCAGTGTCGGAGATAAGGCGAGATATAGTATCTTCAAGCCTTTCTCATCCACCTTGTTGTTGAGGGAAATTTTGTGACTCATTTCTTGGTTGTTGAAAGTTTGTTCGTTGATTTTGTTTGTTACTACTATTGCCGGGTTCTCCCCAACCAAGGTTAGGGTGGTTTCGCCATCCTTGGTTGTAGTTGCCCGTTGGGGGACCCGACGGCCTAGGTCTATTATCAATGTAGTTTACTGATTCTATTTGATCATCTGTTTCTTTCATACAACTCCAATTTTCATGTGGCCCACCACACCCTTCACAAGCCATAACCGAGACTGTTTTTGTCATCTCTAACTTTTTAATTTTAGAAGAAAGGGCCTCGATTTGGGCTTGTAAAGAGGTGCTTTCATCAACCTTATGGGCGCCCGGGGCAATAAATATTGCCTCGGGGAGTGTGCCACTGGAAATTGGTTTGAGCAATTTCCTCAATTTGATTATATATTTCATGCGGGCGGCGATTACCTAAAAGTCCCCTAGAGCTAGAGTCAAGTGTTTGTCTTGTGTGTGGCAACAACCCATTATAGAAAGTGGATACTTGTTGCCATATCGCAAGACCGTGATGAGGACACTTTCGCAATAGCTCCTTGAACCTTTCCCAAGTTTCATATAAGGATTCCCCGTCCTCTTGTGAATAGGTATTAATTTCAGTCATTAATTTAGCCGTTTTAGCGGGAGGGAAATACTTATATAGAAATTTTTGGGCTAGTTCATCCCAGGTGTTTACCGATCCAGCTGGGAGGGCGTTAAGCCAAGCCTTTGCTCGGTCTTTTAGTGAAAAAGGAAACATTCGGAGGCGGATGGCATCATTTGATGCTCCATTGATCCGAAAGGTATCACATATTTCTAAGAAATTAGTAATATGTAGATGGGGATCCTCGTCCGCAAGCCCATGGAAGGTTGCAGAGTTTAGAAGCATCTGTATCAAATGCGGCCGAAGTTCGTAGTTATTGGCTTCAACATTCGGTGCATTGATAGCGGCGCCGAGATTACCTACGGTGGGTCGTAGATAATCCATGAGGGTACGTTGGTCCGCCATTGGAAGTGGGTTCCCCGAAATCTTCTCTTGGTTTTTGGCTTTTAGTCTTTTTCTGAGAAAGCGTTCGGGTTCTTCTAGAGGTTCTTTTATGTCTTTATTAGAACTGGAGCTCATACACTACGTAGAGGTGGCGTCTGGTTCCGAGTCCTGCAACAAAAACAGAAAAGAATGTTGGTCAGAAGGTTCACCACGGCCCCGTGCTCAGTGAACACGGCCCGTGGTCGAAGTTACAGTGATTGTTTTCCGGATCCCTGTTACTGGAGAGTTGGACACGGCCCCGTGGTCAGCCTTCTGTAACTCGGAAAACTAAAAACTGCCAGTAACACTACTAGGCACGGCCCGTGTCCGACAAGGCACGGCCCGTCCTGAGCTCCGCAGAAGCTGAAAAACTAGAAAAATCCTAAAAAAATAAAAAGAAAATAAAAAAAAGATTAGGCCGTTGATTCCTAACTTTCTTAAAATCCTTGTGTCCCCGGCATCGACGCCAAAAACTTGATGCGTGCTAGTGTGTATATGTTTTAGGTATATATTTTAAGTCCTTTTTTACACTTTTTAGCCAAGTTTTAATTTTATAAAACACGATATTTACCAACACTAAACACACATATGGACAAGTGCACCCATCGTGGACATAGTATATTGTTGGTAAGATACCGAGGTCGTCCAAGAACACAAGAGCTTTTATTACTGGTTTATCCTCAACGTCTAATCAAATCAAAATGTTAGAAAAGATTTTAAAACTAAGAAAATAAAACTAACTAAATGCTGAAAAATAAAAATAAAATTAAAAACAGATAGACAAGATGAATGGCTTGGATCCGACTCGTGTATAGTGTAACCTTTGATTATTTTCGCACTTTTGCACTTATTTAAAAGATTATCTTAGTTATTGTAGTAGGCCCCTCTTTTGAAGGTGACGTTACCCTCAACCCAGTAGTTTGAGTCAGCAAGGATACAATCCTAAAGGGTCGGATTATTGAAAGATAATTAATTAAGTTATTAATGCAAATTATGGTAGGCCCCTCTTTTGAAGGTGACGTTACCCTCGACTAAGTAGTCTGAGTCAGCAGAGATACAGTCCTAAGTAGCCGGGTTATAGTATTAATAGTAGTTTAACTTATGAGGGGGTCAAAGAGTTTGGATCCCCGCCATCCAATACCTTTGGGTATTGAAGGACATCCTACTAAATTTGGCCCAGGTCCCTTGCAGGACCTCTAAACGCTGAACAAGGGCAAGACTCTTACCAAACCGTTCCCTTAACCCCCGACCAGGTAGCCAACAAACCTCCATATAGACCGTGGATATATAAATGGTGAAAATCTTTTATTTTATATAGACAGTAAAATAATGTCAAGACACCACGGACAAACGGTAAGGAAGAATCACCTTCAACATAAGAAACTAGTTATTAAAGTCATTAATACAAAACCAAATAAAAAGTGCTTGGGAGGATGCTGTTCAGTCTTCTGTCTTCTTTATTTTGCTTGGGAGGATGCTGTCGAGGGGTCGGGCAATCCACTTTTGTCCCTTTTCTTGTATTTATGTTAGATTTTGCTGTCTTTTTGCTTCTTTTGTTAATTTGAGCTCATTTAATCCTGAAAATACAAAAGGAAGACAAAAGCACACTTTTTCCAACATTAGTACTAAAAAGGGTTAGTTTTATGCCACAATTGATATAATTTATATGTTGCATTTTGCACGTATCACTTACTTCACAACAAATCTTCCAAACACCACCATCTTCACAACCATATGTTCAAACCACACCTGGTTCTTCTGGCTACAAAACTTTTCCAAATATTCCACAAGAAGGTATTTCTCTTGAAGAAATTGGTGATTTCAACTTTGCAAGTGATGTACAAGTAAAGAATGTAGAAAAGAAAGTTGATGCAGGGTTGGTTGAGAATAAGAGATTGGCAGATCTTGAAAAAATTCTTGAGATGCGTGTCAAGAAAGTTGAGTCTGAGAATAAGTCTTTGCCGAAGAAAATTGAAGCAGATCAGACTGAAATTGATATTTTGAAAGTGAAAATATCAAAGTTAGAGGAAGAGAAAGCGCGTCGTGATGAGCAGAATAAGTACTTTGAATTGAAGAACAAAGAACTTGAAGCTGCCAAAGCAGTGAAAGAACATGAGTTGTATATGATGAACAAAGTGATTGAAAATATGCTTGGAAAGTCTATAGAGCAGAGGTTTGAGGGGATAGAAGTTGAAGAGTTAAGAGTGAAACGCCAAGCTGAGATTGTTGCCGAAATGAAGTATAAAGGAAAAGGTGTTGAAGGTTCTGAAGTTGCAGAAAGATCAATAGTTCTATCTACTGATCATGTATCTCATATTCAGAATCCTGTTCCTATATCTGTTGTATCTGCTATCTTTGAGGAAGTTGTATTACTTGAAGATATTGCTAATGATGAAGTAGATGACGAAGAGGATGAAGATGATGATAACGTTGATGATGCAGATGATGTATTCTCTGCTAGCAGTCACATTGATGACGATGATGATGACGATCAGGGTGGTACGGGTGTTACTGTTACTAAAGCGTCAAAAGAACAAAATGTTGATGATTATATGCATGACGATGCAAATGAAGATAATGAAAGTGCTGAAAGTGAGGGGGAGAATGTGGATGATAAGAATGTCGATCAAGTTGAGAAGTTAATTCTTCGTATTGAGCCTGATGTAGAAGAAGGAGAAATCAGGCATACGTATACTTTGGATGAAGTTCTCAAGATGTTTAATGTTAATGAAGATGACTTCAAGTTTGATTTTGAAGAAGAATTGAACGCTTTTGATATCAATCAACAACCTGAGTATGAGTACAAGTATGTTGAAGAGGCAGATGTCTATGACAGGGTTGAGGTTGAGGATTGTACTGATGAAGAGAATGTGAATGAAGATACTTCAGAATTTCCAACTCTGGTTGAATTCTTTAGTCAAGAGAATAGAGATGAATTGAGGAGAAAATGCGCTGAAATCTTGATAGATAAAAACTTTGATGGTACAACAAAAGACCCACAGAAAGAAGAAAGAAAGAAGTGGTTTCGTAAAGACACTGAAAGGAAGTTCAAACGTCCATTCAAGTTTTACAAAAGAGATAGTGATGTTTCGCTGGGTGATATCATTAACTGGGGATTTCTACCTCATGTTAATGTATATGCTATTCGTAGAGAATACGGTGTGCAGTATTTTGAACGTCTGTATGATACTATGTTCCTACCTTGGTAGGATGTAGAAGAGTTGTCAAAGGTCAGAACGCTGGGCTATCCTATTAGAAAGAACGATGTGCCTATGTGGGGATTGATCAAGTATGAATCGTTGAAAAACTTCAAGCACTGGAAGCCACATTACCCAAAGAAAGTGAGAAGAGTTAATCCTGAAACTGGTAATGAAGAGACGATATTGCATGTGAAAAAGCCGAGAGTGATCAAGAATATTCATGTGCCTAAAATGGAACAGGACTTTCATAAAGGGTTTGTATGTTGGGTATACAGCTGTATTTCGACTGAAGCTGTGATTACCTAGAGGGCAGAGAATGAGATTAGAGAAATTTTTGTGTATGATCCTCTATGGCTGGTGAATTGTTCTGCGAAAGATATAGAATGTTTGTTTGTGAACAAGATATGGTTCAAAGCTGAAGACAGAGAACAAGCGATGCAATTCCAGAAAGTTGTATCCATTTGCTTTCAAAAGGGTATTAATGCTGACAACAAATGGAACTCAAAGTGGTGAAAGATTGAAAAGGAAGAGAAGTTAAAGAGAGAGAAAGAACGAAAGGCACAAGAAGACAAAGATAACATGCTGAGGCATACTCTAAATCAAAGGATGGCTGCTGAGGAGAAAAAGAAAGTTGATGAAAATGAGAAGCTTAGGAAGTTGTTGCAGAAAAAGCCTAGGCCGAGGGAAGAACGTTTCAAGTGGCTATGATCAAGAGTTGAAGACCAGACTGAAGACTCCGGCTATATCCAAGGGGGAGTTTGTTGGTGCACGTTGTCTAAAGCCTACGTCTTAAGTCTAGGTCATAATGTATAGGGGTCTAAGTGTCAAATCTGTAAAGTTTTAGGTTGTTTATGTAATTTCGCATGAAGGCTGTATCACTTAATTCCGCACGGAATTACTCTGTGTAATTCCGTTTGAACTGAGCATGTATAGGTTCATGCGGAATTAGTGACAATATATATAGGTGTGTTGTCTTTTCATTTCATATGGAATTAGGGAACTTGTCACAAAAGTGCTGCCAAAATTCCACTGTGTTATCACGTTTATATTGAATGAGAAGCAAGTATTAAAAGTGAACTTTCTGTTTTCTACTCCATTCTTATTGATTCAAAGCTGTTATTTTGATTCTGCCTCTCAAACAGTGTGTATTGCCTCTTATTTACTCAATTGGTCGGTAAAACGATCCTACATGCTGCTCAGTCTTATCCAGTGTGTGATTCGTGTGGGGAAATAGGCCATGCTATGAGAGATTACCCGAACCAGTTCATAGGAGCTGAAGAAGAGGTTAGCCAGGTCTATGGTGATCAACAGAGATTTGATATGAATTCAAACACATATCATCTAGCTTTAAGGAATCACCCAAATTTTAGATATGGTAATAGTGCTAATCAATATAATCCTAATTTTTAGGTACCTACTCAAGGAGGTCAGCCATATCAAAACAGACAGCTTGGTTACAACAACCAAAATTACAATCAAAGGAGCTATCAACAGAGTTCAAACCAACGAAGATCAAGCGGCCTAGCTGAAGGGTCGAACAATGAGATGATGGAAATTCTGAAGCAAATAAAAAAGGATCAAAAGGTGGCTCAAGGAAGAAGAGATCCATGGAAATTACCGAGTGATACTACAAATAATCCTCAAAATAAGGCAAGAGTTAACTCGATAAGTACCTTTCCTAAATCTGAGATTGTTGATACAGGTCTTACATCTTCATCCCAAGTAATTGCAGATATAAGAGAGGAGATTGATGGAGGTGAGGAGAGTGAGCCAGGGGCACCACTCGTTCCAATTTAGGTGCGAAAGCTGGAGATCCACAAAGCTCTATTGGATTATGGGGCGAGTATGAGTGTCCTCCCTGGAAGCTTGTATAACCAATATGAATTTGGTCCTCTACATACTCTTGATAAGAGGGTGATTTTGGCGGATGATACATGGAAGCAACCCCGTGGGGTTGTAAAGGATGTAATGATCCAGCTGGGTGAGTTCTTTTACCCAGTAGACTTTATGGTACTAGAATATGTACCTACAAGGACAAATGAGCAACAAAATGTGATTTTGGGACGTCCATTCTTGCACACCGCCAGTGCTCAAATCAATTGTAGAGATGGATTAATCTCCATGAGCTCTAAAAAAATCATAAGTTATTCTTTAACATTTTCTCAAAATCCATTACTTACAAGGTTCTTGATAATTTGTGTGAAGAAGTTGCTATTAACGAGTTTGTTCCACCATACACTTCATGTGTATGTGAAGACACATTAGATGGGAAATGTGTTAAGTGTTACAGGTCCAAGTTTGGGAAGAACGAAGAATCTGTGAAGAAAGTGAATGTGAAAAGGAAAAGAAAAGCAGGCAAGCCACCGGATGGTAGAAATGCTTGGGAAGATGAGACCAAGATTGAGCCTAACTGGTATAGAGCTGCAAACTTTTCGGACTTTGGGTAGCCAGGTCAACTAAAAAAGTCTGGAGGTAAGCATGCGTTTGAGCCACCTTGAAGATTGTAGGTATAATCTGGCTGAAGATCTAAACCTTAGCGCTCTTAGGAGGCAGCCTAAGGTTTTGTTTTTCTTTTCTTATTGTTGTTCTTTTGTTTTGAGTCTTTGAGTCTAACCGTGCAATTATTCAAGTGTGGGGAAGTCTGAGGAGGTTTGGCTAAGCTCTGGTGCAGTTGAGGGAAATACACAGTTGTTGGAGGGTTTGGGAGGTGAAAACAAGAAAAAATAAAAAAAATTTCTAAGGCATGAAGCCAAGTTTTTTGACAAACCCACTATAAAAGTGGTTCTCAGGCGCCATGCAGGAGAATCTTGGCTTTTTCCGTAACGTGGTTGGGGTTCCAAGTCAAGAAAACTCAAACTACACTCCCTCGCGCCACACGGGGGGCTTCTTTGGTATATGCCACGTCGCGCATGATGGTTAGGTGGACAAATTATGATGGTTTTTGTACATTGACTCGTTTTAATCTGTTTGGTAGCATGTGAGTTTTATTTTGCATGTTTCGATCGCTTTGTCCATACTCAATCTCCATTTGGGCGAAGGGATTTAAATAGTCTTTGAAGAACAACATCCCTTGTTGAATGCAGCCGCGAAAGAAATGTTATACGGTTGCTGTGGAACAAGACTTCCGAGGATTCTACCGCTTTAAACCTTGGGAGTTTGTTCCATTTTTGTTATTGTTGTATTTTTATTTTTAGTAGATAGTTTCTCGCTCCTTTGAGGACAATGCAGAATTTAAGTGTGGGGAGGGGAGACTAGTGTCTAGTTGTCTCTTAGTTAATGTCGTGTCCAAGTATAAAAGAAAAAAAAATGAAAAATCACAAAAAAAAACTTGATAAAAGAGTGAAAAGTACTTTAAAATATAATAAAAATCATACGCACGCTCGCATCACGTGTAGGATCGTTTGCACGACCAAAACGAGTCGTTCAGAAGAGTTCTAGTCAATATGAAAGGCGGAAACAGACATATTGCTGTAGAATCAGCTTGAATTGCACACAGAATCACTTTTAACGTCTTGTATATTGATTTGACAACAATTACAGGCAGTAGACACGTCGGCAGCACTTCGGTACCGAAAATCAAAAACCTTACAAATGAATTGGAAGCTCGGGTATTTATAGATGAGGAATTCTGTACGAAATGGTTAAGTGCCATTTCGTGCGAAATGGACTCTTCCATTTCGTGCGGAATGGACTCTTCCATTTCGTGCGGAATGGACTCTTCCATTTCGTGCGGAATGATCCATTACACCCAATTTCATCTAAACTAGCCTACGGAGCTCCATTCTATCTAATCTAGACAAAAGACTCGATACAAGACGAAGTCGACAGACATATGCACCAATAGACTCCCCCTTGGATGTTGACGAAGTCTTCAATGTCGAGTCTTCAACGTCTTCAGTCTTTATCAGTCTTCGTGCTCTTCCAAAGTATCTGACAGTGTAATCATTCTTCAATCTCTTTTTTCTTCTTGTATCTCAGGAGCAGCTAACCACCCCCTTGGATATTGATCTAACAATCTTTAAGATCTCTTGATTCTTTAAGTTCTTCAGCATTAGCAGCTAGCGAGGACATGGTTCCAATATCAGAAGTTGGCTCTATGCATCTACAGACTCCCCTTTTCTAACAGACTCCGCCTTAAGTTGTACTGGGATCGTAGTCTGACTTTCACAGGTTCAGAATCAAAACCTGGCTCACACTCTGCTCAGGTTTAGACACGGGGACCTGCACAAATCTCTACCTCATAATAAATTTCACAAATTTAAAATTTGACAAATTTATTCTTTGCTTACCACTTGTAGAAATAAACTCAAAACATCAACTATTATAAAATGACATTTCACAAAATATTTCAATCTTTTAACTTTATTTTTCATCTCGGACTAACTCTCCCAAACCGGTTCATCATGTTTAGCACTCGAAATTTTGAAAATCAGCTTTTCATCATCAGTTATCCAAAATCTTTTTGTATTTTCAAAAATTTATGCTAAAACACACTGAAAATCTTTTTGAATTTTGTTTTTAATGAAATCCAGTAAAGAAATATTTACAGACACTATTTTTGTGAGTTTGTGTAAGAAGATCATATCAGTTTTTGAGACAAATCACTAACACCGTTAAGCTTTAAACATTTTAAGTTCTAAACAATTCACGTAGATTGTCAGTATGCTGATCCACTTAAATTTTTACACAAAGTTCAACTGTTTCAAGATACAAGATTAGTGTCTTAGGAACTTAAACTTATTCGTGTGTCCCATCTCAGAATATACTCCCGTATCCTGACTTCTGTATTCAGTCTTATAGGTGAGTGTACACTAATGATATCTGTAAACGGGTAAATGCGTGACCATGAGAGCTCAGGTTAGAACTTCCATTCAGACAAAGAGATGATGGCTCGTCTTTAGGTGTGTCCCGTTTGGGGATCTTTTCTTCAACAACACATGATTAGCATTTTTCAATGTTTCGTCATTTTTTATGCTGAGGGTAGGCTTTAAGATTAAAGCAGTGCAAAGCATTATGAGAGGACTAGGCTATTGCTTCCGCAAAATTAGAAGTCCTGGTATAATACCCCAGATATCAGCACGCACAAAGACCTAGTATGTCAGAAATAGAAAGTCTTTCAAACAAGATTTCGGGGGTTACCCATATATCCGAGAGATGTTCCCCACGAGATAAGTAAGCATTTTATATTTAGGTTTATATCTCGAAAACAGTCTTCTAAGTGTATAAAAACCCACTGGCACATCCTCAGTGAGATCGTTTATTACATTTGAATTTCCAATTCTTTAGTGTGTTGTGATAGTCTACTGATGTACTATCATTTCCCCTTTTTCACAACAAAACTCTTTTAGAATTTTTCAATGTTTTTGGCTTTTTCTTGTTTTATCATGTTTTTGGATTTTTCAAATTTTCAAAATTTCTAAATTTTTTACTCCCCTAAAATCAAAATTATGTTTCAAATTTTGATTTTCAAGGAAAATTTGAAAACATAATTGTACAAATAAAGTGACAAACTGATTTTCAAGCTTCAATTCGCCATCCACTTGGCATAAACAATCAGAACTCCCCCTTACAACAAACTATTTTCCCATTATGATTTCAAAACACTTCAGTTTGTTTAATCAAAATGGTTTTTCCGGAAAATAAGTTTTGTTGATTTTACCACTTGTAGTATTGGGGTTATGATCATCACTTTGTTTTTTCATCCATTTGTATGAAAGTTAAATCAAGTTCAACTCAATGACCTTGATTAACAACCTGCAGGTGAAAACCCTCTTTCAACCACTTGTAGGTTTGCTTATCAACCATACTACTCAAAAATTGAAATATGACAATTTTCATAAATATAACGACATGTAAAACGAAATTTCACAGAACAACCACCATTCTCATATGTGATATTTTTCAAGAAAGATGCCGATTCCTACTCCCCAATTACCAACCTGGGAGTTCCGTCAAGTCAGGATTTTAAGTAGAGAATGTTGTCACCCAAGCCTGACCAGCCTTGAGTGATTGTTCGTCATCGTTAACCCACCATCTTTTTTATTTATAAAAATCTTTCACACCCTTTACCTTCCTGTCAACCATCTTCCCAAAGATATGTTTTACATTTCCATTAAAAGCTTTTTCCGCATCAAATTCTCCTTTACTTGCGAAGAATTGATCTGAAATTTCAATCTTACTGTGACATCTGTGCTTGTAATCATTGTAAGTAGTTCAGTTATCAATAAAATAAAGTTATTTGATCCTAATTTTTGTTTGTTTATGTTTGATGTTTTTCATGTTTTGACTTTTATTTGATTTCAAACTCTATGTCGCTTTCTAGAGAATTATATGCAAACTGGTGCGTAAACGTACTCAGTTTAACGTGACAAATACTCCGGAACGTCAATTTATGCTTAACATACCATAAATAACCTTTACATAACTTAGAAATAAGTTTTGAAGGCTTTGGTATGGCAAAATAAAGTTTATTCGCCTACAGGGACTAAAATTGACAAACTGCAAAAGTATGCCAATTTGAACTATAACGAACATTCCGGAACATGATCATAAGTTAAACACACCCTAAATATCCTTTACATAGCTTAGAAATAGGCTTTGAGGGGTTCGGTGTGCTAAAATAAACTTTATGCTCATTCAGGGACTAAAAGCGTCAAAAAGTGCATAAGTTTGCATTTTCGCGCATAACTTACGTTCTGAATACTTCTGGACATCCAAAAATTTATGTAAGCATTAAAATATTTTATTTTAGTGTTTGGCATAAGAAAAATCCATTCGTCGCACAATTTGGATCGTTTTTCGCGCTTATGCGGATTCCGTCGTAATTAAGCAAACATCGCGATCATACGACCAAACGAACCGACATCGGGCATATTTTTGAGCATGTTTCTTGTCCACAATGTTTAAGCATCATTTTAGGGCCTTAAAGTTGGCTTGACGGGCCTTAAACATGTCGAAAATGGCTTTAAACACCAACAGGGACTGAAACTAACATTTTTAAAGTTGTTTGCTGATCAGAACCCCCAGGCGGGGCGCATAAGGTTTGATCATGCCTTACGCGAGTCGCGAGGCCCTCCCAGATATGCAGAAACTGTTTTAACAGCTGTTTACAGCTGTTATACACTCAAAACCCATTTGCAAATGGTATTTTTCAAACCATGGGCTTAATCTATGGGCTCTAATGGTTCTGCAAAACAACGGGCCCATGTGTACGGCCTAGATCGAAGCACGTTTCTCGACGAACGATCTTAACGGTAGTGCCATGCCTATAAATACCCCTTCCTCTCATTTGCAAAAACCCACATTTGAATCTGATTTTGGCTCTCTAAGTTGAAGTTTATGCTTCATACCTGAGAGTAAATCGGATCAGATCTTGCGGGGACCTTCTGTAAGTATTCTTTCGTGCCTTTCTTTCGTTTTAGCATTAAAGTCAACTGCGTTTGACTTTCTGCATTGACCAGTTTATAGTCAATGTGAAGTTCGTTGAACTTCATAACGTGAGCATAATCACGATGGTTATAGTCTCTAGTAACTATACCTACTGATTACCACGTTATCTAGGCTTAGTGACGAGTCGTAGTTTTGGCCAAAATGCGTATTCTTGCGTATTTTGTAACCAAACTACTTGTGGGTATCAAGACCCTTTGTCTTGATATCAAACCTGTTTTTTAAACCTCGTTAAACATGTTTCAACATGTTTAGTTCGTCACTTTTAGATTTGTGCTTATATAGGGTCGTAAAGGTAAGCGATCTAATCAATCGCTTATACTTTCAAACCCGACCCATTTGGTCGATCATTAGGATCCGACCAAACACATTAGGTGACCATAGTTGTATAGGGAATAACTTTCCGAGGTTATACCTTATGGTCACGTCGTTTAAGTAGTTGTATGATAAGTAGTTCCTATGCCTTAGGAAAATTACCAAAATGCCCTTTTCGCACCAAAATTCATTTTAAGCCTATGTAACATAATTTTTGACACCTAAACTGATTTAGCAACAATATTAAACATGTTAAGGCATATCTTGCTTGTCATAGGGCTAGTTAGGCGTTCCGAACGCGTTTTACGCGAACGACGAGTTAAAGTAGCATAAGCTACCTAAACGAGTCGTAACGGGTCAAAAGCACTTAGGATAGGTTTCGTTTTAGTATGTAGGCTTTGTTAAACCATGTTACATAAGTTCCCACACTTATTTGGTTTACAAACCCTCGTACTACCCGATCCTCCGATAGGTCCGTTTATTAATGTAGATACCTATATTAGGTGCCATTTGAATCCGTGATCTTCTAGCTTGCTTGGTGGATATCTAAAGTCTATTGAGAAATCTCAAGTGAGTACATAGACCCCTCTTTTACTGTTTTCCAAATATTTTGGGGTGAAACACATGTGCCTACTTGTTACTTTCGTGCTTCCCTGTTTTCACATCATATACTTACTATGATTTCATTATGTTTTGCTATGTATGTTAACTTAGCATGCTAGCACATTGGTTTACATTACATCATTTTGCTATATATGTTTACTTGGCATATTAGCACATTGTTTTACATTACATTTTCTGCTATGTGTGTTGACTGAGCATGCTAGCACATGATTTACATGACTTTTCTGCTTTGTATGTTAACTTAGCATACTTAGTGCATTATGTTCATATAACATGTTTACATTTGGTATAACATTTGGTTTGTACAAACGGGAGTTATATACATTCATTAACATTAGCTATGCCGCTCGGTAGTAAGTAATGGTACCATAGGACTTGACAAATCCCGTTCCCGACATCCTAGGTTTGTTTGGGTGTAAGGAACGACTGAATCCGAAAACATTTCTTTTGATAACCTTGACTTAGGGTTATCCGTCTGTCTCAAGGCTTGAATGTATGCGTTAACTTACCACATAAATGTCTGTATCATTAAAACATGCATTTACCTTGCAAAACACAACTTTTTGATATATTCAAAATACTTTGTTTTGTACATTTTTACATTTGGTTTATGTGACAACACTTTACTTACCATACATAACATTTGTTACACATTACATGACTACATTTTGACTTTTAAACATTTGACTTGGTTTATACAAGAACTTTTGACAATTGGTTTAAACATGGACTTTATACATTGGCGGTTTGTTTAAGTGACTTAAGTAACGAGGTGTGTGTAGTATGATACAAGCATGGTGGATACGCCGCTTGTACTTCCTATATATAATTGCTTGTATTATATTACATGTCATAGCGTTATTTAAATCATTCAATTTGGACTTATACATTTTACACAATTAACATGTTTTCACAAGACTTTGGTTTACAAAACAATTTATTTTATACAACTCATTTTACTTGGTTATTCATTTAACCATATACTATTCTTTTATTTATACATATCATCTGATTTTATCGCTTTTCAAATGATTTACAAAACAAAACAATTTACAAGGTTCATGACTAAATTTTATTAAACATTTTCTTTAAAAATAAGTCATGAATCCCGTTTTCATAAAACATATGTATCTCACAGGCATTTTTATGCTGACGTACCTATTTTCACATGTGTTTTCAGGAGCTGTTGCTTAGGATGATGATCGTGACACTAGGGCGGACCTGTACCTTAGAGACATAAAATAAAGATAGACTTAGTTTAATTATGTTATGTACTTTCTGGTTCTTGTTTTGAAACAATGTATTCCACCTTTGGTTGATGAATAAAATGAAATTTTAATTACCATGGTTGTGGAACAATAATTCTGTTACAACACTCCCCGACGTTTCCGCCACGATTTGATGTTTTACGTGGTCGGGGTGTAACAGAAGAGTTGGTATCAGAGCCAATGGTTATAGGGAATTAGGTTATTAGTAATGCTTTGGCCTAGACTATAACCTTTCTAGGACCCCAACACAAGTTATCTTGTGTTTAGATCATAAAACATGCACTTCACCTATCCTTAGGTGATCATTAAAACGAGAACCCAGTTTTCTATAACGATTTTTGAAAAACAATCTTCTGTTTTTTAAATGATTTATTATATGGTTTTGAACCCTTTTGATTTTTCAATTTGATTTTGAAAATTTATCATTTGTTTTTGAATGATTCTTTTGGCCTTGTGCCTTTCAAGTTTTCAAAATCTCGTCAAAGTTTTGGGTTCTAAATAGTGTGAACACGTTCAAACTGGAAGGGTGAATGCCTGTACCCTGGGTTTTCTGTCTAAGGCTAGAGTGTTTGTACAAATCCACATAATCGGACCAGTCACTCTTACCTGGGAACTCTTGGGGTGAGTGTTCACTTATAGGCGAGCATGTCTTCGCTAAGCATTATTTTTGGACCCATTTACTTTGATCAGTCACTGTGTGTCGTTTGTTTGCTTTATGATACAGACGAATGACCACCATCTTTGCTTTTTTTTATTTTGTTTCCTCTCGTTCTTTTCATCTAATCATCGCACTCGTTTCCTCTCATGTTTCCTCTTTTTATCATGCCTCCTCGACGTGAAAACCCGTTATCTAATGCCGAAATGGCAGATATTCTAACACAACACATGGCTGCCGCACTCCCAAACATTATAGCTCAGGTGAATCAAGCCAATAACAATTAGAACGCTCCTTGTAACTTCAAGAGTTTTAATTCGGCTAAACCACTCAAGTTCAGTGGTACCGAAGGGGCAACTGGGCTCCTTCAATGGTTCGAGAGCATTGAGAGTACATTCCGTCACATTCTGTGCCCTGAGAACCGGAAGGTTGAGTTTGCTTCTAGCGTATTTCAAAAGAGGGCTTTG
The DNA here is from genome assembly GCF_002127325.2 of Helianthus annuus. Taxonomy (NCBI): domain Eukaryota; kingdom Viridiplantae; phylum Streptophyta; class Magnoliopsida; order Asterales; family Asteraceae; genus Helianthus; species Helianthus annuus. The sequence continues at coordinate 35,921,529 of NC_035445.2, read as the reverse complement.
ACATGGTGGAACGGGGTTATGAGAGATCGTGGTGCTGAAGTTGCTTTAGCACAAACATGGGCTGAACTTAGAACTCTTATGATGAGGGAGTTTTGTCCTCGTTATGAGCTGCGAGTTTTGTCCTCGTCATTTTTATGATTTTCTGGGGGAATGAAACCTAATCCAGTCTTTTTTGAAATTACAGTTATGGTTTGGTTTCTTTTGAAAACTATAACTAGAACTGTAACCCTTTTTTTTGTTCAATCTTAGTTGAACTCTTGAAGTGTATTTTTTAGATGTTTCAGTAAGATTTATATCTTTTATTTTAGAAATATTGATTTCTGTTAATTTGAAAACCTGTTTGATCTGTTCAGTTTTGACACTTCTTATTGGAAATTCCTTATCAGAATATAATTTTTCTTAATCCTTCAAAGTATATGCCACTTTGATTGGTTCATCATTCAAATTATTTTTTGACAACAGGAATTCTTTATTGTAAACTCGTTTGATCGGTGAACTCGGACTCTTGTCTGATGAACTTGAACTTTCAGATTTAGACTCCGACTTTGACTCTTCATCCATATCGAACACCTGATCGACAACTTTCTTTAATAACTCAGACTCATGATCAGTGTCAGATGCTATGAATGTGACGTCAATGTTGTCTGGTAACTCATCAATGGTTTCAGACTTTAATTTTATATTGACTGCCTTTTTCAATCGTTCCTCATTTGGTTTTCTGGGAGAATAACTCTCCTAGATTGGAGGCGGACACTTGTTATACTTGACACTTTGTTTCTTACCAGTATCCGTATCTTCTGTCTTTTTATCTTGAAAGGCTTCAAGACTTGCAACAGTAGGATAAACTCTGTCAATCAAATAATCACAAGATGTATAACTCAGCAGCAATCTTTTGATTCTCTCATTCTCAATCTTTTCGAGTTCCAAATCCTGCTTCAGCTTAGCACAATCTTCAATATACTCATTGATGACCTTCTGCTTTGTCATTAATGTTGAACTCATCATTGTCTTTTTCACATACTTCACATCAGACAACAACTTTTCTTTCAACTCTTCAAGTTCACTAATCTTCTTGTCTTTTTCTTCACAATGTTTGCATGATTCCAAACATTTCAGACAAGGTTTTGTGACTTCGACAATCTTTTCAACTTCGACGATTTTTTCAACTTCGACGATTTTCTCAACTTCGACGACTTTCTCAACTATTTTCTCAATTACCCTTTCATTCTTCATTTGTTCTTCATCGAATTCTATTTCTGCTTCCATCCTTCAACTTCGACCTTTTCCGTCGAATTTTCTTCAACTTCTGCTTTCTCAGCTTCCATTTTTGCCTTTTCTTCAGCAAACTTTCTTGCTTCCAATTCTTCCAATTCTTTCTTTAGACGAGCAGCCCTTTTTTCATTCAACATCTCAATTTTATCTGCAAAAAAACAAATTAAAACTGAATCAGTCTAAACTTTTTCTAGCATTATTAATGTATTCTTCCTCATCATCGGTATCTTCATCACTTTTTGATGATCTGAAAATCTTCGTCCTTTTTGGCTTAGATTTGACTATTTCTTCTTCCAAGATTTGAGCAACAAGTCCTAAATCAGCTGGAATGTATTTGTCCCAGCTAAAACCTTCTGCCACTTTTTCATCATCTTGATTAACAAGATAAGCTTTCTTCTTTCCGTCTTCAATAACACGGGATGATGATGGCTGTTGAGTAATCTGATGAAAAATTGATTTTTGATAATAATCATTCTTTCCAAACGAATCTTGTCTTCCGGTTGCTTCTTTGTTTTTACATTCTCGTTTAAAATGCCCCTTTTCTTTGCAACGAAAGCAAGTAACCTTTGATTTGTCAAATCCTATCGGAGATGCAGCAACATCGCGGAAATCATCTCTTCTGGTGATTTGTGTGAATTTTTCTGCTCTTCTTACAGCACTGGCTAAACACCACTTGATATCCATCAACTCAAGTTCTTCAGCATCAATTTGGTCATAAGCCTCTTTAGTAAGCATTGGATTTCCGATTCTTCCCGCAACTAAGCTTTCATAAGACTCTAACATGGTAACAAGTGATGCCATGTGTTGCTTAGCCATTTCTGGAGAGAGATTTTGACCATTTTGAATATTCAATGTAACATTGCATTGCAGATTTGTTGAATTTTGTCGTTGAGGAATTGGTGTTGTGAAATTTGGATCAAAACTTGAATACGATGAAGAATATCCACCACTCTGAGTTACTGTGCTACCTTTTGTTCCAGAAGAACTATCAGCACTGAAAGCAGTTTTAATCTTCGAACTCGGAGTAGTCTCAAATTTGCTTCCTCTGTAATATAGACTAACATTTTGTTGAGCATTTGGATTATTCATGATAGCAGTTTTCTGAACATCCAATTCATGTTCTTCAAGCTTTTGAATGAACTTAGCCAAACTCATACTTTCAGATTTTCTCATATGTTTTAAGATCAACAAATATGTTCCCCATTTATGTTGTGGTAGCGCATCAGCTAGCTTATCAACCCATTCATCATCTTTTTTCTTGATATCCAACCTTCTCATCTCCTGGACATGATGACAATATCCATCGATAGTCGTTTTTTTGATTCACCTTCAAACGCTGTAAACATATCAAATGATTTCTTTAGTAATGCACATTAATTATTGATCATATCAGCACTTCCCTTAAACTTGTTAATCAAAGCCAACCAAATTGACCTAGCAGTGTCTTCATGTTGAAGCAAAACAAAGATATCTTCTTTTACTGGTTGTTGAAGAGTGCTAATCATCATTTTCTCACTGGTGTACTTTAACTTCTCAGCCGCTGAATAATCACTTAAAGCTTTTTCAATCCCACATTCATTTTTTCGGCTTAACGTAATCTACATCTAACGAACACCATGCATCAAACTTGTAGGCTTGCACCCAGTTTTCAAAACGATTTTGCCATCCTTTAAAATCCTCGATGTACATAAGCTTTAGAGGCTTTTGAGACGTTCCAGTTTCATTTTCGATTTCAATTGTTTCTGCAGTTGTGACTGGGGCAGCTGGAGTAGTAGCAAACGCGTTGTAAAACTCTTCTTCCATGTTTAGGTAACCTGTTTCACAAATTCACAAAGTTCAAGCAAAATGTAAGTTCCCACGAAATGAGATCTGGTGTGAAATGAACTTGAAACGAAATGACTTTTTGGTGCGTAATGAATCTTTGGTGCGGAATGAACTTCTGTTTCGTGTGAAATGGAACTATGGGTCAATTCGTATGGAATAAATGTCTAATGGACTATTTCGTGCGAAGTGAAAATACTTTTCAAGCGAAATAATGTCTCTTTCAAACGGAATGGCAATTTCAAACGAAATGGAAATCCATTTCAGGCGAAATCGTGTTGATGTCATCCAATCGGCTAGTTTTTTACAAAATTGATCAAGGTTTAGGTCGATTTTAGATCTGATTCTTTCAAGGATTCATTAAAATTGTGTTTCGCTTGTTATGTGAAAAATTCAATCCATTTTAACCATAAAATCTTGTTAATTTTGAAAAAAAAGATGTAGAAGTCAGAAATTTTGGTGAAATCGAGCTGATTTGGCATGAACTCTTCCTCCTGAGCTCTGATACCACTTGTAGGTTTGTTTGCACCACCAAAACGAGTCGTTCAGAAGAGTTCTAGTCAATATGAAAGGTGGAAACAGACATATTGATGTAGAATCAGCTTGAATTGCACACAGAATCACTTTTAACGTCTTGTATATTGATTTGACAACAATTACAGGCAGTAGACACGTCGGCAGCACTTCGGTACCGGAACTAAAAAACCTTACAAATGAATTGGCAGCTCGGGTATTTATAGATGAGGCATTCCATACGAAATGGTTAAGTGCCATTTCGTGCGAAATGGGCAATGTCCATTTCGTGCGAAATGGACTCTTCCATTTCGTGCGGAATGATCCATTACGCCCAATTTCATCTAAACTAGCCTACCGAGCTCCATTCTATCTAATCTAGACACAAGACTTGATACAAGACGAAGTCGACAGACATATGCACCAACATCACGTCAAGTTTTTGGCGTCGTTGCAAAGGACACAAGGATTTTAAGAAAGCTTAAAATAACTAGCCTAATCATTTTCTTTAGTTTTTCTGTCTAAATTTCTGTTTGTTTTTCTAAAAAAATTCAGTTACAGTAGCTTAACACTAGGTCGTGCTGTATAGACACGGGGCCGTGTCCAGTCTGCAGTAACTAAAAATCTTTTTTTAGAAGGCTCACAGGGGCCATGTTTCATTCGACATAGGGCCGTGTAAAAATGCCCAGTACCAAATTAAACACAGTCCTAAGCACGAGGCCGTGTTCATAGAGCACAGGGCCGTGTAAACCTTCTGTGTGCTCACAAAAAAGAATTAATTTCCGAAAGCCATAATCTTCTCCAAACAATGGATTATTGCATGGGATATTATGACTACTATGGTTATGATGATTATGAGGAACCATATTGTACCATATGCGGTCCCATTCGGCACAAAATTGTTACCTCTTTTAACAATCAACCTCATACATAACATATCAGGAACCAAGGTTTGAGCTTCCAAAATCAAGCTTTGATTGGGACACTTCAGCGTTTGAAACATACGAGACACCACCTACAATAATTCCCGAAGCCGAAAGCGTCATACAAAGTCTCAAGAACTTAGAATTCTTGATCAAACAATCTCGTACAAAAAGAAGAGACCATTTGTACAAAAGAGGTAATAATAGAAGAGGTAAATCTCAAGAGCCAATGAAAGAAAAACCACTAAAAGAAGAGTTAACACATGAAGGGGGAAAACCCGAACCAAGCCGTTCGAAAGGTAAGTCCTTAAAGGTAAATTTCGAAGAGGAACAAAAAGACCTCCAAGAAATACACATCCTACAACCTTCTTTTGAAAATCATAGTTTGGTTGTATCTCATGCTAAGTTTTTAAAAGAGTTAACCGCTAATTCTAACATCAAAGATATAGCAAGTATTAAATTAACTAAAGGTCAAACTTCGCTAATACAAGATGAACAAAATGGATCAAACATAAAACCGTTAACATGTTTTATTTAAAACATCTATATTAGTAACATATCAATAAATAAAGATCTTTGTGTTAACATAATGCCAAGCTATGTTTTCGAAAGATTAGGTATTGGTGATTTTCTTCCAATCAAAATTCTGATCCTTTTGGCTAATCGAAGAAATAAAAGTGCTACGGGAGTTATCGAAGACGTTCTCATTCAAACTAACCAAATGATTGTACCAACCGACTTCGTCATCCTAAATGAAGCTCCACTCGTGTTGGGACAACCTTTTCTAAAAACCTATAAAGCTTTGCTCAAATAAAAACATCAAGATCTTCCCATAAAACTTGGGGTCGACAAACGAATTTCAATCTAAATAAATCAATGAAATATCCAATCGGCAATGACAACCCCTTGTTGGAAGATGAAGTTGAACCACCCGATACGGAGGAACAAAATGACCAATTCGTTGATGAGGAAGTCGCCATCAACCAAAGCGTTTCAGCTATCGACCACGATGACGAACCAAAAACTAAGCCATCTATGAAGATCCCCCTTCTATAGAACTCAAAGAACTTTCAAAAGATTTAGAATACGCATTCTTAGATAATAAAGGTAAACTTCCCGTCATCATTTCTTTGTATCTCACTTCTCATGAAAAAGAAAAATTACTAAATCTACTTAAAAGTCATAAAACAGCAATTGCATGGAAATTAATGGACATCAAAGAAATAAGTCCTTCCATGTGCACACATAAAATTTTAATGGAAGACGACTACAAAGCAGTAATCCAACCGCAAAGACGAGTTAATCCCAATATCCAAGAAGTAGTAAAAAAAGAAGTTATCAAGCTCTTAGACGCCGAACTCATCTACCCTATTTCCGATAGTCCATGGGTAAGTCTCGTCCAAGTCGTACCAAAAAAAAAGGTGGAATGACGGTTGTAACCAACGAAAAAAATAGCACATACTAACAAGAACCGTCACCGGATGGAGAGTTTGTATTGACTATAGGAAACGCAATGAAGCCACAAGAAAAGACCACTTTCCTTTACCCTTCATTGATCAAATGTTAGAACGATTATCCGGTCATAAATTTTATTGCTTTCGCGATGGATTCTCGGGGTACTTCTAAATTCCTATCGCCCAGAGGACCAAGAGAAAACCACTTTCACTTGTCCGTACAGAACCTTTACATATCGACGCATGCCATTTGGTCTATGCAATGCACCAGAAACGTTCCAACAATGCATGGTAGTGATTTTTCATGACATGATAGAAAAAACCATGGAAGTTTTCATGGATAATTTCTCTATCTTTGGCGATTCATTTGATCAATGTCTCGATAACCTTGAACGAATGCTATCTAGATGTGAAGAGACTAACCTCGCCCTAAATTGGGAGAAGTGCCATTTCATGGTCACAGAATGAATAGTACTCGGTCACAAAATCTCAAACGCCGGAATGGAAGTCGACCGCGAAAAAATCGATACTATTTCCCGACTACCTCCCCAATCATTCGTTCGAACCATTCGAAGTTTCCTAAGACATGCCGGATTCTATAGGCGATTTATCAAAGACTTTTCTAAAATCTCTCGACCTCTGACTAAGCTACTTGAAAAAGATACCCCATTCATCTTTGACAAGGACTGCACGACAGCAGTTTTTGCTCTTAAAGATATGCTTGTCAAAGCACCAATCATGATCAAACCCGACTAGAAGTTACCATTTGAAATCATGTACGATGCAAGCATTTTGCAGTTGGAGAAGTCTTGGGACAAAGAAAATAAAAACATTTTCTTCCCATATATTACGCTAGCAAAATTCTTAATGTCGCTCAAGAAAATTACACAACCACTAAGAAGGGTTATTAGCTGTAGTATTTGCATTTGATAAATTTCGTTCCTATCTTGTGCTCTCCAAAACTATAGTCTACACCAACCACGCTGCCATCCGATACCTTTTCAAAATATAAGATGCAAAACCTTGTCTCATAAGATGGATTATTCTCCTTCAAGAATTTAACATAGAATATAAGACAAAAGAGGAGCAAAAAACACTGCTGGTTTCCACCTGTCTCGTCTTGAAGATCCTGCTCTGGGAGGAACTCGAGAAGAACTTATGAATGAGAAATTTCTCACAGGATCCTTAGAAATGGTAGAATATCGAGAAGAACCCTGGTACTCAGATTATGCTACCTACTTAGCTAGTGGCACTAATGTCAAAGGGTTGTCTTTTCTTCAGAGAAATAATTTCTTGTTGGGATTGAACTCTAACAGAGGAACAGATAATTAAAGCCAAAACTGGATCAGAGCAGTGGATCCTGAATAAGCAGATGTTGATATACAAATCTCTCCCCTTGAAAGTGATTACAACAACTAATGACCTCCTATCTGCTGATCTTGCAAAGTGCTGACCTACAACTGCTGCTCAAGTAAAGATCTGATGGAAGACTAAAGTCCTGCTGATTCAATCTACTGCCTTGAGTCAAGCACTGCTGATCCGGACAAGTGCTGCTGGGTTCACAGCAGTAGAAGGTTGCAGCAGCTGTTCTAAAGTCTGTTTTGTAATAGAATGTATTAGCAGTAGTTAACACAAGCAGTGTCTGTATAGATCAGAGGTTAGAGTTTGTTAGGAGGTTAGATGTCACTTTCATGGTGACGTCAGCTAAGATGCTCAGTAGTTTGCAAGTGCCTATAAATAGTACAGTACTTTGTACTGTTCTATTAGCTCTTTGCATCATTCGTCTTCTTTGCACGAACAAACTACTGAGCTCTGGCTGAAGGGGAGTTTGCATTCATTCATCAATCAGTGTAATCGTGTTTGAAATAAATTCAATCTTTCGGTTCATTGTGTAAAGATGTTTGATAAAAGTATTACTCTCGTTTGATTGTATGAAAAGTTTGTTTTCATCTTAATTTCCGCTGCACACTCATCCACTTTCATCTTAATTTCAAACATAAAATACAATCAAAATCAAACTCAGATCCAACATTTCTTCGCTAATGTAAAACACTATTTTTGGAAAGACCCATGTATTTTGAAAATATGTGCAGACCAACTCATTCAATGATGCATCCATGGTCATGAAGCAAGACAAATTCTTCGCCATTGTCACGAAAGACCATGTGGAGGACACCACAGAATAGCCAGCACCACATGAAAGGTGTACGATGCAGGATTTTACTGGCCTACAATACACAAAGATGCTTACGTATTGATCAAAACATGTGATGCATGCCAGCAAGCAGGCAACATATCAAGAAGAAACAAAATGACACAAAATAGCATTCTTATTTGTGAGTGAAATCTTCGACATTTGGGGATTGGATTTTATGGGACCATCCCCACCTTCAAGAGGGAAACAAATACATCTTGGTGGTTGTCGACTACGTTTCTAAATGGGCCGAGGTTGAAGTTCTTCCCACCAATGACAGAAGAGTGGTAGTAAAATTCCTAAAAAGGCTATTCTCACGTTTTGGAACTCCAAAAGCCCTAATAAGTGATAGAGGAACACACTTTTGCAATCTAAAAATGGAGAAAACTCTAACACGATATGGGGTTTATCATCGTCTCTCGACCACTTATCACCCTCAAACTAATGGTCAAGTCGAAGTAACAAATCGATGTTTAAAAAGAATCCTAGAAAAAACTATGGGTCAAAATCGAAAAGAATGGGTAGATTATTAGACGATGCTTTATGTGCATTTCGAACAGATTACAATACACCAATAGGTACAACGCCATATAAGCTAGTCTATGGAAGAAAACTTAACTCTCGATGGTCCGGACCTTTTACCATCACCAAAGTTTACCCTCATGGTGCAACATATATTAGGCCTTCAAATGGAGAACTATTTAAAGTTAATCGACAAAGGCTTAAGTTCTGTGAAGGATTCCTCGAGGAAGAAGAAACATAAATGACCTTGGAAGAGATAGATAAGTAAGGAGAATATGATAACAACTTGTATACATTTATCTTCATTGTTGCAAGAATCCATCTTGTAGGTACACTTTGGAAGACGATATCAAAAAGTACACGAGCCAGGTAAGTCGAGCAAAGGAACTAAGTGGATAGAGAAACGACCACATAAAAAATTAATTTTTAAAAGACATGGGGCCGTGCCTCTGAGGAACGGGGCAGGGCCTGACTGCAGACGGGATAAAACCCTTAGTTTCATATGTTATTTCTCATAACTCACATGATCCGTTTCTCTGCAACCACCGGTTCCTCGTCTGCTCCCGATAATTTTTGACGATATCATACCATAATCTACCAACGAGGTATGCTCCTAACATCTAGATTAGTTCGATTTATGTTTTGCATGTTAAATAACATCAAGATTTGTGGAAAATCAAGGGTTCTTGAACTTGACCCGTGTCGATCTGATTTTTTTTCAAATCTTATTAGTAGTAGATAATAAAAGTACTTTAAAGAGTAAATCATCAACCCATTGTGGAAAATCAGAAATTTTCAACCGGTTTAAGAAAACCCTTGTTCTTGAAAGAAAACACTAAGAATCGAAGGGGGAAACGGGTTGGAAAGTTGAAATTGATGCTTGGGGTTCGTTTTTCAGGGTATACCGCACACAGGGGACGAAAAATTTGGACTTTTTGAAGCCGGCTTGAAAAAGTTGGAATTTGGCCAAAACAGTAGGTTCACACTGGGTCGTGCATCTGAGGCACGAGGTCGTGTCCCCTGAAAACCCTGCAGCACGGGGTCGTGCCTATAAGGCACGAGGCCGTGTGAAGCCCCCTGTTTTTCAGTTTTTTGCACTTTTTACTGTACTTGACTGTTTAATACTCTTTCTCTGATGGAAATGGCACCCCACAAGTGGCTCATATTCAAAACAGAGCATGCACAATGCGCAGAGCGGATGGAAATACTCAAAGATCAAAACAAAGATCCGCTAAGACAAGTCTGCTATGACACGTTAGATACTGTGGGACAGAGGGAACGATATGAAAGCATGGTGAAAGGTCCCATTCATGTCTTTCTTGAGGCACCGCCGCAATCCGATTTTGAGTTCAATCTTGAATTCCTAAGCATGTTTGCCCTCAAGAAGGACATAGATGACATGTTTGATAATGAAGAGGTTACTTTCCGTTGCGATGGTACTTGGTATGGCATTTCTATGGCTCAATTTGGTGTAGATGTGGGAATCTACACCGAAGAAGAAATTGGAGAACCCAACTTCAACGACAATATTATTGAGATGCCCGACAACACAAGAAACACTTTCTAGGCACAGACTGGAGAAGGGACCTATAACTCGAGACACACAAAAGTACCAAAATCCGGGACCCGCTACATTCATCAGGTCCTAAGTGGTACTCTATGCCAAATGAGGGATAGCAGGGGTGTTGTGAATCTTCGGGAGCTTACTTGCCTATATTGCATCCTGAACCAACAGCCCCTTAGTGTCGCATACATGTTGTTGAAGAACATGGCCACAAATGTAAAAGCCACACATCTAACGCCTATCTTCTTCGGTGACGGGATTTCCCGGTTCTACAAGACCTACGCCACATGTCACACCCCGACCACGTAAAACAACAAATCGTGGCGGAAACGTCGGGGAGTGTTGTAACAGAATCATTGTTTCACAACCATGGATCAAATAGTTTTGTTTTATTAAATTATTGAACTCAATGTTTTGGTACAATTCAGATAAATACAAATAATTATTTCTCAGTTTTAAAGTCGCTAAGGCACAAGTCCATCCTATGTGTAGCATGCATCAACAATCATCACAAAGCAGTACCTGAAAAATATATGAAAATAGGTACGTCAGCATAAAAATGCATGTGAGTAACATAGGATTCTATGAATTAGATTCATGGCTATGGATAAAGGAGGAAAAGGTTTTATGTTTTCAAAATAGCCATGAATCCAATGTAAAAAGTTTTGTTTCTGAAAACGTGTCGTTTTGTAAAAGGGTTTATAGTATATACAAAATATACTTTGGTTTTGGAAAGTTTGTATAAATAGTATAACAAAGTATACTTTAGTTTTGAAATAGTTAATAGGTAGTATATCGAAATATGCTTTAGTAATTAAAATATTAGATTTGGTAGTATATCTCAAGTATACTTTAGTTTAAGGATAAAAGTATTGGTAGTATATCAAATTATACTTCGGTTTGAAAATAGCATATCAAATATGCTTTGGTTTAAAAATAGCATATCAGTTATGCTTTGGTAGTATATCAAATTATACTTTAGTTTATGAAATAACAAAGTGGGTAGTATATCAAACTATACTTTGGTAAACAGTAGCATATCAAACTATGCTTTGTGAAATAACAAAGTAGTATGTCAAAACATATGTTGGATTTTGTACTTAGTATATCAAAATATACTTTGGTAGATCACATTTGAGAGCACATCAAACTGTACTTTTGTAGTATATCAACATATACAAAAAGAGTGTGATTTGGTATTCAATCATGCCTTAATGTATCAAACTACACTTTGGAGACTATAGAAACACCACAAAGGCAATTTCTATTTGGTTAAAATTTGGTTTCTGACATTCCATACAACAGGAATGGGGTGTCTAGTCCTATAGCGCTATATCATACTACCAATCGGCTGGGTGAATGTATAAAAATGGTACAATCCAACAATTTGTTTATTAAGTTTTGGAAAATCAGTGTTTAAACCATAGGTAATTGTTTAATTTGTCAAAAGAATATGTATTAAGCATGTGTAATCATATAGTTTAAAATCAGGAAAATAACAGATAGGCATATATGTTTCACCCCAAAACAATTGAAAACAGTAAAAGAGGGGACTATGTACTCACTTGAGATTGCAAGTATCCTTGATTAAGTGTCCTCACAAAGCTTGGGAAATCAAGGAATCAAGTGGCACCTAGTATGGATCACTATGTTAAACAATCGGATCCTAAATCGGAAGATAGGATAGAATGAAGTTCTATAAATCAAATGAGTATTGCAACTCATATGGCATGATTTAATAGACCTAACATTCTGATTTGGAAGTTTACCTAAGTGCTTTTGACCCGTTTCGACCCATTATGGTAGTATAAGCCACTATAATGCGTCGTTTGCGTAAAACTTATGTTCGGATGGTTAACTATGTGCTTTGTCAAGTCTTACATGCCCAATTATCCCTAAACATGTTACTAATTCAGATTATATGTCAAAAATATGTTCACATAATCAAAATATGGATTTTAGCTTCAAAAGGGCATTTTGGTCATTTCCTATGGGCATACAAGCTAACTAGCATACGACTAACCAATCCTATGTGATCATAAGGTATAACCTCAGTGGTTATTCCCTATGCAACTATGATCACTAACTAAGCTTGGTCGGATCTTAAAGATCGACTAAATGGGTCGGGTTCGAAAGGCTAAGCGGTTGTTTAGACCGCTTACCTTACGACCCTAAACAAGCACTAAACTAATAGTGTCGAGTTAAACATGTCAAAACATGTCTAACCTACTGATTTGGTATCAAAACAAAGCGTTTTGATACCCTAAAGTAGTTCCGTTGCAAAATGCGTGCTAAAACGCATTTTGACCGAAACTTTGACTCGACACTACAACTAGTTAACGTGGTAATCAGCGGCTATAATCACGAAGGATTATAACTATCGTGATTACAATCACGTTTCAAAGTTCAATTGAACTTTGACTTGACCAATTGATGGTCAAAACCGAAAGTCAAACTGTTGGCCAAACTGTTTGACTTTCTGCTTAAACATAAAGAACAAGCATGAAAGAAGACTTACAAAGGGTCCTAGCTATCTTTTCTACAAAGAATAAAGTTCCAAGCAGATTAGAAAGCTCCCAAATCAGATAAGAGATGAGAAATGAGAGGAATGAGCAAAGAATTGAGGAGTTTGGCCAACTATTTATACTTGTTGGTGATCAACAAGATCATGACAAGTGGTTTGTTTAGCCATTAAGCAATGAATCACAACCATACAAGTGTTAGGAGCTGGTGCAAAGCCTTGGAGAGGTGGTAACTTGGCTACCACACAAAGAAATTGCAAGATTGACCCCTGAATTTACAAACTGATGCTGAAAACAAACTTTCTGCCTAGATGTGATCATCGCGTAGCGCGACGGAATAGGCAGGGGATGGTCGCGCTACGCTACCATGTGTCTGATTCAGCAAAGTTTCAAAAATGACAGAAATGGTCCCTGCACGTGTTTAAGCTTGTTTTTGACGTTTTTAACCTCCGTTAACCTCGTTTCAAGGCTCTAAAATGAAGTTAAAGTATAGGGGACTCAAAACATGCTCAAAAATATCTCGGATGTCGGTTCGTTTGATCGTACAATCGCGTTGTTCGGTTAATTACGACGGAAGTCGTAACGAACGTAAAATCGATCCAAACTAAGCGACGAATGGAATTTTTGCATGCCGATCACTAAAATAAAAATATTTTAGTGTGTACAAAAATTTTGGATGTCCAGAAGTGGTCAGAACGTAAGATATGCGCGAAAATGCAAACTTACGCCATTTTTGACACTTTTAGTCCCTGTAAGATCATATAAGCATGTTTTCGCACACCGAACCTATAAAAGCTTATTTCTAAGCCATGTTTAGGTTATATATAGTATGTTTAACTTATGATCAAGTTCTGGACTACAAGTTACCTTACGAATCGGTATAGTTTCGCAGTTTGACGCAAATAGTCCCTGCGATCGAATAAACTTGTTTTCGCCATACCAAACCTTCCAAAACTTATTTCTAAGTTATGTAAAGGTCATTTAAGGTATGTTAAGCCTATTTCACTATTCCGGAATGTTTGTCGCGCTAAACTGATTACGTTTACGCACCAGTGTGCGTATAACTTTCCAGAAAGCGATTTAAAGCTCGGAATTGAACAAGAATTGATATGTGCAAAGGATACACATATTTATACAAATCCCAGGTATGAAACACAATGTTTCATAGGTTTGGCATTTGTTTGGTGTTCGTGGTGACACAGGTGTCACACCACACGCACCCCACACAGCTTAACAAAAGGGGATCGTGTCACCCGGGCCGACATCAGCCTAAGCCGCAGCCTAAACCTCATTGCCGACTGCAACAATGGGCTCTTGTGCTTCAAAGACAATAAGGGCAAGGTTTGGAGTCCAAATGATCCAGAACAAGTCCTCACCATTGAAGATGACCCAACCATTATGTAGGAAACACTTCAAGTATCCCGAAACACCTTCAGCTTGGGTCAAAGCACAAGCACCTGGGTCGGTAGCATGGAAAGCAACATGAACTCTATGCGCTTCGACATTACTAACATCCAAGAGCACATGGCGTAAAGGGATGATGAGGAGGAAGGCGAGGACATGGAATCGGACTAGGCGGTGATGGCAAAGGCAGTGGTATTATTAGCGGCATGGCAGGTTAAATCTCTCCTCTCTTTTTTTCATAATGATGATGAATTGCGGATTGTAACCCATTTGAACAATTTACTCTTTAGACAAATTAATTCTTTTTTTGCAATTTACTTTATCTTTTTTATGTTTGTGGTGTGATGGATAATTAACTTTGAACAATTGTAATTTAGGATTTTATTTTTGTTAGATTGTTGTTGTGGTGAATAAGCTTACAGGTACATTGGGATGCTTGGATCAACCAAGCATACGACACCCCGGATCCAAAACAGGAGGCCCAACACCTTAACCTTTGTTTTCAAAAACAAATAGCAGCCTCACACGGGGCTGAGTCTCTCTCAGACACGGCCCCGTGCCTCCTTGTCGCTGAAATTATTTTCTTTCTCGACTTGCCACACGGGGTCGTGCCCCCTTGACATGCCCCCCCCCCCCCAGTCCTAAAAATTCAAGTTTTTACAAATTTACAACAGATAGCGCCGTGATACACAAAGAACCATATAAGGAAAATTCATACAAAGGCATGACGCATTTTTAAAATTTGATTGTATATATTTTCACACTTTCACCCTTTTTCACAAAATTGTGAGTTTTGAGCCTTTAACGAGCATTCAATATTGTATCCCTACTAAATGCTCACTTTTCATTTCTTGTGTGAATAGCCGGTACAGTTCTTACGAATCTAGAACTTTACAAGACAATACATTCCCGGTCCTTACCAACTAATCCAAGTAAGTATATGATTGAGGAATTAGGACCATAAACCCTTTCTCTTTTTCAACATTATTTTCTATTTTATCTCCCCACAAAAACTTCCCTTAGTTAACCCATTTAAGCCTAAACCCTTCATTTTGAAACCCACAAAACACCATCACCCAAAAACCATCTTTTATTTTTCCACCACTTAATTTTAATAAAATTCGGGTTTTTTTTTTTTTTGGAAAATACGCAAAAGCATGTGACTTTATTCCAAAAAAAAATCTCTAGTTGTTTGAAATAATTAAGCAAACTTATTGCTTATAAGTGTTCAGTTAGTACCTAAGTCACAAATAAATTTTTAAAAACCGACATTTTACGCCTTTACCCAATTTTTAAATAAAACCACCCTACCCTTAACCAAAAACCTACCATTTCAAAGTTCTCTTGATATTTACAAGGATCAACTTAAAAAGGAGGAGGTTTGATTACTTGTCAAACATATGGTAGGAGTAAGTTCCATGCCGGGACCGAGCGTTTCACTTATACATCTTCGGCTGAGTGTTGAGTGATCACTTGTAAGGTATGTGAATGTATATAGCCAAATGAAAAAAAAGAATAAAAAGAACTTGGATTCCTGACACTCTACAAACAAGACTTGAAAACTTCTCTTCTACCCATTCCAATTGGGTGTGTAAGCAATATTAAAGAATTTTGCTTGAATACAAGCAAAGATTCAAGTGTGGGGGTGTTTGATATACACCAAATGCAACATATAAATTATATCAAATAAGGTATAAAAACAAGCCTATTTAGAACTAATGTTGGAAAAGGTGTGTTTCTTTGTATACTTTTGATTTTCAGGATGAAAAGAGCTTAAATATACAAAAGGAACAAATTAACGGCAAAAACCAGCATGAATACAAAGGAAGGGAAGTTGATACTGCATACCGACCCTCCGAGCTTCACCCTAAGACCAAAAACAACAAACCAGAAGCCAAGAACGGGCCACGCCTGCCGGGAATGGGGTCATGCCCCACTCAATATTCCCTAAAGAAGAAGACAAACAGAAGTAGACAAGGGACACGGGGCCGTGTCATTGACACACGGGGTCGTGTGAACATCTAGATTGACAAGCTCATTAATAGATGGCAGAGAAGGAGAAGGGCACGGGGGCCATGTAAACATTTTGTTTTTAGCTATAAATAGAAGTGCCTGGTTCACTTGCAACTCATCCCTTGGTAAACCATTTCTCTTACTTCCACCACCACAACTCCATTATCTTCCACCATAACTGTTAGAGTTAAAGTGGGTAGTTGTCACACCCCCAAAATACCACATGCGGTAACCCTGCTAGGCGTGTGACGTACCAGGATCTAGCCACCATTCACATTGAACTAACCATAAGATGTTTAACAAAATTCCCATTCATTAAATAAAACATTCATAGAACATAATCTAAGTTAAATAGTGACAGCGGAAGCAAATAATAATTCATTGTTTAAATGTTTCAAAACCCAATGTATAAGAATTCCATAAACAAGACACACGTATCCAAGCTCTGTGACCCATGACCACTCCAACCATCCAGACAGAAAGTTCCTTTCCCAAAGTATCTAACGACCTGCGAGCATGCAACAAGTGTATCAGACAACGCTGGTGAGTTCATAGTTTTACGAAAACGTTGATTACCAAGTGTTAAGTTTAGGTCATTGATTTAATGTTGATAATACCCCTAATACAAGACGGCTCCTGATTGATTTTTGCCCGTTCCCCAATGACCCTATCAAAGCATTGGGCATGACTGAGTCATTAGTTCACACCCGTCCTCTCAAGTACGGGGTGAGGGTGCCAAACCTAGATAGCGCTACCAACTAATACTCCGTTACCTCTCAGGTAACAAACAAGATGGGACTTAAAGGTGATAGGATGAGTATATTATCCAACATTCCCGATTTTACCCATAAGACGTATTCCTCTCAGGAATACCCAATTGATTTACCCAAAAAACCTATCCCTCTCAGGGATACCCAATGACTGTCCCAACCACCGGGACGCATGCTCAAGAGGAATGAACTCACCTTTGATTTGCTCGGTATGTTAAATTACCCGTCTAAGTTGGTTAACCCGAACCCTATCGTGGTTACCAATTATCATTAGTTACATAATCAAACGAGTCACGTATTTGTACATAATAAGTCACGTATTCATACACAGTAATTCACGTATTCATATACAGTTTGCATCTACCGAATATCATATAACAAATACCCTGCTCTATACATGTTCACATCCCATGCATAACATGCAATAGCACACAACAGTTAACTGGGCTATCTATAAAAGCCCAACCCAAATCTGGTTCCTTCGGCGAATAAGCCTTCCGACGAAAGTTCCCCACCGACAAAAGTCCCCTCTCTTTCGTCGTAAACAATTCCGCCGAAATACCCATCTTTCTTCAACATCCCAGATGACGAAATACCTATCTTTCGTCAACATCCCAGGTGACGAAATACCGATCTTTCATCGGGGTCAACTATGATGAAACATCAACAATGTGTCGTCGAGATCAGTTAACAGCCCCTTGGCCACAGAATCATCAGTTACACACATATACAGCATAATCAAAGGATCAAATGACATTTACATTATCATGTTCATAGTAATCTTAATCATTGTTCATCATCATAATCAACCATAGTTTCATATCATGATTAAACACATACTCTAGTCCTATGATCCTTTACACGAAACCCTAGTTTTTGCGTTACATTCAAAACCACAACAATCCGTGTATACTCTCTAATCATCAAGACTTGATGTGTAATAGTTCTAGATAATCAATAATCATTAAGCATACATCTATCATAATCATTAACAGACCCTAATCGCATAAAATCATAACAAAGCATCCTCAGAATCATAACACACCATTAATAAAAAGACACTAACTGTGATACGAAGAGGATTAATCCGATCGAGATAAAGGTCTCGAAACTCACAAAAGTCATCGCACAGTAAGGGGAGGAAGAAAGAGTTTTTAGGGTTTCACATTTACGTCTTACGGTTATAAGGGTTTTATAATCATCAACAGTTAGGCCACGAAATACATTGGGCCGAGGCCCGCTACGGCGAAAAACCATCGTCGACGAAAGATCCATCTTTCGTCGAACTTACATGTGGCGAAAGTCCTATTTTTTGTCGGGATGGACTTGTGACGAAGATTCTTGTTTATCACAACACTTTAACAACCAAACTTACTCATACTTAAGCAACCAAACATTACACATAAACATTGATCTTTCGGATGATTGTACATAATAAGAACAGGATTGCAAAACAAAAAATACGCATAGGAAGGACCTTGGGATCTCGGGTTGTCACATCATCCCCAACTTGAAAGAAATTTCGTCTCGAAATTTGACAAGTAATCCAAAACAGCAAGATGTTAACTCAGGATGACTGTGGATTTTCCGCGGGTACCACATCATCCCCAACTTGAAAGGGAATTTCGCCCCGAAATTCACCAGTTGCATCAGATTTAGATTGATCAGTTGGGAATAAGTGAGGGTACTTGAGCTTCATCTGATCCTCGCGTTCCCACGTAAAATCCGGTCTACGTCTTGAGTTCCAATGAACTCTCACAATTATAATCCGACTATGCTTACGGACCTTGACTTCCCGATCTATAATTTCTATTGTCGTTAATTCTCAGATCTTGGAGTGGCACCACCAGTGTTTCATCAGAGAAACACTTCTTTAGTTGTGAAACATGGAAGATATCATGAACGTTACCCAACTCTGCAGGTAACTCGAGTTTGTCGGCCACTTTACCAATACGCTCCAGAATCTTGAATGGCCCTACATAACATGGATTAAGCTTGCCGCGCTTCCCAAAGCGCACCACACCCTTCCAGGGTGAGACTTTTAGCATAACGCGATCGCTTACAGCGAACTCCAAGGGTTTCCTACGCTTGTCAGCATAACTTTTCTGACGGTCGCATGCCGCCGCCATACGATTTCTGATCTGGACAATCTTTTTCGAATTTTCAAGAACAAGTTCCGGACCTGTGACCTGGCTGTCACCCACCTCAGCCCAACAAAGAGGAGAACGACATTTCCGGCCGTATAACGCTTCAAACAGAGCTGCCTGGATGATAGTGTGGTAACTGTTGTTGTAAGAGAACTCGATCAGCGGCAAGTGTTTCTCCTAGCCCTTACGAAAATCGATCACACATGCCCGCAGCATGTCTTCAAGTGTCTGGATGGTTCGTTTGCTTTGACCATCCGTCTGTGGGTGATAAGCAGTGCTCATGTCGAGGTGTGAGCCGAAAGATTTATGCATAGATTGCCACAAATCAGATATGAAACGCGGATCATGATCAGAGATAATAGAAGTTGGCACCCCGTGCCTAGAAACCACTTCCTTCAGATAAACAGCAGCAAGTTGAGAGAACTTATCTGTTTCCTTGATCGCAAGAAAGTGCGCAGATTTCATGAGGTGATCAACGATCACCGAGATGGTATCGTTTCCATTTTGAGTTCTTGGCAAACCAGTGACGAAATCCATAGCAATCTGCTCCCACTTCCACATGGGTATCTCTGGTTGTTGAAGCAGGCCTGAGGGTTTCTGATACTCTACTTTGACTTTCGCACAAGTCAGACATTTACTCACATACATCGCGATGTTAGCTTTCATCTTCGGCCACCAATACATAACTTTGAGGTCTTGATACATCTTATCCGAACCTGGGTGAATAGAATATCGAGACTTGTGCGCTTCGTCCATCACAAGGTCTCTAAGGTTACCAAACAGAGGAATCCAAATCCGTTCCATAAAATAGTATATGCCGTCAGATCTTTCCACCAGTCGTTTCTCCATGCCCGCAAATACTCAGCTGTAGTATTTTCTTCCTTCAACGCTTCTGTCTGAGCCGAACGAATCTTATCAGGAAGATTTGTGTGAATAGTGAGCTGTAAAGCTCGCACACGCTTAGGTTTCGTCTCCTTTCGGCTAAGGGCATTAGCTACAACGTTAGCTTTACCTGGGTGATACTTAATGGCACAATCGTAGTCGTTCAATAATTCTACCCAGCGACGCTGTCACATATTCAATTCCTTCTGGTCGAAAATATGCTGGAGGCTCCTGTGGTCGGTGTAGATAGTGCATTTGGTACCGTACAGATAGTGCCTCCAGGTTTTCAACGTGAAAACTACGGCTCCTAGCTCCAAATCGTGAGTTGTGTAGTTCTTCACGTGCAACTTCAGTTATCAAGAAGCATAGGCTATTACCTTCTCGTGTTGCAGCAACACGCAACCAAGACCCTGAATAGAAGCATCGCAATATACCACGAAATCCTCAGTACCTTCAGGCAGAGACAAGATTGGTGCACTGTAGAGTTTCTGTTTCAAAAGTCGGAAAGCATCCTCCTGCTTATTTCCCCAAGAATATACAACGCCTTTCTGTGTTAACGAGGTAAGAGGTTGAGCGATCTTCAAGAAATCCTTGATAAATCTTCGATAATACCCAGCGAGACCAAGAAATTGTCGCACCTTCGAAGGATTCTTTGGTGCCGCCCAATTCCAGATAGCATCAATCCTTAGCAGGATCCACATGTATCCCTGATTCATTAACAATGTGACCAAGGAAGTGCACTTCTTGTATCCAGAAGTCACACTTAGAAAACTTCGCGTAGAGTTGCTCCTTTCTCAGGAGTTCCAAAATAAGGCGCAAGTGTCGCTCGTGGTCCTCCTTGCTCTTAGAGTAGATCAAGATGTCGTCAATAAACACAATAACGAAATCGTTAACATACGGCTTGCACACACGGTTCATAAGGTCCATGAAGACTGCTGGTGCGTTTGTCAACCCGAATGGCATAACCAAAAACTCATAATGTCCATATCGCGTCCGAAAAGTTGTTTTTGGAACATCCTCTTCTCAGACTCTCACCCGATGATAGCCTGATCTTAAATCGATCTTCGAGTAGAAACTTGACCCTTTCAATTGGTCAAACAAGTCATCGATACGCGGTAAGGGATAACGGTTCTTGACTGTCACCTTGTTGAGTTCCCGATAATCTATACACATACGAAAGGACCCGTCCTTCTTCTTCACAAACAAAACTGGGGCTCCCTAAGGCGAAGAGCTGGGTCGGATAAAACCTCTATCCAACAGTTCTTGAAGTTGATTTGACAGCTCTTGCAACTCTCCTGGTGCAAGACGATAAGGAGCACAGGCAATCGGAACTGCTCCTGGCATAAGGTCAATCTGAAATTCCACTTGGCGATGTGGAGGTAAACCAGGCAACTCTTCAGGAAACACGTCAGAAAACTCACGAACAACTGGAAGGTCCTCGATCTTCCTTTCTTCAGGTTGCGAATCGGTAACAAGAGCTAAAATAGCAGGGTAGCCCTTTCGTAGACACTTCTAAGCTTGCATAGCTAAGATGATATAACCCTGAACCGACAAGGATTCTCCACTAGGGAGAGGGATAAGCATGATTTTCTCTTTATATAGAATTTCTGCTTGGTGCTTCGACAACCAATCCATGCCAACGACCACATCAAAACTTCCAAGAGTAACGGGAGTAAGTCAATGTCGAACACTTGACCCATAAGATCAAGTTTACAACCAAAAAGGACATGAGAAGCTTCAATCGATTTACCATCAGCTAATTTTACTACATGCTTATTTACAAGAGGTGTGGGAGTCAACCCTAACTGACGACTGAACCCCAAAGACACATAACTCCAATCGGCACCAGAGTCGAATAAAATAGAAGCAAAAAGATCGTTCACAGAAAACATACCGGTCACAACGTTGCCATCATTGCGAGCTTCCCCAGCACCAATAGTAAATACTCTTCCACGTGCCCCGTTCCCACCATTGTTCCCATTATTGTTATTCCCCGCTTTGTTGTTGTTACCCGCATTCTGATTCAGTTGAGGACAATCCCGCTTAAAATGACCCTCATCACCACACTGAAAGCACCCTTTACGATTTCCCTGATTATGTTGAGGCTGCTACCTCCCCTGTTGTTGTGATTGCTGATGCTGTGGAGGTTGTTGCTGCTGCTGCCCTGGGAGTGAGACTCTGTAGTCTCTAGCGATGTGGCCCACCTTGTTTCACCTGTGGCAGACTCGGGTGTACGGCCCGCGATGGTGGAAGTTGCACTTGTTACACTTAGGCTGCTTCCCTGCGTATGAGCCCTGATTTGAGTTGTTGCTTTGATTCTGATTGACTGAGGATGTCTGGCTAAAACTGCGATGGCTGTTGGTGTTTGGCTTCTTCTGGGGCTGATTCGGATTGGACACCTTGTCCACATCATCCATTTGCGCTTACTATCAGTGGCAGGAGTAGTAGTTGTGGTAGTAGTAGCAGTATTAGAAACACGCGGTGGTAGCGAGCCACGCTGGTGCTAAGCGGATGATCTGAGCTAAGTTGTTGAGGTTTGCAGCAGTGACCAAACTCTTTACTACTGGTGCTAGACCCTTGATATACAACTCAATTCTCCGCGGTGGGGGTCGAGATAAGTTAGGGCACAAATTTGCTAGCTCATGAGATTGTTTCTTGAAAGCCTAGATCTCAGACCCCTCCATCTTCAGATTGTAGTACTCGTTCTCGAGTTTCTGAATCTCATCGCGAGGACAGTATTCTTCCTGCATCAGCTCCTTAAAATCGTCCTAAGTAGTGGCATTTGCCATCTCAATGCCCAACATCTGGACTTGGGCATTTCACTCTGTCCCCGGCAGGACAGTTACACATTGCGAATACTGACTCCGCCTTCTCAAACCAATGCAGTAGCCCCACGGCCCCTTCAGTCCCACTGAACGTCTGTGGCCTATAATCCATGAACGCCTTAAACGTGCAAGCAGGGGGATTATTTTGATTCGGATTAGCTTGCTGACCTAAAGGAGAAAATAAACACAACACACGGGCAAGAGTTGTGTACGTGACACAAGAATAAAGGGTAATTGGCACATATCGTACCAGCTTGGTAGGCTGCCAAAGCCTCAGCCACACGTGTGTTAATCAAATTTGTCAGCTCAGCCCGGATCATCGCAATGTGACTACGTCCATGACCTCGTTCACTCATGATTCTATATAAGAGAAGGAGAAGGGTTAAGAGTCGAGATGAGGTAGGAGTCAAACTCACAACAACTTCTATAGATTACAAAATACATCAGACAACAAAGCGGAACCCCTTTCACACTCGTTAGATCTCATTGGGACTCGCATGCACCCCACATTATTATTATGTGTGCACCCATAATAATGCGATTTGTATGTTTATCTCGGCTCCTCCCAACTCATGCTAAAAGGATCCTCAAGTTCTCGCAACAAGACAAAGCACCACAAACATAGACCACGAAAAGCTAACGGGATATCGCACTATGACTCTATCAATCACATAACTCAGGTAAATACACATGAATCTAGTCTGAAATGCTAAGTGTGTGCAATCGCACGCAACATCATACATAAGGGTATACTAGATATACTAGACAATAAATAAACGAGAGCAGACCTTACAATCTGGAGCTGAGTGTCATGGTCGCTTTCTGAACTGTTCGGTTATAGTCTGGTTTTATAAAAGCGTTTTAAAACCTAGTTCACTATAACAAGTGGCTCTGATACCAAACTGTCACACCCCTAAAATACCACATGCGGTAACTCCGTTAGGCGTGTGACGTACCAGGATCTAGCCACCAATCACATTGAACTAACCATAAGATGTTTAACAAAATTCCAATTCATTAAATAAAACATTCATAGAACATAATCCAAGTTAAATAGTGACAGTGGAAGCAAATAATAATTCATTGTTTAAATGTTTCAAAACCCAATGTCTAAGAATTCCATAAACAAGACACGCGTATCCAAGCTCTTCGACCCATGACCACTCCAGCCATCCAGACAACAAGTTCCTTTCCCAAAGTACCTAACGACTTGCGAGCATGCAACAAGTGTATCAGATAACGCTGGTGAGTTCATAGTTTTACGAAAACGTTGATTACCAAATGTTTAGTTTAGTTCATTGATTTAATGTTGATAATACCCCGAATACAAGACGGCTCCTGATTGATTTTTGCCCGTTCCCCAATGCTCCTATCAAAGCATTGGGCATGA
The DNA here is from genome assembly GCF_002127325.2 of Helianthus annuus. Taxonomy (NCBI): domain Eukaryota; kingdom Viridiplantae; phylum Streptophyta; class Magnoliopsida; order Asterales; family Asteraceae; genus Helianthus; species Helianthus annuus. The sequence goes on along the minus strand of NC_035445.2, from coordinate 35,897,313 downwards.
CTGAGTCATTAGTTCACACCCGTCCTCTCAGGTACGGGGTGAGGGTGCCAAACCTAGATAGCGCTACCAACTAATACTCTGTTACCTCTCAGGTAACAAACAAGATGGGACTTAAAGGTGATAGGATGAATATATTATCCAACATTCCCGATTTTACCCCAGAAGACGTATTCCTCTCCGGAATACCCAATTGATTTACCCAAAAAACCTATCCCTCTCAGGGATACCCAATGACTGTCCCAACCACCGGGACGCATGCTCAAGAGGAATGAACTCACCTTTGATTTGCTCGGTATGTTAAATTACCCGTCCAAGTTGCTCTACCCGAACCATATCGTGGTTACCAATCATCATTAGTTACACAATCAAACTAGTCACGTATTTGTACACAATAAGTCACGTATTCAAATACTGTAATTCACGTATTCATATACAGTTTGCATTTACCGTATATCATATATCAAATACCCTGCTCTATACATGTTCACATCCCATGTATAACATGCAATAGCACACAACAGTTAACTGGGCTATCTATAAAAGCCCAACCCCAATCTGGTTCTTTTGGCGAATAACCCTTTCGACGAAAGTCCCCCACCGACAAAAGTCCCCTCTCTTTCGTCATAAACAATTCCAACGAAATATCCATCTTTCGTCAACATCCCAAATGACGAAATACCTATCTTTCGTCAACATCCCGGGTGACAAAATACCGATCTTTCGTCAGTGTCAACTATGACGAAACATCAACAATGTTTCGTCGAGATCAGTTAACAGCCCCTTGGCCACAGAATCATCAGTTACACACATATACATCATAATCAAAGGATCAAATGACAGTTACATTATCATGTTCATAGTAATCTTAATCATTGTTCATCATCACAATCAACCAAAGTTTCATATCATGATTAAACACAAACTCTAGTCCTATGATCCTTTACACGAAACCATAGTTTTTGCGTTACAATCAAAACCACAGCAATTCATGTATACTCTCTAATCATCAAGACTTGATGTGCAACAGTTCTGGATAATCAATAATCATTAAGCATACATCTATCATAGTCATTAACATACCCTAATCGCATAAAATCATAACAAAGCATCCTCAGAATCATAACACACCATTAACAAGGAGACACTAACCGTGATACGAAGAGGATTAATCCGATTGAGATAAAGGTCTCGAAACTCTCGAATGCCGTCGCACAGTAAGGGGAGGAAGAAAGAGTTTTTAGGGTTTCACGTTTACGTCTTACGGTTATAAGGGTTTTCTAATCATCACTAGTTGGGCCACGAAATACATTGGGCCGAGGCATGCTACGGCGAAAAACCATCCTCGACGAAAGATCCATCTTTCGTCGAAGTTACATGTGGTGAAAGTCCTATTTTTCGTCGGGATGGACTTGTGATGAAGAATCTTGTTTAACACATTAGTTTAACAACCAAACTTACTCATACATAAGCAACCAAACATTACACATAAACATTGATCATTTGGATGATTGTACATAATAAGAACAAGATTGCAAAACAAATAATACACATAGGAAGGACCTTGGGATCTCGGGTTGTCACAAGTCTCGGGATCCAAGATTGACAGTAAGAGATTTCGTCAAACTATGGCCATGCTTGGCTAATCTCTTACATCAGTTTTGTTTCCAACCTTTGGTGACTTTTTAATTGGGTATGTATTAATAACTTTAATAAATAGTTTTTTTTTATTTTGAAAGTGAATTTTATTCTATCATCTCTTCATGTTTCGTTGATTTACTCATTCGTGTCTTTATGGTCTATATAAAGCGCGTTAACTGCCTGGAAGGGCGTTAGAAGGATGGTTTGGGTAAAATTCTTTCCTTGTTCAATGTATAGATCCTGCGAGGACTTGATTCAATCTTATTAGGACTTCTTTTGAGGAAGATATCATCAAATCGGGAGAAGTAAGAACAGCTTGAAACCCTTATAAATAAACTACTATTAAAACTTTAAACCGGCCTTGCGGGACTGTATCCCTGCTGGCTCAGACCAATATGGTCGAGGGTAGCGTTGCCTCCAAAAGTGGGACATGCCACTTTTTGCATTAATAACTTACTTAATTATCTTTAAATATTCCGGTCTTGCGGGACTGTATCCCTACTTACTCAGACCAATATGGCTGAGGGTAGCGTTGCCTCCAAAAGAGGGACATGCCACTATAACTAAGATAATCTTTTAAAGAAACCCAAAGTACGGAAATCGTCAAAGAATACATTAAAGATGAGTCGGAACCAAGGGATTCTTTCTGGTTTATTTGTTTCTTTTATTACATTAGTTTCTTTCTTTATTTTTATTTGTTTGAAAACCTTTTTCTCAAAATTTGGGGGTGAAGGCGGCACACAGAGGCACATGTCGGAGCACGGTTGTGCCTTAACTTAAGAGCTAATCGATAAAAATCGGTGGAGGGGTTGAGCTTCTAGGGATGCGTGTGTGTAGTGGATTGGGGATTTCCTGTGCAAAATCGACAGAAACTGCACTAGTCAGGTGCAGAGAGATGGGAGAGTTGAGTGGTACTTTACCGGTGAGTAAAGAGAGAGACGAGATCTGTATTGGTGAGAACAGAGAGAAACTGGAGAAACATGTGGTACTGATGTTAGGTACGACGGGTCGTCGGGGGGAGATGAGGTACAACTGTAGAGATAAATGGGGTGCTCGTGGTGGTGGTGGTGGTAGTAATGATGAAGGTGGAGAACAAAGTAGGAGAAAAGAGCGAGAGAGAGAGTGTGTGTGTGTGGTGGGTGTATATATAAATGTGTGTGTATATATATTATAATTCATTTTATTCTTATTTTTATTTAAAGATAAAAAAGGAAATTAAAAAATAAATGTGTGTGTATATATATACACATATAAATTCGTGTATATATGTATATATTATATAATTGTAAATATTTTTATTTTATTATTTAAAGGTAGAAAAAAATTAAGAATAAAATAAAAAATTGAAAAATAATTGGGTTAATCCGTCCCTGAGTTAACAAAACATTTTATGGGTTTGCGATTTGAATTGATTTGAATGCAAATGACAACAAAATCAAAACAATATGTGTCCAAATACTATATGTATATAGGGATGTGTTCAAATGAAAACCAACAAGAGTTGTGAGAACCGTGAGAACTTTTTTATCTCGCGCGAGTTGGGTGAAATTTTTTTTCCCACAAACGTAGATGAAAATATTATAAACACATCTGTAAAAAAAAAGTAAAAAAAAAATTGTCGAGTCGGTAGTTTTGACTAATGCAAGTTTTTTTACGAGCTGGGGTAAATTTTGTATGAAGATGAATATTTTTTTACTCCTCACGTAAATGTTGGTATGCGGCATTTTTTTTTTTTGCTGAAACAAGTGATGTTTATTTTATGACTTTTGAGAAAAAGAATCGGAAAAACCTTTTGGATGACTTAGTTCTCACGGTTCTCACAACTAAGGTGGTTCTCATTTTAACTCATCCCTATATATGTATAGGATGAGAGTTCGCTACAAAGTCGTGTGTATATATATATATATATATATATATATATATATATTTGAGAACCACCCTTATTGCGAGAACCAGGAGAACCAATATGAACACAAAAAAAACCTAAAAAATCCAAAAAACCCACAAATTTTTTTTAAATATTTCTCTAATAAAAATCGCTATATTTTGTTATAAAAAAACGTTCTTTTAGTAACAGTTATGGATGCACATGTGCATATGTATCATTTCTTGGACAAATTCCATAATATATTACCAGTAGTAGAAAATTGCACTTTCATTTACATTACCATATGTAATACACTACTTTTTACATTACTAATATTAGAAATGCACATGTGCATCTATATGTATCAACATGAAATAAGGTGTTTTGGTACAAAAAGTTTGTGATTTTAAATGATGAAGTAGGCCCATATACATGTGTTTTGGTTAGTTATATCTAGTGGTTGATGGTTTGATTATATTTGTCACTTTATGATGTAATATGTTGTTAGGATTGTATAAAGGGTGTTGATGTACATATAATAAAGTGAAATATTGGTAACAATATTGTATTATGGATGGTAAAAAGCAATGGTATTGCATTACGGATGGTAAGAGGTAATGGTAGTGTAGTATGGATGGTATGATAGATGAAAGGGAATGTGTATTCAAAGTGGTGTACTAAAACACGTTATGACATGTTTATATATATAAATGCACATGTGCATTTCTAGTGTTGTTAATGTTATAACAAGTTCATACATATAGATGCATATTTGCATTTCTATTACTGTTAATGTAAAAAGTAGTGTATTATGAATGATAGTGTAAATGAAAGTGCAATTGTCTGATATTTATAATGAATTACAGAATTTGTCAAACAAATGATACAAATGCACATGTGCAAGGATAACTATTACTCGAATTTTTTTTTATTATTGACGAAATATAGCGATTTTTCCAAAAAATAGTAAAAAAAAAAAATTTTGGGAAGTTTTTTAGGTATTTTTTGGTTGTCTTCACATTGGTTCTCGCGGTTCTCGCAATAAAGGGTGGTTCCTAACGGATCATGTTCCTATATATATATATATATATATATATATATATATATATATATATATATATATATATATATATATATATATATATATATATATATTGAGTGTAACAGGCAAATCACCTCAAACCTAGATGGTTTTAACGATTTACTCTATATAAAATAAATTTTGTTAACTTCATATAAAAAATTCAAAAGTTTTACAATGAATTAACGGGATAGTACAACCTATCTAAGTTTTCAACAATAAACAACAGAATAATATTATCTTTTTTTATTTTTAAGTTTTATCTTTCTTTTATTTTTTAACATATTTTTCTTTCCTTGTAACTTTTATAATATATTAAACTTCAAGCATGCCATTTTGATTTGTTTACTTTTATCAATGTCTTAATATTAGTTTTATTTATTTATTTATTTTTTTTATTTTTGAAACGTGGTAGATAGTAATGTACACGTAATCAAGGCAAAAACGTATATGTTATAAAGCTAGATCACATTTAGTTTTTTTATATATAAACCGAAGTCTTTTACCCTTTTTTCATCCTATTAATATAATGTAATATTTATGCAATTCTGAATATATCGTTGTGATGTGCTTATTTTTATTTATGTTTTTAAAAGTTTTGTTTTATATATAAATGGTCAAATACAATTAACTTTTTTCTTTATCGTTACGAAGCGAATTAATACCATCGTGAACAACTTCTGTAGTGGCACTAGTATTCGTTTATATGATTTTAGGCATAAATTTCTTTGAAGATAGAGTTGTATTCGCAATAGAGTATTCTTTTTGTATGGTATGTTACAACGAGAAGAATTACCGTACCGGTACAATGATGAACCAAAGTAATACTTTTACTTTTTTATCAACATCGGTACCGGTAATGGTACTGTCATTATGCTTCACTAAGTTTCTATTTAATACCTCATTTACTCGTTATAAAACTTTTCTTTAGAACGTGGTTTTAAATTGCACTTTTATGTTATGCAGTACAATTGCATTTAGAAAAAGATTAAGACTCGATCTACATATTTTATTTAAGTTATTTTTGGAGTAACATGAACAATATTGATTCGGAAATACTGGTAAACGGGAATAATTGAAACTTAAATGGTTCCTTATTTAAGTAAAGTTTGTTCAAATAGGTCTTTCTCAACATCGATACTACATTTCTCGCTTTTTAAGCAACTTATGCAATATTTTTAAGGTTAATTGTAGTATACAGTGGCGGATCTTGCCCGTTGACTGTGCCAGGGCCGAAAGACACGGGCACTAAAAAAAGTCCGGGCAAGCCCGGGCCAATCATAGTATATATAAAAAATTTCAATCGAAATACGGAAAATTAGCACTACGGCCGAAAAACTTGCCCGGGCTGTGGCCCTGCCACAACCCTTCTAAGAACCGCCCCTGGTAGTATATGTGTATAACAAAAAATAAAACTGTAGGGGTTGGTTCTGGTATAAACCATATTTATCCTACAAATTGTAATTAAGAACAAATCTTAACACTTAAAAAAGAGTTAAATTAGCACATACAAAACAATACATACATAAAAGTAGCACTTTTTAATTATATTAGCACATGAAAATTAATCAAGATAATTGATTTTAGCATATATTTGAATGATATCAGTACTTTTCTTAATCAGCACATTGAAAATGAAAGGACGATCCAAATAAAGAATTAATTGTTTGTTAGCATATTTATAGAGAATTCAATATAACTGATATTATTTAGGATATTATTTTATCATTTCTCTATAATTGTTTGGATGTCACGTGACAATTTTTAAATGGTTCTTACAGTTTGTATGCGAAATGTGTTTTGTAATCTATCTAACGTAAAACGTTTATCATTTATATAACAACATGATACGAGCAACGCATTTTAACAAACTGTTTGTGAACGTTGAAAAGATTTTATATTTTTTAGTTGGATAATAGATAAAGAAATACAAACCAGCTTTTCGTTCGTTTATTATGATATGAAAGTTTACACATATAGATATGTTGCATACAGTGTTAACAATACTTATTATTTTATATTATTATATTAAAAATAAGTGCTTTGTGAGGAGGGTTTGATGTAGCAAATTGTACATATCTTGCAGCATGAGGTATAAGCTCTTAAAGCATGTTCTTTCATCATACCATCTAAAAGGTACCAGTCCACTTCCATTAAGCTTATTATTTAAGGATCATGCTAATCACACACAGCCAAAATAATTTTCACACCCCTAAGCGCTCCGCTTTGGCCATAGCGCGGCGCTTAGGGCGACAAAAGGTGATACGAGGTTTCGAATGACTGACTGAGTGACAGACTGACAGACATAAAGCTTCCTAGGTTTCAGTCGTCCCGTGAACCCTAAGCGCCGCGCTTTGCCCATAGCGCGGCGCTTCGATCCCAAATTCTGGCTTTAAATCACTGGCCAGACAACAGATTCATCACTCGAATTGTTTTCTGTCGATCTTCTTTGCTCTATTAGTTAAATTTTTTGAAAAAACGATGTCGTGGTTCAGTAACTATCTTTTCGGTGATTATTCTGACGAGTCGGTTGTTCCTGATTCTTACGAGGGGACCGCTATTTCTGACTCGTTTGAGAAACCGGTGTCGTCCAACTTGAGGGAGACAGAGGTTGTATCTGGCATTCGTTATCGTGATAACACGGTGCAGCTGGATTTGAATACCCCTGTGGAGGACCCTTACGCACAACAAGGTTATTCGAATTTCGGTTACGGTGGCGAGTATAGCTTTGTACAGCAGGAGTGTTATCCAAACGAAAGTTACGGTTGTCAACAAGGTTATTCGAATTTCGGTTACGGTGGCGAGCAAAGCTTTGTACAGCAGGAGTGTTATCCAAACCAGAGTTACGGTTGTGAACAAAGCTTTGAACATCAAGTCTATTCGAATCTCGGTGACGATGGTGAGCCGGAGGATGTGTCTATTGACGAGGAAGGTTGTTACCCGGTTACATTTTCGTTTGATACAACGCAGACCTTTTCGTCACGTAAAGAGCTGGTGCGTTGGGTACAAGACACGGCAAAAGACAATGGTTACCTCATTGTGACAAAGAGGTCGAATAAAAGAGGAGAGAATTACAAGATTTGGTTTCAATGTACTTTTGGTGGGGAGCATAAGAGTGTAGCTACACAGAGGAAAACGGGTAGCAAGAAAATAGGCTGCCCGTTCGAGATGATCGGGTTTTCGGAATCATCCGGAAGTGTTTGGAGGATCGAGGTGACGAAGGCGAAGCATAACCACACTCCTATTGAAAACTTCGAGGGTCACGCGTATGCGAGAAGGCTTTCTTCGGAGGACAAAAAACTGGTTAAGGAGTTGGCAGAGCAAGATATTCGCAACCAAAGTATTTGGCGAACGCTGACAAAAAACAATCCGGCTAGAAAGCTTATTCCGAAAGATATACACAACGCTGTTCAGAAGATCAACGCCGAAAAAAATGTCGGTAAGTCTCCGATGCAAAAACTTGAAAACATTCTTATCGAAAAAAATTACACTTATTACATGCGCACGAATGAGATATCGAACGAAGTTGAAGACGTCTTCTTTGTTCACGAAAAATCATTCACTATGTGGTGTGCCTTCCCGCATGTGCTAATGATTGACGCCACATACAAAACGAACATGTACAACCTGCCATTTGTTCAGGTCGTAGGCATGACGTCGACAAACAAATCGTTTACGGCTGCTTGTGCTGTAATTTCCGCCGAGAAGTCAGAGAACTACCTATGGGTGTTGCAGAGGATCAAGTCTATGCTGGCAGGATGTATGGAACCGCGCGTGATTTTAACAGACAGGGATTTTGCGCTAATGAACGCGTGTGAACAAGTTTTTCCAAAAGCGCATAAGTATCTTTGTCGGTTCCATATTCAACAAAATATTAATAAGAACAGCAAGAAGAAATTCTCTGACAAGGAGTGGAAAGAATTCGTACGTACATTTAGGACATTGTGCGAGTCTACGACCGAGGAAATATACATGTATAACTTGGAAAACTTTGAAGCACAGCTGAAAGAAGCTGACCGTGAACGTGAGTATTTCTTACATAATTATGTTCAAATTTTATATAATAACAAAAACTGACTATTTACGTTTTTTTAATTTTAGAGGTTTATGATTATATGAAGAAATCCTGGTTGGATCCGTACCGTGAAAAGTTTGTATCTTGCTGGATTAACCAAACTATCAACTTTCGCCAGACTACGACCAACAGGGTTGAGAGCATGCATGCAACATTAAAAAGTCACTTTCCAAGTCATCGCAACACACTGGATAAACTTGTACTGTATGTTGATCATGTTGTTGCTAAACAATACGCCGAGATTAGAAGTACCTTTGAAACAAGCCTCCGAAAAGTGATGACACACCACAAGAAGCAGCCCATGCTTGCATATATTCTCAGAAAGGTTTCAATATATGCGATTGAGCTTTTGAGTATGGAACTAAAGCGTAAGGAAGACGGGTTGAGAGCCTACGGTGCAAGCTGTGGTTGCCAACTTTTTACCAGCTGTGGTTTGCCATGTGCCTGTCGTTTGGAAAAGTTGGAAAATAAATGTAATTATTATTTTTGAACTTTCTCGTTATGATTTTGCCACCTAATTTGTTTTCATCCACAGGTCAGCAAATCCGGATCACACACATAGACGTGTTTTGGAAGAAGCTTGACTTCAAGCCTGCAAGGAATAAAATAGAGGATATTGATGTAGACGCGGAATTTGAAAAATTGAAAAAACAGATCGATCCAACACCCCCTCAAGTGAAAAGGAGCTTCTTTGAAAAGTTTCAGCAAATCCTCAATCCAGGGAACAGTAACAAAAAACCTCCTGCTGTTCTGAAGAAAACTCGTGGTCGACCAACATTGAAAAGGCAGGAAGAAAGAAAGGTTGAAGCTGCTAGACAAAGCTCTTACAATCCGTCAGAAGAAACTTGGGTCGATGCCTCAGACGATCTTCCCCGTCACAGCTCGTACATATCAGCCGAAGATTCTTGCAGAGGAAAGAATACCAAACCGCTCAACCTACACCCTGATTTCCCGAATATCAAGCTCGGTCCTAAGACGGATATAGCGATCCGCAACTACGCATCTCAGATTCCCAACGTGATCCATCCATACATCGTTAAAATAAAGGACGTGAAACCAGATGGTCATTGTGGATTTAGATCGGTGGCTGTTGGGTTAGGATTGAAACAAAATTCATATTTGAAGATCCGGGAACAGCTTCTAAAGGAGTTATGTATGCACGAATCGCTTTGGAGGCAGGTTTTCGATCCGGAAAATGTAGGACATTATGATGCGCTGGTTAAACGGTATCGAAAATTACATGTCGATGCCTGAGACGGGGTTTCTTATTGCCCAACGATACGGTGTGATTGTTCACACCTTCGACATTCGTGGGAGCGATACAATTTTCCCTATGCTGGGCGGCCCAAACGAAGCTGAGGAACCTCACCTGGTAGTTGCGGTTGTGTTCGTCGACAAGGGGCATTTCATACATGTAGAGCTTGAAGGTTGTTATCCAATGCCTCCCCCAAACCTACTCTGGACATCGAACAGAACAGAGCGCGCAGTAGGCTGGCATACATTATACAGGGATCAGATCGACACGTACGAAATGCTTACGTATCGTGCCCCCGACCTTAATGCAATCCCATATGTTCACGATGTATCTTAAATGTGTTTAATAATAATCACGTTTGTGTTTGTGTATCTTAAATGTGTTTAATAATAACCACGTTTGTGTTTGTTCAATATACGCGTTACATCACGTTAAAAACCGAATGTCACCGACACGACCCAATCGGATTCAATACGCACTTGTACGACCCGAAATGACAATATACATCATAATACTGCAATTAATGAAAAAATAAGTCATGTTCATGTACGGTAGGCGGCTGTTACACATAACACTTCTCACAGGAGTACTTGTGATTTCAAACCTAAATGACACGAGATAACGGAATAAGACATCACACGTAACCGATTTGATCCGAAACTTGCCGTATAGTCCATATATATTAAAAAATGATGTATAAAAGAAAAAACGGCAAATTTAGACTATTTATTGGCCCGTTTGTTAATTAAATACAATTTTAAAAAATTTAAAAAAACACCAAAACGCCCCGCTATGCCCATAACGCAGCGTTTTGGGACAAAAGCGCCGCGCTATGGTCATAGCGGGGCGCTTTGGTCCCTCGTTATACCCTGAAGCGGGGCATCTTCCCCCTCACTTCACCCAAACAACAAAAAACACACACAAAGTGCGATTTACACACACTCGAGCCATTTTCGTTGATTTTCCGAGCTTTTCAGCCGCATAAAGGTTAGATCTAAAGCCCTTAATCTTTCGTGTATCATTTCATTCAATTTTATGGCTTGATTGTTGTTGTTTTGAGGTTGATCCGCTGCCATTTTGGCTTCTGTTCTTCAGAATGAAGAACCAAAGCGCCGCGCCGAGGCCATAGCGGGGCGCTTTGGTTCATGTTGATTTTTTTTTAATTTGTTTTATTAAATAATCTGTTTAATTATTATTATTAGTTTATTAATTTTAAATATTATTTGTTTAATTATTATTATTTGTTTAATTATTATTATTTAATTATTATTTGTTTAATAATTATTATTTGTTTATTTATTATTATTTAATTATTATTTGTTTAATAATTATTATTTGTTTATTTATTATTAGTTTATTAATATTTGTTTAATAATTATTTGTTTATTTATTATTATTTAATTATTATTTGTTTAATTATTATTATTTGTTTAATTATTATTATTTAATTATTATTTGTTTAATAATTATTATTTGTTTATTTATTATTATTTAATTATTATTTGTTTAATAATTATTATTTTATTATTATTTGTTTATTTATTATTTGTTTAATTATTAATATTTGTTTAATTGATCAACGTGCAGGGATGAATTTATCCGATGAGGAGATTGAGCATATTGATGAGGGATTGGTGGGGGACGAGGAGGAGCCGGCATGTCCGTATCTTCAGTTTCCGGTGGGGTCGCGGGCGAGGGGGAGATGCGCTAGGTTGCGCACCATACCGATTGGGGAGCACGTAGGCATAGACTGGGAGCTGCTATCTACCGTGGGGGAGATCGAGCGGGCGCGTGACATAGTTGGGCTAGATACTCCCTGGTCGCGCCTATTTGAGTTAGCGATGGAGGACTCGTACCCTGAGCTTACGTACGAGTTTTGCTCTACGTTTACATACGCGCCGCATCCGGCGGATTACGTGGAGGACCCTTTATTTCCGGTACACGAGGTTACATTCCGTCTGGCCGGTCAGCAGTTTGAGATGAGTGTGCGGGAGTTTGCTGTCCACACAGGTTTGTACACTGAGCCTGAGCTTGATACTGATTTATATACGCAGGCTGTTACGATGATGGACAGGCAGACGCTTATTAGTTTCTGGAGGGCCATTTCCAGGGTTCCCTTTGGGAAATCCTGGCAAAAGGCCACCACCATTGTAGATCCCTTGTACCGATACCTGCACCAGGTGATTGCGTCGACTATCGTACCGCGGGGTTCCAGCAAGGAGAAGGTCAACCTTAGTGACCTTTTCTTTCTTTACTGCCTACTACGCCGCCAGCCCTGCGATCTAGCAGCCAGCCTGGCAGAGTACTTTGCTACTGCATACCACCGGCAACTCCGCGGGTATCTTCACACTGGCTCGTTTATCACCGCCATTGCACGATCGCTAGGGATCGTGCCCGAGCTAGATCCGCTGCTGTCCGATCCGGTCCCGTCATCCAGGTTGGGCCGCGCGTCAGTATCCGCTATGCAGATCACCCGTACCTTTGATGTCGGTCTGCGGTTCAGGGGTGCTGACGGGCTGATTTTTCAGCCAGTGGAGTTGCCGGAGGTCATATCGGTTGTTATTGAGGTGAGGCCTGGGATCTTAGCCCCTCCTGATGTTCAGCAGGCCGCTCGGCGGGCTCAGCGACAGGCTCTGGGCATCGATGAGCCTGAGGATCAGCCTGAGGGTCAGGCTCAGGCTCAGGCTCAGGCTCAGGCTCAGCCTCAGCCTCAGCCTCAGGCTCAGGATGATCCGGCGCAGGAGGACCGGGTCGAGGAGGTCCACGTACCACCAGTTGAGCCAGCTCCTGAGCCTCCACAGTACCCGCAGCACGTTTACGCGGACCTACCTCCGGTAGCGCGTGAGGTGGCTTGGGACTTCGACCGGCGCCTCAGACGTCAGGGCGCTCTTATTGACTGGATGGTCCAGACGCTCGTTGAGCTACGAGAGCTCGCTGCGTTGCCTCCACGTCCCCTCCCACCGTCCCCACCGCACGAGGATTAGTACATTTAGTTTGTTTGTTTAGTGTTTTGTTATGTATTATGTACTCAGTTGTACCTTTTTGTTGTGTATTGTATGTACAAACTGATATATATATATATATTGCAGTTAATCTTCTATTTACATCACGTTTAATTCTTATGGCTTTCTATATATTTTATTTAACGTGTTCGTTTTATTTAACGCTCGTTGAACTTATGTTATACACCTTCTATAAAAATAATGACGTAACGACGTAATTATAACGGCAAATTTAATAAAATAAAATAAACAACGTTTTAATTCAAAAAAGGCAACATTCAATCATTCAAAAACAAATAACGTGTTCGTTTTATTTAACGCTCGTTGAACTTGAACTTATGTTATACACCTTCTGTAAAAATAATGACGTAACGACGTAATTATAACGGCAAATTTAATAAAATAAAATAAACAACGTTTTAATTCAAAAAAGGCAACATTCAATCATTCAAAAACAAATTCCCATTCACAACGGCAAATCTCACATAAAATTTTTTTACTACAAAAATCTCTACCATACTAATTCAACCAAAAATCCCTACCAAACTAACCCACATCAACCCAAATAAACCCCAACCCAAGCTGTTTGTCTTTTTTGCACATCCAAAGCGCCTCGCTATGGCCAAAGCGGGGCGCTTTGGCTTGGTCAACAGACAAGGACTGACAGAAGTCAGTCCTTGTCTGTTGACCAAAGCCAAAGCGCCCCGCTTTGGCCATAGCGAGGCGCTTTGGATGTGCAAAAAGACAAACAGCGTGTGCGAATAGACCCAGCCTTATTTAAACCTTACACTTTCCCATATGTTAGTTTTTTTTACTAACCACACATTGAGATATGACACTTTCATAGGTTTCTCTCATTTTTTTTGTTTATAACTTTTAAAATATAATGTGTTAGGGGAGGGGCATGTCGTGATGGAAGGTTCATTGTGGCATGATGGGACACCACCGCAATTAAACAAAAAAATCAAATGGAGGGTTCAAGCAAAAAAAAATGTAGGCTTGAAAAAAAAAGGGTGAAGGTTGTGCAAATCTACATGAACCGAATAGATTTCGTTTATAAGACAAACCTTACCAACCCATCAATTTCAAAACCAATATCTGCAATTCTACACCCATCCCAACATCCAACCCAAATCGCAACTGGTCATTTCAGTTTAACTCCCGACTTAGTGGATAATAACTTATTGATCACTTCACGTATCACGAACCAACACCACAGTACCAATACCTATCATTCCTTAACCCGACATGTGAATTATTGATATGCGCAAAACGCAACATACAAATTATATCAAATAAGGTATAAAATCAACCCTTTTATGTACTAATGTTGGGAAAAGTGTGTTTCTTTGTATACTTTTGATTTTCAGGATTAAAAGAACTTAAATGTACAAAAGGAACAAATTAACGACAAAAAACCAACATAAATACAAAAGAAGAGAAATTGACAAGCCATAACTACTCTCCAAGCTTCATCCTAAGGCCAAAACAACAAATCAGAAGACAGGCACTACGACGTGCCACCATGGCATGGGGTCGTGCCCCATTCCAGAGTCCATGAAGAAAAAGACGATCAGAAGAAGAGAAGAGACACGGGGGTCGTGTCCCAGGGACACGGGCCATGGTCAACTACCAGATATGCGAAATCTTCCAAAGTACAGCAAGTACAAGACCACGGGGCCGTGCCCTCTAGCACACGGGCTGTCTGAGCATACGGACTGACACAGCTCATTAACTGAAGACATAGAAGAAGAGGACACGGGGTCGTGCCCCTTGGGCATGGGGTCGTGTGAAAGGCCTGTTTCCAACTATAAGTAGGGGTGCTTGGTTCAATTGCAATTCATCCCTTGGCAGCCCTCTCTCTCACTTCACCACTACTCCAACACCATCATCCGCCACACCTGTTCGAGTTTAGAGTGTGTAGTAGTCTTGAGATCCAAGATTGATTGTAAGAGTTCTTGTCAAACAAGGGCTATGCTTGGCTAATCTCTTACATCACTTGGTGAAGACAAATCTTTTATGTATTACTTTTGATTCCCAAGCTTAGGTCTACTTTCTATTTGGGTATGTATTAATGACTTTAATAAGTCGTTTTTTTTATATTGAAAGTGAACTTTATTCTATCATCTCTTCATGTTTTATTGATTCACTCATTCGTGTCTTTACGGTCTATATAAAGCACGTTAACTACTTGGAAGGGGGTTAGAACGGAGGTTTGGGTAAAGTTCTTGCGTTGTTCAGTGTATAGATCCTGCGAGGACTTGATTCAAGCTTATTAGGACTTCTATTGAGGAAGATAGTATCAAATCGGGAAAAGTAAGAATGGCTTGAATCCCTTATAAATAAACTACTATTAAAACTTTAAACCGACATTGCGGGACTGTATCCCTGCTGACTCAAACCAATATGGCCGAGGGTTGTGGGACATGACAAATTTTGCATTAAAAACTTACTTAGTTATCTTTCCATATTCCGGCCTTGCGGGACTGTATCCCTGTTGACTCAGACCAATATGGTCGAGGGTAGCGTTGCTTCCAAAAGAGGGACATGCCACTATACATAAGATAATCTCTTAGAAAACCAATGTGAGGAAATCATCAAAGGATACGTCAAAGAGGAGTCGAAACCATGTGATTCTACATTGTCTATTGTTTCTTTTTAATATTTTAATGTATTTTTTATTTTTATTTGCTAAACGTTTTCTCAAAAAAAATTGGTTAAATTAGACGTTGACAATATTCCGGTATTAAAAGCTCTTTTGTCCTTGTACGACCTCGGTATCTTACCATCACTATGTTACGCAAACGATGGGTGACTTGCCTTAACATGTTGTAGAGAGCTATAGTGTTATATCGTGTTTTATAAATTTAAAGCTTGATAAACTAGTAAAAGTGCTAAAAATATACTAAAAACTATACCTACACTCTGCCACGTCAAGTTTTTGGCACCGTTACCGGAGACACAAGGATTTTTAGAAAGTTTAAAATCAACGGCCTTATCATCTTTTTCACTTTTTCACTCCAAAATTCTTCTTCTTTTTCTAAATATTTTCAGGTACATAAACTTGACACGGGGCCGTGCCTCATGTGACACGAGGCCACGTCTAATTTGCAGTATATGAAAATTAACAAAATTTTCATCACAGAAGGCTCACACGAGGCCGTACCTAGTTTGACATGGTGTCGTATTAAAAAAAGCTCAGTATCAGATAAATCACAGTCCTAAACACGGGGCCGTGCCTAATCGCACGAGACTGTTTTTACCTTCTGCTTTCATAAAAACTTTTTCCCGAGAGCCGTAATCTCCTAGGTATTATCGAAACAATGAATTACTACATGGGAGATTATGACTACAACTATTATGATGATTATGACGAACCATATTTGTTAGGAAACTTTATTTGTAAGTATTGAAGAAAATCATATTCAACTTGATCTATGAAGAAGATAACAGTTCTGAAGATCACAACAAGAAGAAGAAGATCGGATAGGACAACTAAAAAGAACAACATCTACTTCAAAGTATCATAAGTTGACCAAGAGCTGAAGAAGATTATCATAGAAGGTCTTTCTAATGGATCTGATGATATTTCTGATGAAATATTATCAGTTTCTGACGATTCTGGTCATAAGATTTTCTGATGATTTGTTCACCAGAATTTCTGATGAAGTGGTTTATCAGAAATTCTGATGAATACCCCACTTGTCTAAAAATCAGCTCTATCCTGCCACAATAACCGAAGCAACTTGACATTATTGGATATCATGATTACAAAGGCAACTTGACTGTTGGATTCAATGAATATGTCAAATAGCTACTTTATGCAGGACTTATACATGAATAAACAAATGTTTATTCATGTATCCAGCCATCTATAAATAGAAGGCTCACCAAGCAAAGAACAATGAGTTAAGCTTAGCATTCAATACATACTACAAACTCCATTGTCCTTTCACCCTCAGAATTCAAGTATTCATTTGTAATAGATAATAATCTTACAATCACCTTGTAAACCATTTTGTTTCAAAGTGATATAAACTTGAAAATTCTATAGGTCTTGTTTCTTGAAAGTCTGATTTCCATTTCCACACACTTTTTTCACATCTATTGAAATCACTTGCCATATTACGTGAAAAGAAGTTTTTAAGTCCAAACTGGGACCAACAATTAGTATCAGAGCAGATTGAGTAAATCATTTTCAAACGATCAATCGCTCATCTTCTTTTCTCTAAATATGGCCAGCTTTCAGTCATGGAATAATGCTTTTAACAATGGCTCTATGTCTAAACCTCCGACTCTGGTCATAGAGGAATACCCCCAATGGAAAATCAGGATGGTCAATTTCCTTAATGGTCATGACCGAGCTCTGTTTCAATCCATTGAAAGGGGTCCACATATACCAATGACTGAAATACCAGCTATTCCAGCAATTGACCAATCACCTGCAATCCCTGCCTCCCGAGCTCCCAAAAGTGAAATACTTTGGAGTCCGGAAGACAAGGAAAAGGTGGCTGGGGATGAAAGGGCAAAGTCACTTTTAATAATGGCTATCCCTATTGACATATTTTCACAAGTTGATGCATGTGCATCAGCTAAGGAAATATGAGATCAGTTGGAAAATCTTTGTGAAGGAGGAGAAAGGATGAAAAGAAACAAGAGAACAAACAACGTTTCCTCATATGAGAGGTTCAAAAGTTTACCTAATGAAAGATTAAATGAAACATATCAAAGATTTACAAAACTTTTGAACGAGCTAAAGACTTTGGAATAATAAAATCAAATGATGAAAGAAACATAAAATTTCTGGATGCCTTACCTAGAGAATGGAGAAGTCTAACCATGACTTTGTCCTCAACCTTAGAACTAGGTAATATGAGTCTTCATGACTTGTACAGCATTCTGGTCTCTAGAGAGGAAGAAATATTTGAAGAATCCATTCAAAGAGGGGGATCTTTAGCTCTTATCTCAAACTCACAAAGAACACCTACCAATGATCCACTATCATCAAACAGTCAAAATCTTGAAATTTTAGATACATCATCAGATTTTTCAGCTTTTGCTGAAGCAATTGCACTGCTCACTAAAACCTTTGGGCAGAGATTGAGGGGAAGAGGCCAAAGATACCAGAAAAGTGACAGAGGGAGGATGGATGGAAGATCTAAGGAAGAAGGTAGATCTAAGGATAAGGCAAAGGCTGAAGTTGTGTGTTACAAGTGCAAGAAGAGGGGCCACTATGCATCAGAATGCAAGACGAAGAAACTGAAAGATGTTGCTTATTATGAGAAGAAGCTGGAAGAAGCAAAGAAACAACAACAAGTCAGTTTAATTGCAGGGACTGATACATGGCTATCTGATAATTCTTCTGATGAAGAAGAAGAAGAAATGGGTAATTTCTGCCTTATGGCACTTTCTGATGACCTACCAGAAACTTCAGGACAGAAGGTAAATTTAGATAATCATGATCTTGAACACAAGCTAAACAAGCTCATGTCAGATTTTCTAAATCTACAAGATAAGCAGAAATCAGATAGTAAAAAGCCTGATGAGTTGCAAAGGACCATGAATAAAATCATACTTGAAAACCAATTACTAATAGAAGAAAGTTTAGATCACTGAGCTAAAATTGAGTTCTATGAAAATGAAAGAAAAGATCTTTACAAGAAAATTAATGATAAGGAAATTAATGTAAGAGGTTTTCAACAAGCTAAAGAATTCATAAACTTCATTGAGTCCACACCAATGAACAAAGGAGAAGGCTTGGGATATGTAAAAACAAGAGAAAGTAAACCCACTGTCTATGTAAAAGCAACCCATCAGATTTCCAATAAATTTTCATCAGAATCTGACTCTGAATCATGCAAATCAACCTGTTCTGAATACTCTTTTGAAAAACCCAACTTTAAAGCAAAAATAAGTGAACGCAAAAAAAAATCTTTAAAAACTCTAGAAGCTGTTCACTCATTTTTTCAAAATTATCCACTCATTCCATCACAAGAATGAATATCAAAAATTTCTGATAAAGAATCTTGTATGTGTGTTGATATACTGAAGCTTGTTCAACACCATCTCCAAAAGAAAAGTGAAAAATCTGTTTATGGCTCAGCATATAACAGATATTCTGATGAAAGGCCATCAAGAGAAAATAATCTGATTAAAATCTCATCAGAAAGAGTACCCAAGCAAGTCTGGGTACCAAAAACCCTCTAATTTTTCCATTTCAGGACCATCATGTGCAGCAGATCTGGTACTGTGATTCTGGAAGCTCCAAGCACATGACTGTGGACAGGAGCTTACTCAGTAACTTTGTTTCAAAACTGGGTAAAATGGTAAATTTTGGAAATGGAGTAAAAGGGAGGATCATGGGATATGGATGCATAAGGTATGGATGTTTGACCATAGAGAAAGTAGCCTATGTAGAAGGCTTAAAGTACAATATGCTAAGTTGTGGTCAATTCTGTGATAAAGGTTTTCAGGTAACCTTTTTACCAGAAAAATGCTTGTTAATAGGTATGGATGATAATCAAATTTATTTAAGTGGAAAAAGGATAAGACAATCAATGATTTCAAAGAAGAAAATGAACATCCAAAATTATGTTTATTTTCAAAAATCAACAAGGGTAGTAGTTGGTTGTGGCATAACAGGTTAGCTCACTTAAATTTAAAAAACCTAAGCAAATTAGCAAGCAAGGGCCTGGTAAAAGGATTACCTTTTATATCCTCAAAGAAGGATAAAATTTGTGAAGCTTATGAGATGGGAAAATCCAAAAGAAGCTCACACAAATCAATTTCTGAGTCTTCTATTACAAAAAATTTGGAACTTTTACATATGGATCTGTGTGGACCTTTTCTGGAAAGAAATACATACTAGTAATAGTAGATTATTTTTCCAGGTACACATGGGTATAATTTTTAAGGAAGAAAAGTGAAACTCCTGATTTGATCATTAATTTTATCAAAAAAATTGAAAATCTGTTAAAACTAACAGTCAGAAGAATCAGATCAGACAATGGGACATAATTTAAGAATTCAAAGATTGAGAGCTTTCTTGTAAGTAAAGGAATCTCTCATGATTTTTCTGCTCCCATAACACCTCAACAGAATGGGGTGGTTGAAAGAAAACATAGAACCTTAGTGGAAGCAGCCAGAACAATGCTTGCTTATGCTAAAATGCCCACTCATTTTTGGGTAGAAGCAATAGCAAATGCCTGTTTTACCCAAAACAGAACCATAATCAACAAAAGGCTAAACAAAACACCATACAACATTATCAATGGAAGAATTCCATGTTTAAACATTTTACATACATTCGGTTGTAGATGTTTTGTTTTCAATGATTTTGAAAGCCTTGAGAAATTTGACATAAAAGTATAAAAGGGTATTTTTCTTGGTTATTCTTTGTCCTCAAAAGCTTATAGAATTTTTATTCTAAACACTATGACAATCAGAGAAAGTCTGTATGTATCTTTTGATGACTCATCAGAAACAAAGATTTCTGATGAATACATGAAAGAAATAAACTTTTCTGACAAACAAGAAAATTATGAACATCTCTTTGAAATGATAACATAACATTTCTTAGAACATAATAAATCTCTTACAAACAAATCAACAGATAATTCATGTACTAACCCTGCAGAACAAATGGTCAGTGCATCAGAAATCTTGAATCAGAACAATGAAATATATATATGATAATCAAAACTCTGATACACTACAAACAACTAAGGCAATTGTTCAGGGGGAAACTTCAAATCCATCCGAACCAACAACTTTTCACAACAAGTTGAGATGGATTAAAGGACATGTTCATTCTGACATCATTGGCAATCCAGCAGATGGTGTAAGAACAAGATCTGCAACAGCACATGAGTGTGCATTTGCTGGGTTCTTAAGCAAGATGGAACCCAAGTCTATCAAAGAAGCTCTAAATGACTCAGACTAGATTCAAGCTATGCAAGAAGAGCTGGATCAGTTTGAAAAGAGTAAGGTATGGGATCTGGTGCCTAAGCCAAATGACAAATAAGTCATAGGCTCAAAATGGGCATTCAGAAATAAATCTGATGAAAATGGCATAATCACCAGGAATAAGGCAAGGTTAGTGGTCAAAGGTTATTGTCAACAAGAAGGTATAGACTATGATGAAACCTTTGCACCATTAGCAAGATTAGAAGCAGTAAGAATTTTTCTTGCTTATGCTGCATCCAAAGATTTCAAAGTTTATCAAATTGATGTAAAATCTGCATTCGTGAATGGAAGAATTGAGGAAGAAGTTTATGTGCATCAACCAGAAGGCTTTGTTGATCCAAAATTTCAAAATCATGTTTATAGATTAAACAAAGCCTTGTATGGTTTGAAGCAAGCTCCTAGAGCCTGGTATGAAACACTTTCAAACTTCTTACTCAATTCTGGATTCACAAAAGGTACTATTGACACAACACTTTTTCTCAAAACACACAAAGGTCACACTTTGTTAGTCCAAATATATGTTGATGACATCATATTTGGATTAACAAATGAAAATTTCTGTAAAAAGTTTCAAAAACTAATGACCAGCCACTTTGAAATGAGCATGATGGGTGAGTTAACCTTTTTCTTAGGTTTACAAGTAAAACAAAGAATTGATGGAATATTTTTGAGTCAATCAAAGTATGTAAAAACAATTCTTCAAAAATACTCACTTGAAAACTGCTCAGTTTCAAAAACTCCCATGGCAACAGGGAACAAATTGGATTCTGATAAAGATAGAATATGTGTAGATATAAAAACCTATAGGGGGATGAGAGGATCATTGCTATACTTAACTGCAAGCAGACTAGATATTATGTTTGCAACATGCTTTCTGGCCAGATATCAATGCAATCCTAAGGAATCCCACCTAAACGCTGTAAAAAGGGTTTTCAAATATCTAAAAGGCACATCAGAACTTGGTCTCTGGTATCCTAAAGATACAAACCTTGAACTAATTGCATATACAGATGCAGATTATGCAGGGTGCAAGATTGACAGAAAAAGCACACCTGGTGCATGTCAAATCTTGGAAGAAAAATTGGTATGTTGGGCAAGCAAGAAACAAAACTGTGTTGCAACATCAACAGCTGAATCAGAATATGTAGCAGCAGCAAGTTGCTGTTCACAAGTGCTGTGGATGCAAACTCAGCTGAAAGATTATGGAGTAAATCTGACAAAAATACCAATCCTATGTGATTCAAAGAGTGCAATTGCAATAATAGAAATTCCAGTTCATCACTCAAGAACCAAACACATAGATGTCAGATATCACTTCATAAAAGATCATGTTGAGAAATGTAACATAGAAATGTACTTTGTTCCAACTGAAAACCAAATTGCTGATATCTTTACAAAACCTCTTGATGAAAAGAGACACAATTTTTAAATCAGCAAACTTGGCATGGTTAATATAAAGGATGAAGATTTTTCAGAAAACAATAGGCCACAAATCGAAAACCAAACTGATGAAGATCAAAATTCTGATAAACAAAGAATAATTAAACAGGTTTCTAACAAAGAAATCCATCAATCTGATGGAATATCAAAAGATCTGATAAATCCTCAATAAATGTGATGATTTATCAGAAAATCTGAAGAAATATCAGAAAATCTGATGAAATCATCAGAAATTCTGATATATCATCAGAAACTTTGTTGAAACATTAGAATGATCACTGATCATCAAAAATTTTCCATGTTCATGCATATCTCACATGTGTATAAATTCATAACTGTGAATAGTCTGTTTTTGTATTTTTTTTTCTCTTTCTTTTATTAAAAAAAACGAAAAAGGGGGAAAAGTAACATGCATTAAGATAAAATTCAATGTCACAGCAGAGAAAATCAACCATCACAAGAAAATTTTTGCAGAAATTTGAATTTTTCTTATACCACCAATGCATGCAACGTCATTTTTTCATAAGAAGTTTGAGAGACACGTAGGCACAAAAATGATTAGGAGCTATAAAAGTAGCCGCCTGGCTATTCAATGCTTACTCACACACGGGGCTTAGCAGACTGTCATATTCTCACTGCAACAGATATCGTCTTAAATGAAGAGATTGAAATGAAAATGAAAATCTTTGGCTGTTAATAACATTTATGGTATAACTATCACATTCATCTATAAATATTAACACCCTGAAAAAGACTTTCTTCACACCAAACAATCTTATCTTCAAAAGCACCTCATCAGAAATTTCTTATTTTAAAATGGCACACCCAAAAATGATGAGACAAACACACTTTCCTCTCCCTCTTCACAGACATCATAACTTTAGACTTAGGTCTAATCTGAAAGGTCCTGCATGGGAAGATTGCAGATATGTGTACAACATGATCATGCAAAGTCCCTTGGGCTTTGCTGTATCTACACATGTCACCATCTATCCAGAACTTCTTCAAGAATTCTGGTGGAATGCTGAAATCGTCTTCAGTGGCACTTCCATGTGGATAGAAAGCAAGGTTATGGGGGTCATAATCACCCTAAAGGAGGAAACTCTTCGAGATGTCCTCCAGCTGGGTGATGATCAAGAAAATACCTTTCTGGATAAGGAAATGGTACAATAAACCTTGACGGACATGGGCTATCATACATATAACGTGTCAAGGCAGATAAGCAAATCTGGTTTCATACCACCTTTCCAGTACTTAGTAACACAGCTTAGTGTCTGCTTCTCTAAGAAGATTGGAGACTTCAACAAGCTATCATACAGGATGATGGAAGTGATTCATGTAGTTGTACAGGAAAAACCTTACAACTTTTCTAAGTTTCTCATGAGAGACCTAGAAGCTAACATACACTATCACACCCTGACTTTTGCGGAAGCATGATTATGGTGTGACTTTCTTAATACCATTGCATTCAATCATAACAACACTATATGATTAAAACCATAGATGTTCATCCATAAATTTAGTTTACAAACATGACAACATTATCTTAAAACATAAAAATTCAAATACGAGTACAACCTTGCAACTTGTTTAAAAGTTCACATAGACTCGACCAATGACTTTAAATAAACCAGGATTTGGAAGACGTGTCTCGTTCAGGAATAAGACACACTAACCAAACCCTAAGACCATGGATGACATCTTTTATTCTTAACGCAGCTTGAAACATCCAACGCCCGCCAGATCCACTACTATTTCCCTGAAATACATGTATTTTGAAAACATCAACAAAAGTTGAGCGAGCTCATGTGTGTGTTTGTGAATAAACCTTTGAAATCGTTGAAAGTTTGAATGTGAAAATGAACAGATCAATTAATGTGTAACTAATACATTAACATGGGTGAACCGGTGTAGGAAGGCTCAATCCTTTGCGTATTTCGCACCGGGCCTCCCGGCTGGAACGACATAGTCACCACATGAGCCAACTCGCGGACTCATGGGTGGGGCTCGCAACACCCAAATAGATCTATCACTCATGCCCCTCGGTCCTTCTAAAGGATTAATGGTCTCAAGCTAACGCCTACCCTTTCACATGATCTAGCAGTTCATTTCATTTGTAAATCATTTGCAATCCATGTACTTCACCCCCGAAGTTCTAAAACGAAAACAATTAAAAGAAAAGGGGGACATGAAACTCACAGTCTTGCGTCTTCAGCAATCGTAACTGTGACAACCCGTACTCTCGTTGTCGAGAGAAGGGTGTTCTAGTAATACGTGCATTTATTAATATTATTTTTATTATTATTACTTATTAAATAATCACAACCGCGTCGAGAGGAGCATTTCGTTTAAGCAAACAAACCTAAGCCGAGCATTCACTTTACATGTATAATTTTCGTTTTATTTAATTTTAAAATTACCCAGTAAAATTGAGAGGCACGTGATTTTTATGATCCATACGCGCTTGGGCTAAGGCCCAACGTAACCCAATTCACCTAAACCAAAACCCTACTTGTATATGTGAACACTTTATAACCCCTCCCCACATTTTTGTTTCAACAAAAACCCTATTAAGCAATGCAGCCGCACAACTCCCTCTCCCTCATTTAGATTTCCGGCGACCAACATCATCAACCGGACATCTGTTCCATTCCGATAGGCACCATTTCCACAATCCGGCCACCTATCTCGTTTCTTTATACCCTCACAATCTACTCCTTTTTTTCTTGTGCACAATCTGACCTCCAACACTTACACTCTCATCCACACCCCTCTAAATCCATAGAGAGAGAAGAACCTTAGAAAGAAAGAAGCCGCAGCGGTGGCGACGACCGCACCGGCAATGACGGTTGTAACCGTCGGAGATGGGGACAGCGGTGTCAGACGACGGCGGCGCGGTGGATGGCAGCGGCAGGGGATCTTCCTCCGACAAAGCTTCGATGTGACGCAACAGTGTCTTGTGACTGAAATGACGGAAAGGAACAGTGACACGAGTGACATACACCCTCTCGATTCTCCAAAACCCTTGGTCAGTTCATGTATGTCTTGCATTCCTATGATTTTCGGTGATTTGGTAAAAAGTAGTACAATTATATATGATTGAATTTAGGAATAAAGATAAAGTGTTTAATAATATCCTTGTGACAAACTGTTGGCTTGAATCTGATCTACTGATTTATTAGATTTAGAGTTCTAATGTAATTTGAGGTGGTGATGAAATGTCTGATGGTATGTGTGCTGATATACCATGTGATAACATGTCGGGGTTAGTATAAAAATCTAGATTTGAATATTGTTTAGACATAATGAAAAGGTTAAAGGTAATAACGAAGGTGTTAGTACAATAACGTCTGTAGCTTCCGTCAACATGTATTCATGTTTTGTATATTTGTGAATAGTTTATGTTTGTTTGTATGTTTGTAAAGCAAGTCAGGATATGGCGTGTTATTTTGTTAAGTCCTGACTTTTGTTGACCATGCTAACCGATCGGCTAGCCCAGCCGATCGAACAGGCCAACCGATCGAACCGCATGTTCGATCGAACAGCAGGTCAGCCGATCGGCCAGCACTCACTCTATCCTGACTGTGCCTATATATAGCTGCTCGATCAGCTCATTTGGAACCTTTGACACTTTCACTTTCTAGCAAACTCATGTCCGTCTGAACTCTCTAAGGAGCCTGTACATTTTCATATTCTATCAATAGAAGATCAGACTATGATTCAGAGTAGAATTTATTCTCGTATATCTGTTGTGTGATTACATGAATTCCGCGCATTAATCATATACGATTCAACTTAGTTTCCGAAGAAGAAGATCCCATCCGAGGGACCAACAATTGGTATCAGAGCATCAGGAAGCTGAATCGAGATCTACGAAGACGAATTCACCGGAATTTGAGCTGTGCTTGTTGATTTAGAGACGAATTCACCGGAATTCGAGCCGTGCTTGTTGATTTAGAGACGAATTCATCGGAATTCAAGCCGTGTTTGCTGTTTCAGAAACAAATTTCACCGGAAATTTGTTATTTCTGCCGATTCGACTCAAATTTCACTGGAAATTTGATAGATTCTTCTACTTTCTACTCAGATCTAGCTTTATTTTTCACTTTGTCACCATAAAATCAGAAAAACTTAAAATTCAGAGTGATTTTACGGTTAAAAATTTGATAAATCTGCTACAGATTGACTCGTAATCATCAGAAGTACAATCCTTCAAGTTTTCATAACTAAATTCAACCTAAAACTTATTCAAATTCATCACAAACTATGAAAAACTGTTCTTGTGTGCTGATGTCAGCCGTTCGAACGACCTAGCTATTCTTAGACTTGCTGACATCATCAACTTGGGTGTATAACCGTTCAGATAATTTCAGTTAGATTGCATTCAGAAAGTGTTGCTGACATCATCAGTGTTAGCCGATCGAACGAGCAAATCGATCGGACAGCATTGTTGATATTTGATATCTTTTGCTGACGTCATATTGCTAGCCGATCGAATAAGCCAATCGATCGGATAGTAATTTATTGCTGATTATATTCTTCTGTTTGTCATTCGATCGAACTAGCTAACCGATCGAATGAGCCAACCGATTAAGGGTGTGCTGATCGATCGAACAAGCCATTCGATCCAAGTGCATTTGTGTTAGACTTTTGAAAATCACAAAAATTTTTCTAAGTGTTTGTTAACTGTTTCAGGTACTTTGAAAATGGAAGAATTCATGAATCCTTTTAGTGAGATGTATGCATTTGCTGAAAATTCTGGAGATGATACATCAAGCCGAACGAATGAAAACTCTCCAAGTGCAAAGAAGACATTGTCCGATGCCTTAAGAGTAGAAAGTGCGTATGGAACGTATATTAAACCACCAAAGCTGATGGCAATCGAAGAGTATAACAGGTGGGCCAAAAGATTCGATGAATGGCTGAGAGCTTTCGCGTACCCGAGCTGGAAAAGCTTAAAGAACGGTTTCAACCATGGAAGATCAGACTTTGAAAACTTGTCAGAAACTGAAGAAATAGAAACTTTCGTGGCTGAGCAGAAATGCATAGCATTGATAAACCAGTCAGTGAGAAAAGACATAATCTCATTGCTTGAATATGAAAACGCAAAAGATCTTTGGGAGAAGTTAAAAGTTAAATGTGTTGGTACTGCCGAAATCATCAAAAACAAAAAGAAATTACTAAGAAAGGAATTTGATTTGTTTGGATGTCTAAAAAATGAGTCTGTTCCTAAAATAATTGAACGATTTGGGCATCTAAAGCTGGAGTTGGCAAGACATGGGGTCATCTATTCTCAAGAAGAGCTAGTTGAGAAGTTATTTGACTCTTTGCCAGACGAAATGGATTGGCAATATTTTGCATTGATGATCAAGAATACAATCAAGCCAGAAGAGTTAACGGTTGATTTGCTCATAGAGAGACTAGAAAGTCATGAGCTGGAAATAAAGAAAACTCATAAAGTCAATCACTCATTATATCAGCAAAATGTGGAACTCTATTATCCAAAGAGCATGATTCCAAAGACAGCATCTCCCAAAACGGCCTTCACAGCAGAAAGTTCACAACCAAAGAATCAAGAGACCTCACACAGTGGTTTTCATGGAGGAATGTCTTCTAATACCTCAAGTCAAGGATCATCTTCTAGTACTTCAAGCCAACAGCAATCAGCACCAAAGAATGTATTTCAATGCAACATCGCTGTGGATTTGAAAAATGGTCAAAATTTCTGTGAGGATTTAGCAAAACAACAATGGTTTTCCTAGCCTCTGTATTGGAGTCATATGAAAGTCTTATAGCAGGGAAGATAGGCAACACCAACCTTACAAAAGAAGACTATGATCAGTTAGATCCGGAGGAGATGGAATTGATCGACATAAGGTGGTGTATGGCCAGTGCTGTAAGAAGGGCACATTGTTTCATGGAAATAACTGGGAGAAAATCTATTGGTGGACCTTCTACCAAATTAGGTTTTGATAAATCAAAGGTGACATGCTTCAAATGTAAACAGAAAGGTCACTTTAAACGCGAGTGTAGAAATGATTATGCTGACGATTCTACTAATCCATTCCGAGAAGATTACTACAAGAAAGCAATTTACCATCAGAATAAATCAGAACCTCCCAGGCTTAAGCAAATTGAGGAAAAAGAGAAGTCTAGAGCTCTTGCGGTCATTCATGACGATGAATGATATGACTGGAGTGAGATATTGCCTGAGGAAGACGCAGTTGGTTATGCGTTCGCAGCAACAAAGATTGTTCCGTTTAAAGACAACATAACGGAAGAAGAAAAGTTTGTGAACAGAAGAATGAAAGCCCAATAAAAAATGAGCAGAATCCACAACATTTTCAAAGAAGTAAAAAGGGCAAAACGATGGGATGCAGATAGAGAATGCTACCTTGATCCACAAGGAAATATCGCAGTTGATTCCAATTCCATCAGTGTTGATGCAATCATTCAGCAATACGCTGAAGAAGAAGAAGCCAGACAGAAAGAATGGTGGGGTGGCGTTGAAAAGAAAGTGGAAGAGAAAGAAGAAAAAGTGAAGATGGCAGAAAAGAAGATTGATGATGGATTGATAGATACATCACAGGAGCTCACAACTGAAAATCTGATGAAAATGGCGGACAAAGTTCTTGCTGCAAAGAAACTGGAGGTAGATTCTAGTTCTGGAACTAAGTCAAAAGGCCAGGTCAGTCAGATTGATACAAATCAAGTGTCAGGTAAGAAAGTTAAAAGTGATAGTGACTGCAAGAATTGCATGAAAAACTGCAAAGATTGTAGTACTATCGCTTACCTTAACAACAAAAAGGTTGAAGATCTGACAAAAAGAGTCAGAGAGGTAGAAAACCAGATCTTAAACCGGGATAAAATGCTGAAAGCTTCAAACGATCGTGCAAAAGAGTTAACTAAAAAAATTGAAAGTGATAAAAGTGACATAGAAAGAACTAAGAAAGAAAATGAAAAACTCATTCATGAAAATCGTCACATCACTGAAAATTTTGAGAAGCTTAAGCGAACGGTTAAAGATTCTGATGAACGAAATGGTAAAACAACAAAAGAGAATCTTCAACTGTCGGGTGTGCTTAGAGTGAAAGAAGAGTTAATCAATAAACAATTGGATGAAATTGCTAAACTGAAGCTTCAATTTCAAGAAGAGAAAATTGAAACTGAACACATCCAATTAAAATTAACCAGCTACATCTCCGCGAGCTTTGTTTTGCAGCACATTGTTCCAAAACCCATCAGGATAAACAAAGCTGGCGAAGATGTATTTTCGGATGGAACAGGGGTGGGATATCATCAAGTTCCACCACCAGTTTTAAACAACTTTTCAAAGAAAAAGTCTGGGCTGGTTAATAATGAAGAAGATTTAAAAGAAATAAAACTTCCAAAGTTGATTGATGTCACATTTTCGTCATCATCATCTGATGATAGTGTTCAGACTGATTCAAATGAAGATGATGGATGTTTCTTGGATAAATACATTCCGAAACAAAAGTCCAAGAACAACTTAAATGAAGAACCAAATCTTGTCATGTACAAGATGTTGGGTTCAGATAAGTTGTTTTCGGATTTTGAGTTTCCCAATGAAAATGTAAATGTGAACAAATTGACAAATGTTTTCAAATTGGTTGAAATTGATTTGTCAGAAGTGAACAATCTGAGTCATACAAAGAGACAAATGAATTTTGAGAAAGATAAAGCTTACTACAAGAAACCTGTTGTTCCACCACGTTTTTATAATAACAAACGAAACAATTGGTCAGGTGGTTATCAGGGGGTAAGTCTTATTAGAAGACGAATGTTCAAAACAAGAAGTCTGTTGAAAAGAAAGTGTTTGTGAACAGTTCGAGTTCATTTTCTAATGAAGAACCTAAAATCTTTTCAAAATCATACAAAGAGTTCTTTGAGGAGAAGGCCTCACAACCTCAGTCTGAAGGCACAAGTCGGGTAACTGACACCCGAACATGCTTCAGATGCAATCAAGTTGGGCATATTGCACGAAAGTGTACCAACTTGAAGCCTAAGACTGAAGTCGTTGAGAGTCAGAAAAGGAAGGATGATGTGAAGGGAAAAGCTCCATTGGTTGTTGAGAAAAAAAGTTTGAAAAATGACAACATCAAAGTCAAAACTAAACCCGTAAAGAAAGTGGTAACTAAAAATGACAAATTTTACAAACGGGTTGCAACTACTCAACAAACATGCATGCCGAAAGTTGCTGAAATGAGAGCAAGTGGTTCAAAACCAAAGGTTTCTGAGATGGAAAAACAATCATCTTCTACCACACCGGTAAAGATGAGTGTTCCTTTGGATTTTTATGAAAATCTTGAAAAAGAAAAATCAATTTCTGAAAAGAAATGGGTGGCAAAGAAAGACCAACCATCTGGTCAACCTCAAAAAGATGAGTTTTTCATATACAAAGAGGTTGAGGTTGAGTCTAAAGAAAGCTTGAAATTAAATGATAAAAATTTTCCGCCACTTTACACAACAAAATCTCACATCAAACTTGAGTTACCTAAGTCCAAAGAGGCTTGGGTAGCATCAAAATCTGTTTAAGTGTGTATGATTTGCCGGAACTTCCTTGATCGTGAAGCATGAATCGGCATCTTTATTGATTTTTTTTTTAATCATGTTGGTTTATGTGCAGGATCTTCCAAAACTGGTTTCGAGATGGATCATGGATAGTGGAGCTTCCAGACATATGACAGGGAAGACTGCATTGTTGTACGATGTGAAGAATATAAATGGAGGATATGTTGGATTCACGGGTAATCAAGGTGGTAGGATCGTTGGTGAAGGAACGTTATCCAATGGGATTGTGATGTTTGAAAGAGTTAACTACATTGCTGAGCTTGAGAATAATCTACTAAGTATCTCTCAGATTTGTGACAGGATGTATACCACTCACTTCACTGACAAAGAGTGTTTGATTTTAAAACCAGGATTTGTTGTCCCTGAGGAATGGGTCATCATGAGGGCACCCAGAGTCAACGATCTGTATGTGTTGGATATGAGTGTAGCAACGACAACCACGAGTCAGGCTCATTGTTTTGTGTCAAGAGCAACTGAGAAAGAGTCAAGATTGTGGCACCGAAAGATGGGGCATATACATCTAAGAAAAATGAATCACTTGGTGCACAATGATTTGGTTACAGGAGTTCACATCACAGGTTTTCATCTGGAAGGGGAGTGCATTAGCCGTGTTAAAGGCAAACAGAAGAAAAAGTCACACCCCAAAAATCAAGTCAATTCAGTTTCGAAACCTTTGGAAAGACTTCACATGGATTTATTTGGTCTTGTGAATGTCAAAAGCATTACAGGAGATTACTACTGTTTGGTCGTTACTGATGATTATTCCAGATTTTCTTGGGTATCTTTCCTGAAGTCAAAGGATGAAACGTTTGACAGTCTGATGGCGTTGTTCAAGAAGATTGAGAATCTGTACCAGAGGCGTATCCGAAAAATTAGAAGTGATAATGGTACTGAATTCAAGAACAACAAGATGGAAGAATTTTGTGAAGAACGAGGTATATTGCATGAGTTTATTGCTCCGTACACTCCGCAGCAGGATGGAGTCGCAGAACGCGAAAACCGGACACTAATCAAGACAACCAGAACAATGCTCGCAGATTCAAAACTTCCAATAAATTTTTGGGCAGAAGCTATTTCCGCCGCATGCTATACGCTCAACAGAGTTCTCACTGTCAAGAAATTCGACAAAACGTGCTTTGAATTGATCAATAACCGCAAGCGTAATTTGAAGTATCTTGAACCGTTCGGGTCACCTTGTACGGTGATAGAACCTTTTGGAAAGTTTGGTCCGAAGTGCATTGAGGGTATATTCGTTGGATATGCAAGTCCTTTGCGACGTGTATTCGTTCCAAGTGAAAAGCGAATTATTGAAGCTGTAAATGTTGAATGTCAAGGTCATACGATGCCGCCACAGAACCCCGGAGATTCATGGCGTTACCACTACGACACTCTGTGGGATTCGTTTGATGTGATGGAAGAACCTGAAGATGAAGAAGACTTCTTTGATGAGTTGGATATTCTTAGAGATTATGAGTCATCAGAAGAAAGATTTCCAGCCAAGTATTCTAGGCAATCACAGCAAACAACAAATGACTATGAAGCAGGTCCTAGTAATGCTGGTGAACATGATGATACTTCAACTCCCGATAATCAGACAGTAACAAATGATAACACAACATCTAATATCGGTCCAACATTTGATCATGGTGATTCAGATTCTGAGGGGGAGCAGATCCAGATTGTAGATCAAACAAATCCTATCAGTGAACAAGGTGCAAATCAAAATGTCACTAATCTGGAAGGCAATGTAGATGTTCCGAGTGAAGCAATGCCAAGAGGAGCTGATCATAGGAGAGCTTCAATCAGGAGTTTGCACAAGACATCAAATTGACCAAGGGCTTACAAGTTTTTATTTTTCAGTAGCTCCTTTACAAACTGAATTTTCATTATGTTGTTTTATCTCGCAAATCGAACCACGAACTTACAAAGAGGCGCTTGCGGAAGATTCTTGGGTCAATGCGATGCAAGAAGAGCTGAACCAGTTTGAAAAATTGGGTGTCTAGAAACTGGTGGATCTACCTGAGGGTCATAGAAAAATCAACACCAAATGGCTGTTCAAATGTAAAAGAGACGACAGAGGAGTTGTTATGCAAAACAAAGCTCGACTCGTGGTCCAGGGTTTTAGTCAACAGGAGGGAATCGATTTTACTGAAGTATACGCTCCTGTGGCATGACTAGAAGCTATCAGAATTTTCCTGGAATTTGCATCTTGGAAAAATTTTAAAGTATATCAATTAGATGTTAAATCGGTTTTTCTTTATGGGAAGGTCAAAAAGGAGGTTTATGTCAGACAGCCACCGGGCTTTACCGACCCAATCCACAAGAACAAGGTTTATTTGCTGGACAAAGCACTATATGGCTTACACCAGGCCCCGAGAGCTTGGTACCAGACTTTGTCTCAACATCTTCTAGCCAACAGGTTCACTCTCTTCACTAAAGAGGTCGACGGACATCTTTTGATAGTTCAAATATATGTGGATGACATAATCTTTGGGTCAACAAACGAGAACTTGTGCAAAGATTTTGAACAAGTTATGAAGCAAAAATTCGAAATGTCATCGATAGGGGAAATGAAGTTCTTCTTAGGGCTCCAAGTTGAACAACTACCTGAGGGAATTTTCATTCACCAGACGAAGTACGTTCATGATATTCTAGAGAAATTTGGAATGTTAGGTTCTACTCCTGCTGCAACCCCTTTAGCAACAAATCATTGGATTCACCCAGATCTCACCGGAGACAGGGCAGATGAAACGCTTTATCGCTCCATGATAGGCTCATTGATGTACTTGTCTGCTTCAAGACCCGACGTTATGTATCCAACGTGCCTCGCAACAAGATTTCAATCTAACCCTAGAGCTTCGCACATGATCATTGTGAAGAGGATATTACGTTACCTAAAAGGAACTCCATCGTTGGGGTTGTGGTATCCTAGAAATGGCGACTTTATGCTCGAAGGGTACTCCGACTCGGATTTTGGATGCTGCAAAGTCAATGCAAAATCAACAACTGCAGGATGCCAGTTCTTTGGACCTCGCTTGGTTACCTGGCAGTGTAAGAAACAAACGTCTGTGGCGCTATCCACATGCGAAGCAGAGTATGTGTCTGCCAGCAGTTGCTGCTCTCAACTCCTGTGGATACAGCAACAGATGCGCGATTACGGTTTGCAGTTTCTTAACACACCTCTTTTTGTTGATAATGAGGCCGCAATAAATATAACAAAGAATCCAGTACATCACGCTAAAACTAACCAAATAGAAATTCGGGCATCACTTTATTCGCGAATGTTTCAAGAAAAAGTTGATACGAATTGAGAAAATCCACACTGACGAGCAAAAAGCTGATTTACATACCAAAGCATTTGATAAAACTTGTTTTAAATATCTTTTAAAACTGAATGGTATGATGCTTTAATCGGTGTCGGATGGAATCGTTGGCGTTGATGAGGATACCACTATAGATGATGTTGAAAAACAATCTGCAATGGTTTGTCGATTTTTTACCTGTTTTGGTCTTTAGGGGGAGATAGGTATATTTGTATATACTTTTAGAAAATCCAAAAACAATAAAAAATTGAAAAACCCAAAAACATGAGAAAATTTCAAAATCCAAAAAGATTAGAAAAATGAAAAAGAGCTTTTGTAAAAAGGGAAAATGATAGTACATCAGCCAGACTGTTACGGTATGCTAAAGATTTGAAAAGTCTTAAAAAGATTAAACAGTCTCATCGATGATGTGTCAATATGTTTTTACACATTTAGTAAATTTGTTCGGGATATAAACCTAAAATTCAAAACGTGCATATTTCGTGGGGAACATTACTTGGATAGATAGGTAACCCCTGAAATCTCGTTTGATAGGTCCCTTATTCTGAGATACTAGGTCTTTTGTTGTTGTAACAAAAGATCCTCTAAAGGGGACACACCGAAAAGTCGATGCCCTCATCTCTTTGCGTATACGGAAGTATCGACCTGAGCTCTCACGGCCCTCGCATTTAACCCCTTACAGATATCATCTGTGGTATACTCACCTGTAAGACTGAATATTGGGAACTGGATACGGGAGTATATTAAAGAGGTGGGACACATGAATGAGTAAAGTTCATAAGACATCTAAATCGTATCCTGAATAAATTGAAATCTGTGTGAAAATTTAAAGTGGATCAGTATATCGACAATCTAGGTGAATTGTTTAATTCTGAGTATGAATTAAGCTTAACGGTACTTGTAACGTGTCGGTAGCTGATATGATTCCCTAACACGCTCACCAAATGTATGTTTGTATATAGTTTACTCTCATTACATTCTGTGCTTTAGTTTCTGATCATTCATTTCTAGTTTAGATTGTGCATTTTAAAAAACCAAAAAGATTTTTCTGTTTTACTTTATTTTACGACAAACCAAAGTAGAGAGTTGATCTTCAGATTCGCAGTCTGATGCAGATGCAGGAAGTTGTTCTGAACTTGAAAATGAGTTGGGAGCTAATCTTGATAGAAACAGAGAAAATAAAAAGTTCATGCAAGTTCATTAATTTGAAACTTGTAAATTTTCAGAAAAAGATTGTTCAAAATATCAGCTCGTTTTTGTCATGGATCAACCAAGGTCATTAAGTTGAACTTGGTAGGCAAATTAAGTACCTAGGGTCATTAACTTGGACCTAGATACTTAAGTGGATTTCTTAAAACACTGATAAAGTCAAAATGTCAAAAAGTCAAACTGTTTAAAAGTCAAAGGTTACTTGGTTCGAACATGCTAGCCGATCGGCCAGCATTGCTAGCCGATCGAACAGTCAAGCCGAGTCAAAGGAGCCTATAAATAGCCAGTCAGAGTTCAGTCAAACGGTTCACTTGTTCGATCAGCTAACTTTCTCTATCAAAATTTTTCACTGATTTTCACTGATTTCTTGATTCTCTTTGCATCATTACATTGGTTTGTTGGTTTGCTCATCATTCTCAATGGCAAAGGTATGTATTTCACATTCAAATCTGTTCAATTTCACTATGTTCTTCATGTTTGTCACTATCGGTACTTTAATCTTAGATCTAGGGAGATTTAGGAAGTTGTGATGAATTTTGATCATAGGTTTTTGTTCGGAATGTTGAGATCTACAAGTTTACGAGTTCAATTTGTGTAAAATCTTGTTTTAACTTGGTAGATCTAGGATTTCATATGTTCGGCTATCGGCGACATCTTTGTGAAATTAAACACTGTTTAGAATGATTTAGACAAAGATGAACATAGGGTTTTGATCACGACAACATTAGGAATCTAAATCTATGCTTAATTTGTGATTTTGTGCATAAAATTTTTTTTAATCATCTTTGTGTTCTTAGCCGTTTCTGTGTCAGATGCTAGCCGATCGGCTAGTCAATGTTGATATTTTGCTTATGTTGATGAATAGGGTAGTTCAGTATTCATGCCTTGAAAATTGTGCCAAACAAATGCTATGAAATCTGTGTTTTAGAATGTTCAGATGTATGCTAGTCGATCGAACAGCACTTGCTAGCCGATCGAACAACATTGCTAGCCGATCGAACAACATTGCTAGTCGATCGAACAGCATATTATCATACCTTAGTTTCTGAACAAAGTGCTAGCCGATCGGTTAGTATTGCTAGTCGATCGAACAACATCTTCATCACTGCATAGATTTCTGTGCAAATTGATTAGAAAGCATTTGCTAGCCAATCGAACAGCATCTGCTAGCCGATCGAACAGCATCTGTCTCTTTGCACATTCTAGTCGATCGAACAGCAATGCTCTTCGATCGAACAGGCCAGTCGATTCTCTAGTACTATCACATAGAAAATTTCAGTGTTAGAAAAAATTTCAAAAGTTTCATCCTTATGTCTCTATATCTGCACCAATGATTGAAAATGTATAAACTTGCAGGGAAGAGGAAAGGATACAGACAAAGGCCATAGTGTTCATTGCGCAATTGATGCTAACACCATAGAGGGTACGGTGGTAGAAAAGATGGCAAAATTCCTAAGAGAAAGCAGAATTGCAAAAGCTATATCAAATAGAACTGTGGTTTTATGAGTCCCATGTTAGAACATTTTGGGATACAGCATAATTTGATGAATCAGATAAAATGATACATGCAGTGTTGAGAAAGAAGGACCAAGCTGTGACAACTCGGATTTCCAAGATTTCTATTTCGCATTTATTGAACGTTCATTGTTTGTGTAGTTAATTATTTGTGCGATTAGTTGCTATGAAATTGTATACGTTTTAATACAATGAAGTGTATTGTGTGATTTGTGTATGGTTGTTTGTTAATTTAGAAAGACTTGTCAAATATGTGAACTTGGTGGTGAAACTATGAAATTGTTTTGAGGTGGTGTGCTATTGTAAATTATGATATTTAGGGATGCATAGAGTAATTAGTGAAACTCTAATCATTGTTAACCCTAATCCCCTTTTCACTAATCATTTTCACAAAAACCAAAATACTGTACTCTCTAATCCTCTCTACAACCATCTTCTCATCATTCTTGGATTCACAAGTCTTTTGCATCAAGTTTGATTGCCAATCCATCTAGAATCGAATCAAGGTAATTGTTTAATCATTGTTTGTGATTAATTGATGATTGATTGATGCTTGTAAACCCTAATCCTTCATATGCTATTCTTTGTTTAATTGATTCTGATTTATTGTGAAATGATGATTGACTTTGCTTGATGATTTGATACATGATGTGCTAAAAATCGTTGAGTTTGATTGAGATTTCTGCACTGTGATTATGTGTGATTTAGGGTTTCTGGATCGTAGGAAACTAAGAGCATAACTGTTGAATGTATATACGTAACTGTTACAATCAAAATTGAACAGAACCTTCGTATGACTTTTTGATAGTCCCGAGTTTTGTAAATGCAATGTCCGACTTTTATATATACTATATAGTCCGAACTTTGAGTGAGTATAAAGTGTTTGATCCGAGTTCCTTATAAATGATGTGGTCCGAGTTTTATTACCATATGTATGGTCCGAATTTCTTAAACAATTATAAGGAGTCCGAGTTTATTATGAGGACTCAAGGTCCGAGGTTTACAAAGGACACAAGGGTCCGAGTTTTTGCACCCATATCACTTATATGTCCGAGTTTTTTTTGTAATGGTTTAACATAGGTCCGACCTTTATGCAAACCACAAGGGGCTGAGTTTTAGTGAGAGGGCATGATGGTCCGAGTTTAAAGGTGGGACTATATGTCCGAGTTTCATGAATGTAATGAGGGTCCGAGTTTCAAGCCAAGGAACCCCCCCCCCCATCTTGATTGGTCCGAGTTTCATGAGGAAACCCTCATGTCTGACTTTTTACTTCCACACACAAGCTATCCGAGTTTTTAATCTCCTTTATCTTTGTCCGAGCTTTTATATATATTTCGGGTTGTATGCTTGTTAATGGAATGTCAGGGTGTTCGATGAATTAATTAGTTGTCGGCCACAGTTTGTTTTTCATGTAAATTGGCGGCTCTTTACTTGCATGTGCATTAACAGGAAATGGGTGATTGAATATATGTGTAGTGTTTTGATTGTTGTGACAAACATGTGATCGCATTGCTAATGGCGGCCCAATAGGGTGAAGATTAGGATTCTGGTTGCCGCCCATTATGTGATCTAGTAAATGGAAGTATGATCATGTCATATGAGCCCTTGTCTTATACTTGGTCAAACCGCATGTAATATAACAAACATCTTGTGTCGGCCAGTGAATTTAATATGAGTTATTCAAATATCAAGATTTAACAACAAACCCACTCACAAACGGTCCAATTAGATAGGCGCATTGAGTAGTCCATATGATGATGGCAGAAAGCAATGATGATATTCAATAAATAAGTGAAATTGTGTTTGTTGTATGTGTCGAACTAGAATATGTAATGACAACGATATGACGCTCTTCTTGTAATTCGATCAAATATGTGTGGTTATATAAAACGTGACCTATGTGCTACTTGAATACGTGCAATGTACTGTTTGGTGATATGTCTATGCGTGAACAAGATGAATACAAACTGACTGTGTGTACGTGCCTACCCTAGGACGTGATTGATTTACTTGAGCTCTTACTTAGCATACCGAGCAAACCCAGGTGAGTTCACACTCTTACTAAGGCATGGGATTCCCAGGGCTTGGGAATGGGATTGAAGGAATAAGGTTGAATAGATTCGTACTGACACTAAAACTAGACTACCATACCACTATCCTCGGATGTGAAGGATACCTATACCGACTACTATCCTCGGTTGTGAAGGATACTTATACATACCACTATCCTCGGTTGTGAAGGATACTTATACATATTACTATCCTCGGATGTGAAGGATACCTATACCTACTACTATCCTCGGTTGTGAAGGATACTTATACATATTACTATCCTCGGATGTGAAGGATACTTATACTTAAATTACTATCCTCGGATGTGAAGGATACTCACGTAAGACCTACGTGAACTTATACTTACTACTGTTCTCGGATTGTGAAGAACACATATGGTTACGAATAGTCTAGTGGTTATACAACATGGGAAGCCCCCACCAATAGAACGTACTAACGGCCCAGTAGAGCCACATGTTACAAACGAACTCACTATTACGCATTTACTTTCTGTGAACTCGCTCAACTAGTTGTTGATCCTCTGTTACATGCCTTGCTGGTCGTTAGGTACATGGAGCTTGCACAGGGAGGAGCTGGTTGTTGTGGGCTTGGATCGTGATTATTTCTTTAAACACTTATAATATTTGATACTTTATTATGATTTGTTTTGATTATACGCTTCCGCTAAACAACGATAACTTACTTATGTTTTGGAACACCTTTCATATGGATTTGGTTTGGTTTAATGGCAATTACTTTTATTATATATATTGTTCTATATGATTGGTGGCTTGATCCTGGTCAGTCACGCTCCCAAGCGGTGATACTCCGCAGGTGGATTTTGGGGGTGTGACACAAGCTAGAAAGGATATAGATGTAGCATTTGAGTTTGGTGTTGAAGATGTCAGGAGAGTTCTTGATTTGCAGGATTCTGATAATGATCCAACAATCATGTCAGAACGTCTTGTCAAAGGGTTGTGGTGTAGAATGGGATTCACTGGACATATAAATGGTAAAATGCTTAAAAGGAATTTCTCAAAGGCTTACCGGTACTTGATGCATTGCATGGTGCATTCATTGTCACACAGAAAGGGAGCATATGATGAAGTACCCGATTACATCATGAACATCATCGCCAGCCTAGTATTGAACAGAAAGTATAACATTTCTCAAGTGATATTTGAGTATATGAAGGAGAACAGTCAGGCTAAAGGAGATAGATACATCATGTACCCTAGATTCATAATGATGTTAATTAATGATAAGATCACGGATCTTTCGAAGGACCATGAGGATGTCATGGAGCTGAGCAGTGTAAACTCTATTACAATTGGAAGAATCACCAAGGAAAAGGATGCAAAGACAAAGCAAATGATATGTAGAATCAAAGATAAAGATTATGTTGCTCCTGAGAATGAAAAATGGAGACATGAAAACAGTGATTCAGATAATGAAAATGAAAAGATGAGCGAGTTTGCTGAAAAGAAGACCAGATGGTGGTGTGTTAGAGATGGAAAAAGGAAGAGAACACCTAAGTCATCCCCTGCAGTTACCATTCCTAAGGATGGAAATAAGGGTATAGTGAAAGGGGGAGCCTTAAGACAATTAGAGTTTATGTTTATTAAATGTTTCTAAACGTCTTTGTTAATGATTGTTTTGTAGGGTCTCCTGGAGAACCACAGCAGAGACTAATTGATGAAACTGTCTTGGAGCCATCTGTGGTCATTGAACAAGGAGCAGATCTTCTAAAACAAACATTTGAAAGTTATATGAAAAAGAATGAGGAAGCAGCAGCTCAACAAGCTCAAGGATCAAGTGCTCATGTTGAGAAGATTACAAGAGTTGAACCAGAGATTGAAGATCTGGGGAGTTCAAGTGAAGATGATTCTGAAGAAACTCAATCTGAATCAGAATTAGATCCAACAACTCTTGGAAGGGGGAAAGCACAGCTGAAAAAGAAACCGTTAAAGAAGAAGAAAACATCAGATGTAGAAGATTCACCTTATGTACCAGATCAACCAAAGAAACAAGAAAAGAAACAAAAGGCAGTTCAAGCTGGAGTAAT
This sequence comes from Helianthus annuus, assembly GCF_002127325.2. Lineage (NCBI taxonomy): Eukaryota > Viridiplantae > Streptophyta > Magnoliopsida > Asterales > Asteraceae > Helianthus > Helianthus annuus. The sequence continues at coordinate 35,856,234 of NC_035445.2, read as the reverse complement.
CCCAAGGAAGGATCAAACTGGTGAAACTCCAAAGGAATCTGAGGTAAAAATTACTGAAGAACCAGTGGTGCTAGCTGAAAAAGAAACAGGTGGTGATGATTACGTAGAAATCACTGGATTCAAAAATGCTCCTCCACAAGATAAACCAGGACCGTCGCTGTAGGATCGTCGTTGACCCTGAATGAGTCGATCAGAAGAGTCGTTTATCAAATTCAAAGGCGGAATCGATGAATCAGACGCTCAAACTAAATATAATGCTTTCCTTTATTGATCTGACAAAGTTTACAACCTGGAAGCAATTTGGCAGCACTTCGTTACAAGTTCAGATCCGTACCAAATGAACTAACATGTGCACCTATATATAGTGATGCTGGTTCGCTTATGTGGACATCCAAATAAGCGGACCTATGTGTTTAATGCAGGTTCGCTCATAGGAATACCTTAAGAGCGGACCTGTGTGATTTGTGTGGTTCGCTTATATGGACACTATCCATATAAGCGGACCTACATGCTAAACCACCACTTTTCGTTTCTCAAACCTCGTGCACTGGATATTCTATCCTATCATATTCTATTCTATTACATGATACAAGACGCAGTCAATAGACGTAGTGCACTAACAGACTCCCCCTCGGATATTGACGAAGTCTTCAGTGACCATTCTATGTTATGCCACCTCTTCAGTCTTGATCACTTTGCCATCTTGTTCAGATTGTAACAATGTAAGTAACCTTCAATCTTTCTCTATTTGACTTTTTCACCAAGATCTCTACACTAGCTCTAACATCAACTTTTCATCGTCAGCTGGCTCCCCCTCTCGTCAAGCTTCCGTGCTTTTAGGGATCGACACCTAGCTTTCTGGTTACAAGCTCTTCCTCACTTTCAGCTTGTCTTTAGACTCCCCCTTAGACTCGGCTCTCGGGACCGTAGTCTGGATCTTTCCTGCAATCACTCATACAAATGATAAGTAACAACATTTTGAAACCATTAATCAAATTCTCTAATCTACTTCCCCTATCAACAATCTTTATAGATATGGTAACATTAAAGAATCCAACTCCCTCACAGTTTATCATCCAAGTCCAAATTAATGACCCTGGAGATATCACAAACTGTTTTTGAAATTTTGATTTAATTCAAGTATCAAATTAATGAACTTGTTTTATTTTCAGAAACACAATCAGCTTACTTAGATTTTGAAACTCAGCAACTCAGACATCGATTTATCGAAAATAAAGCAGAAATCAAAATCTTTTTGTATTTTCTGAAAATATAAAGCAGTAAAGAAATATGTACAAACATATTTACAGATAATATTTTTGTTTGAGTATGCGTCAGAGGATCATATCAGTTTTTGACAAATCACAAGTACCGTTGAGCTTAATTTCACTTTAAGAATTAAACAATTCACTTAGATTGTCGATATACTGATCCACTTAAATTTTCATACAAATTTCAATCTATTCAGGATACCGTTTAAGTGTCTTAAGAACTTAGTTCAATTCATGTGTCCCGCCTCTTGAATATACTCCCGTATCCAGAATCCCAGATATTCAGTCTTACAGGTGAGTATACCACAGATGATATTTGTAAGGGGTTAGGTGCGAAACCGTGAGAGCTCAGGTCAGAACTTCCGTTCAGCAGAGAGACGACGGCTCAACTTTTGGTGTGTCCCCTTTAGAGGATCTTTTTGTTACAACAACAGCGACTATCAATTTTATTGTTTCATCAGCTTGCCGAGGGCGATGCTGTGTTTCAAGAATTTGCAGAAAGTATTATTCCGGGACTAGGTCAGTACTTCCATACAGCAGAAGTCCCGGAATAATACCCTAGATATCACTGAGTATAAAGACCTAGTATATCAGAATACAAGACCTTTCAAACGAGATTTCAGGGGCTACCTATATATCCAAGTAGTGTTCCCCATGAAATAAGCAAAGTATTTGAATTTAGGTTTATATCCCGAGACTGTTTAACACTATTTAATCATTACATTTCTTTAGCATACTGAAACTGTCTACTGATGTACTATCATTTCCTCTTTCTACGCAAAACTCAAATTTTTGAATTTTATCATGTTTTTGTATTTTTCAAATTTTCTAATGTTTTTATATTTTCTGACAATCTTTGTCCCCCTAAAATGCAAAATCATTAAAGAAAATTTGACAAACCGATACTGATAGCTTTGTCTCGCCATCCATTTTCTGCTTAAAGTGCTCTGATTTGCAAAAAAAAAATCTACTATCAAGTACCCCCATGATTTACAACCCATTGATCTTGACAGTTAGAAAACCGTTTTTCAATCTGTGACAGTAATCATGTTTGTTCAGCCGTGAGGGTTTCGGCATATTCAATCAACACTCCCCCTTACAACAAACTATTTCCCAATTATGATTTCAAAACACTTAAGTTTGTTTTAATCAAAATGGTTTTTCTAGAAAAATAGTTTGCTTTCCAACCATTTGAAGGTTAGGGGTTTGCATCATCATCTTGTAATTTTAACCATATAAGATCAATTTTCACAAACACTTGTAGACAATCAGGTACAAATTAATGTCCTTGATTACCCACTAGTAGATCGAAATATCACAGTTACCATCCTGTGAATTTCTCAATAAAAATGGCGATACATGCTTCTCGCTTACCAACCTGGAAGCTCCGGCAAGTCAGAATTTTAACCAACCAATTTTGACACCCAAGCCTGACCAGTCTTAGGCGTATTTTGAGATTTTTTCTTTTCTTCATAAAATTCTGTTACTCCTTTTTCCTTACCATCAGCCATCTTACTAAAAATATGTTTAACATTACTATTAAACATTTTTCCAGTATCAACACCTTTTGATTTTTGGTTCGCGGCTTGTAATGGTGGAAAATCCTTATCATTCATTAAAGGAATTGTTTCTTCCTTTTTTACCTCAAGTTGTGGCTCTTCTGATTTTGTGGAATCAGATTCATTGCCTGAGTGTGGCTTGTCTGACTTTGATCTGTCAGATTCATCGCCGACACTTTTCTTTTTCTCCTTTTTCTCTTTTGTCCTCAAATTTGTATCTGATGAAATCGTCTTGCTTGACTGTGCAATCGAGGAAGTCGATTCATCAGAACTCTTATTCTTACCAACCGAAGAACCTGAGGACAAAATCCTCTCCAGATACTCTCTGGCCTTCTTCCTCTTCTTTCGCAGTCTGTCTTTTTGCCCCTGAGAAAGTTTTACTTTTGCTTCCTGAACTTTAGGTTCTTGAACCTTCTGTTCTTTGGGCTTGACGTAGACCGGTTTCTTTGCCGTTCTTTGAGATTCAACCCTCGATCTTCCCATCGATCTCCTTGGGCAATATCTAGCAATGTGTCCTCTGATATGGCAATTATAGCATCTTCTCGATTCAAACCTCCAATTCTAGCAGTTAACAGAAATGTGTCCTCTAACACCACAGGTGTAGCACACTCTGTTATCATACCATTCACTTCTATCAGTCCAAACCTTCAGATCATAACATTGTTTGGCTTGGTTATACTCATTTCTCCTCTTCAGTGCTGGATTTGTCTTTTGAGCACTATGGTCAAACCTGCACCACTTATTACCAACACTTTGTGAGTTTTCATTTTTAAATTTTTGTGTTTTTTCATAACGATTGGATGACTTATCTGATGAGCTTTTATTTTCATTTTTAGACTTTTTCAAATTTTTATCTTTTTGTTTCTGTTCTGCAATCTTCTTAACAGGTTTTTTGCTTCGAGCATTCACCTACTTCAGTAGATTGCAAAACAGTCTTTTGAAAATTTTCTTGTAAATCTAAAAATATTTTTCTTTTCTTCTCTTTTTCATCATCAGATATTTCATCACAATCTTCAATTTTGACTTTGTCAAAATTTGTGACATTGTCACTTATTGGAACAGAATTGATTGGTTTTGGACATGGAAACTTCAAACTATCCGATGATGTCACAAAACCTTTCAATTTCTTTTCAAGTTCCCCAATCTTGTTTCTTGAATTTTCAGCTTCGTTTTCAAGCCGAGATATTCTTTCAAGATGTGACTTGATTAATTTTTCATTTTCAATTTTAACATTTTCAAAAACAGACTTCTCATTTTCCAAAACTCTTATTCGATCTTGAAATTCTATTTCTTTTTCTTTTAAAACTTTATTTTCTAATTTGATCCTAGAAACCTTTTCATTTTCACTTTTAACTGTTTCTTTCAAAATTTTGTTTTCTGATGATAAACTGTTCAAATCATTTAACAGTTTATCATTTTCAGATTTCAGCTTTTCACAACTCAAGCGTGACTCCAGAATCTGTTCATTATCGGCCTTTTTGCTATCATCATCACACTCTTCATCAGATGAGCATGAATGATAAAAAACTGGAGCTCTTTCTGAAATATCTTCTGAAACTTCTTCATCTTTTTTCAGATTTAACTTCCAAACTCTTTTCAGTTTTATCTGCATCAGCTTTAACCTTTCCTAAGGCTTCCTTTTTCAAATCTTCAACCATCTTTTTCACCCTTTCATCTGTTCTCTTCTTGAATTCTACCACCTTCGGTAGACTTGCTAAACAAACTTCTCTTATCTTTTTCTCCAAATCCGGCAAATACTCTTTATCAGAAAGCCTTCTTGTGTTGAAAGTTCCCTCACTTGGAAACAAATTGGTTACAACATCAAAATCCACTTTTGATGGATCAACTACTGGATTTCCCAGTGGATCCATGTAACACTCCAACTCTTCATTCCATCTCTTGGCTCTTTGTGCTTCTTGAAATGGTTCATTCAACTTTCTAATTTCCCATCTCGCACTGTCTCTTCGCCACCAGGCATTATGATCATCATTAGCCATGTCTTGAAATTCTGGAAATACTTGGGCGAAATCAGATTTCACTAATGAGCGAAATCCAAACTTGGACAAAAGAGCGGACCAACAACTTTGACCAAAAGAGCGAACCCTTATTGGACAGATAAGTGAACCTTGTTGAGCTGTTCAAGCAGACCTCCTGATAAGTGTTCGTTCGAGCAAACTTGCACTTGTTTGTTCAAGCGGACCTAGAATGTATGAATAAGCGGACCTAACTTGTTCTTATGAGCGGATCTACTTGTCCAAATAAGCGAACTGTCCGTAAAAGCGAACTTAACAGGTTATTTCGAGCGCACCTGTGATGACCGTTCGAGCGGAGCTACGTTTTTAACTGATTTTAACCATTTTTAAGCCGTATTTTGATATGAAACTTTCAAGGGTTTGTTATTATCCACTAATACACATTCTGTGAAAAATTTATCCAATTTTAACCGTGGAAACTTGTTCAAATCGAAAAAGAAGGTGTAGAAGACAGAAAACAGATCCAATTTGAGCTAAACTCTTCCTCCTGTGCTCTGATACCACTTGTAGGATCGACGTTGACCGTGAATGAGTCGATCAGAAGAGTCGTTTATCTAATTTAAAGGCGGAATCGATGAATCAGACGCTCAAACTAAATATAATGCTTTCCTTTATTGATCTGACAAAGTTTACAACCTGGAAGCAATTTGGCAGCACTTCGTTACAAGTTCAGATCTGTACCAAATGAACTAACATGTGCACCTATATATAGTGATGCTGGTTCGCTTATGTGGACATCCAAATAAGCGGACCTATGTGTTTGATGCAGGTTCGCTCATAGGAACACCTTAAGAGCGGACCTGTGTGATTTGTGTGGTTCGCTTATATGGACACTGTCCATATAAGCGGACCTACATGCTAAACCACCACTTTTCGTTTCTCGAACCTCGTGCACTGGATATTCTATCCTATCCTATTCTATTACATGATACAAGACGAAGTCAATAGACGTAGTGCACTAACAGTCGCATCCTAAAGATCCAAAGCATGATTACATTTTTGAAGGTCTTCCAGAAGCAACAGGAATTTACATAGAAGATATGCCTGAAGAAGACTTTGACATGTTCAATGATCAAGCAGTTAAAGAGCTATTACAGAAGGTCAACAAGTTAGAAAAAGAAAAGGCTAAAACAGAATTGGAATGTGATATTCTGAAGAAACAAGTTGATAAATTGATGAAAGCTCATGATCAAATTAGAGAGGCGTTGATAGAGCAAGAAGAAACTATGAACAAAATGAAGGATGATGTTCATGATAATTCTATGATGTTTGAATTATTGACCCTAGAGATCTCTTCATTAAATGTCAAGATAAAGAATCTGGAGGATGTGAATCAAACCTTAAATCAGCTTCTTAGTGAAATTAGTGAAGCTTCTTCAAATGAAATGAAGGCGATGAAGCTAGAGATGGAAGCCATGAAGGCTGATAAAGTGATGAAAGATGAACAACTTCAGATGCTATGTGCTGTTATGGAAAGTCACCTGAAAATGAATATTCATGCTGCATTTGAAGAAATAGAAGTGAGAAGAGCTAACGAAAGAAGGTTGGAACGTGAAAGACGTTTAGCTGAAGAAGCCTCTCAAAAGAACAAAGGTGTAATTGATGAGACTCAAGAAGCTGGTGGATCATTAAGTCAACCTGATATTGGTGGTTCATCATCACAACATGATATTGAAATGGTTGAAGTTGTAGAAGTTCATGAACAAGAAATAGTTGAAGATGAACAAGAAATGGTTGAAACTGAAGAAGTTCAGGATCCAGACTACATGATTGTTGGTGAGTCTTCTGAGCCTGTTGATATTGATAATATTCTTAGAAGGGTTGAGGTTATTCAGAGAAAAAGAAAGGCAAGAGAAGTATTGCTACTAGAATGAAAGACACAACAATTTGTGCTGGTTGGTGATGCTTATCCTGTGCCATACAATGCAAAAGAAGTGGCTCGACTTCTAAAGTTTTATAATCTGAAAAGAAAGAGAAAGATAGCTCGTGGAGAGATAGTTGATGAAGATTCTGATGAAGAGATGTTTGGAAATGAAGAAGAGGAAGATGAAGATAATGTTGATGATAAAATAGATGATAAGCCTGATGATGATAATGATAAAGATGACAAAGGAGATGATGACAATGATCAAGGTGCTTCTGGGTTATTAGTCAAAGGTCCAATTGTTCAAGAAAGAATAGAAGAGCTATTGAATGACGAGATCAATGAGCAAGAGGATGACGTACAGAATGAAGCATCATTATCTGGAAAACAACATGCTGATCAGGTACTTCTCTCAAACCCAACTGTTATTTACCTGAATGTTCCACAAGAAGGAGAGGTAGAGGTAAGAAGAACAAGAGCTGAAATGTTAGAGGAGTTGGGATTAGAAGAAGGAAAGTTCAAGTTTGATATTGAGGATGATATTCCTCAGTCACCAGCTAAAGACTTCGAACCTAGATATGCATTTGAAGCAGATCATTATGATGATGTGATTATTGAAGATGAAATTGATTTTCATTATGCTGGGATTGATGAGACGTTTCCTTCATTTGCTGAGATGTTCAAAGACAGAAATGAGGATGAGATCAAAAGAATGATTGTTGAAAAGATCTCTACTGAAGGTGTTCCTGAAACTATTCCAAGAGAAATTTCTGCAGAAGAAAGAAAGAAATGGTTCAAGAATATGCCTAAGGAAAGAAAGACGCTCAGAGCTCTCCAGTACTTTGCTCACAGCAAAAATCTGCCATGGGGAGATATTTTATCATGGGGATATCTTGAAGACCTGAAAGTGTATGCAATCAGGAGAGAAGAAGGAGTTCAATACTTTGAGTTCTTATCTGATATTGCTTCTCTACCTTGGTGGGATGTGGATGAATTGGTAAAGACTAAAAATATCAAACAGTTCTACTTTGGTCCTGAAGTTCGTTCACATGATCAAGATTTGTGGAACTACATCAAGTTGCAAGCAAAGAATGGCTATCCTGATTAGAAACCACAGTATCCGAAGCAGATTGTAAGAATCTTGGAAAACGGAGAAAAGGATATAACTCTGGATGTAAAGCTGCCCAAGTGTTTGAAGAATACGCCTCTTAGAGCCATCGAGCAAGATTTTCATGATATATTTCAAGGTTGATTTTACAATGAAACAACGGCTGAGGCAGTGATATCTCTTTTTGACAAGTCCACCGGAGAATCTAGAAGAATCATTATATTGGATCCTATGTGGCTTGTTAACTGCTAAAAAAAAGACATTGATTGTTTATTTCTTAACAAGATTGTTTATGAGAAGAGAGACAAAGCTCAAGCAATGCAGTATCAATCGATAGTGGATGTTTGCTTCGCTCAAGACATCAATTCTGGTAGATATTGGAAGAGCAAATGGAGAAACATTGAAATTGATGAGTTCTTGAAGAGGTACAAGCGAAGTCAAAGATCAAAGGAGACATCAAAGAGAGCTGCTGAGCTGGGAAGACGAAAAATGGGGTATGTGCCACCAACAGATCAGACGCCAATTGAATCTGAAGAGAACAAGATTCCAAAATGGGATCGAAAGCGTGATGGTGACCCAGAGTACAGGAAATGGTGGATGACTGAGGGCAGACATAAGAGACAAAGAATGTTAGAAGAAAGAGAAGAGAAGAGGAGGCAGAAAGCCAGAGAAAGAAGACGGAACAGGAAGAACTAAAGACTATGCTGGAAGGAGCTACAGCTACATCCGAGGGGGAGTCTGTTAGTACAATAACGTCTGTAGCTTCCATCAACATGTAGTCATGTTTTATATATTTGTGAATAGTTTATGTTTGTTTGTATGTTTGTAAAGCAAGTCAGGATATGGCGCGTTATTTTGTTAAGTGCTGACTTTTGTTGACCATGCTAACTGATCGGCTAGCCCAACCGATCGAACAGGCCAACCGATCGAATAGCATGTTCGATCGAACAGTAGGTTAGCTGATCGGCTAGCCCAGCCGATCGGCCAACACTCACTCTATCCTGACTGTTCCTATATATAGCTGCTCGATCAGCTCATTTGGAACCTTTGACACTTTCACTTTCTAGCAAACTAATGTCCGTCTGAACTCTCTAAGGAGCCTGTACATTTTCATATTCTATCAATAGAAGATCAGACTGTGATTTAGAGTAGAATTTGTTCTCGTATATCTGTTGTGTGATTACATGAATTCCGCGCATTAATCATATCTGATTAAACTTAGTTTCCGAAGAAGAAGATCCCATCCGAGGGACCAACAGAAGGTTATTCGCCGATCTATTGATGGAAAATGAGCTTGTATCCAGGATTGAAAGTCATAAAGATGGGATTTGTTCTTAATACTGATGATTGTTTAGGGGTTTTTATGTGTAAAATGAATGTTGCTATTGTGCTAGTAAAACCGTGATAGATGATGCGTTATCGTAAGTCGAATCTGTTTTGATGAATATTGAAAACACTAGTGAAGAACAGTTTGAATGGTATGCAAATATTTGAAATATGTTGGTTTGATCTGAATTTAGGAGTGTACGGCATATGGAACATGTTAATAAAAATCTGATTGGACAGTACATGTTAATGAAATTTGATTGGATAGTACCATTTGGAGGATTCTAGAAACATTTGCATAGTTGCGAATCGAGACCTTATGGTTGCGACTCGAAACCATTGATTTACAACTCGAAACCAGACAACACGCTCAAGGAGTCGAGACCAGCTTGGTTACGACTCGAGACCTCATAATCCTGACTCGAGACCTGATTCGAGACCCCAGAGGTTGCGACTCGATTATGCCCAACCCGAGACCATCTGATTTCGACTCAGGAACTCATGGTTGCGACTCGAGACCTCTTGCTCTCGAGTCGAGACCACAGGGTTTCGACTGGACTCCTTTGTTTAGTTATTGGGCCGCGTAAACTGAGGTTTTGAACTGTGTGCCACTGTAGTTGCTTAACTGTTACTGTTTAATTTGATCATATCCTAGGATAGGCCTGATGCCGTATATGCTAGTATGACATACATGCTATGTGTTAGATACGTGTAGGACTATACGTGACTACGTGACACTACTTGCATACGAACCTAGTAAATATTTAATAACCATAATAGGGTATGGTTGACCAACGTAACACAAGTAAATTGACTACCGAGCAAAGCAAAGGTGAGTTCACTACTTTTTACTTAAAGCATGCGTTCCCGGTGGTTGGGAAACGGAACGAAACAACTTTTCCTGGTTTGGAATTGCTTACTATCTCCTTGTGCGCGATGCGGTATTTCTATCTCCTTGTGTGGGATACGGGTAACAACACTATCCCCTGTGAGGGATACAAACCTACTTTTCTCCCCTTAAATGGGACTCTTAGTTAATTACTGTTTATACGGAATGCAACGAGCAACACTAATCGAAACTCTATCACTCAAGTCCCTATTACTTAATACCGATTAGTCGCCGGGGCCAGGCGAACGGGTTATTAGTTGATAGCGCTATTTAGGTCTTACCAACCTCACACTGTGCCTGTAGAGGATCGGTCGTGAACTAATGTACTCTGGCAAACCGTCAATGACGATGGAACATTGACAAACGGGGCACTGCGGAAACGTACGGTCACCTAGTATTCGGTGTTGGAAAAACAGTTTAGTCGCTTACTTATGGGGTAGCTCCCCATGGCATGTATAAACGGATAAATTAACTGGTGAAACAAGTTTTTGGAAATTAAAAACTGGACAACATGTGAACTCGCCAACGTTATGTTGACACTCTACTGCATGCTTTGAAGGTTGCTCGATACAACTCTGGACGGACGTTGCAATCGGATGGAGTGCGTGGATCGTAAGTAACACGATAACAAACTTGTGGTTTTCAATTATGATGTGTTTTCTTCCCCTTTCCGCTGTGAACTTAAACTATGTTTTGAAAAATTTAAATTAGGTCACTAATTATGCTAATGATTATAACAATAACTAATCCGTTCAAAATATTTGTGAATAGTTTATGTTTGTTTGTATGTTTGTAAAGCAAGTCAGGATATGGCGCGTTATTTTGTTAAGTGCTGACTTTTGTTGACCATGCTAACTGATCGGCTAGCCCAGCCGATCGAACAGGCCAACCGATCGAATAGCATGTTCGATCGAACAGCAGGTCAGCCGATCGGCTAGCCCAGCCGATCGGCCAACACTCACTCTATCCTGACTGTTCCTATATATAGCTGCTCGATCAGCTCATTTGGAACCTTTGACACTTTCACTTTCTAGCAAACTAATGTCCGTCTAAACTCTCTAAGGAGCCTGTACATTTTCATATTCTATCAATAGAAGATCAGACTGTGATTTAGAGTAGAATTTGTTCTCGTATATCTGTTGTGTGATTACATGAATTCCGCGCATTAATCATATCTGATTAAACTTAGTTTCCGAAGAAGAAGATCCCATCCGAGGGACCAACAGAAGGTTATTCGCCGATCTATTGATGTTAAATGAGCTTGTATCCAGGATTGAAAGTCATAAAGATGGGATTTGTTCTTAATACTGATGATTGTTTAGGGGTTTTTATGTGTAAAATGAATGTTGCTATTGTGCTAGTAAAACCGTGATAGATGATGCGTTATCGTAAGTCGAATCTGTTTTGATGAATATTGAAAACACTAGTGAAGAACAGTTTGAATGGTATGCAAATATTTGAAATATGTTGGTTTGATCTGAATTTAGGAGTGTACGGCATATGGAACATGTTAATAAAAATCTGATTGGACAATACATGTTAATGAAATTTGATTGGATAGTACCATTCGGAGGATTCTAGAAACATTTGCATAGTTGCGAATCGAGACCTTATGGTTGCGACTCGAAACCATTGATTTACAACTCGAAACCAGACAACACGCTCCAGGAGTCGAGACCAGCTTGGTTACGACTCGAGACCTTATAATCCTGACTCGAGACCTGATTCGAGACCCCAGAGGTTGTGACTCGATTATGCCCAACCCGAGACCATCTGATTTCGACTCAGGAACTCATGGTTGCGACTCGAGACCTCTTGCTCTCGAGTCGAGACCACAGGGTTTCGACTGGACTCCTTTGTTTAGTTATTGGGCCGCGTAAACTGAGGTTATGAACTGTGTGCCACTGTAGTTGCTTAACTGTTACTGTTTAATTTGATCATATCCTAGGATAGGCCTGATGCCGTATATGCTAGTATGACATACATGCTATGTGTTAGATACGTGTAGGACTATACGTGACTACGTGACACTACTTGCATACGAACCTAGTAAATATTTAATAACCATAATAGGGTATGGTTGACCAACGTAACACAAGTAAATTGACTACCGAGCAAAGCAAAGGTGAGTTCACTACTTTTTACTTAAAGCATGCGTTCCCGGTGGTTGGGAAACGAAACGAAACAACTTTTCCTGGTTTGGAATTGCTTACTATCTCCTTGTGCGCGATGCGGTATTTCTATCTCCTTGTGTGGGATACGGGTAACAACACTATCCCCTGTGAGGGACACAAACCTACTTTTCTCCCCTTAAATGGGACACTTAGTTAATTACTGTTTATACGGAATGCAACGAGTAACACTAATCGAAACTCTATCACTCAAGTCCCTATTACTTAATACCGATTAGTCGCCGGGGCCAGGCGAACGGGTTATTAGTTGATAGCGCTATTTAGGTCTTACCAACCTCACACTGTGCCTGTAGAGGATCGGTCGTGAACTAATGTACTCTGGCAAACCGTCAATGACGATAGAACATTGACAAACGGGGCACTGCGGAAACGTACGGTCACCTAGTATTCGGTGTTGGAAAAACAGTTTAGTCGCTTACTTATGGGGTAGCTCCCCATGGCATGTATAAACGGATAAATTAACTGGTTAAACAACTTTTTGGAAATTAAAAACTGGACAACATGTGAACTCGCCAACGTTATGTTGACACTCTACTGCATGCTTTGAAGGTTGCTCGATACAACTCTGGACGGACGTTGCAATCGGATGGAGTGCGTGGATCGTAAGTAACACGATAACAAACTTGTGGTTTTCAATTATGATGCGTTTTCTTCCCCTTTCCGCTGTGAACTTAAACTATGTTTTGAAAAATTTAAATTAGGTCACTAATTATGCTAATGATTAAAACAATAACTAATCCGTTCAAAATTATTTGTGGCTAAGATCCTGGTCATCACACGCCTCGCGGTAATACTCCGCGTGTGGATTTTGAGGTTGTGACAGATTGGTATCAGAGCCATTAGTTATAGCGAACTAGGTTTTAAGTATAAAATATTTTTGGTTGGGAAATAAAATATTTTTATATGAAAACCAGACTATAACCGTTCTTTAGTGGAAAACACAACGACACCACAATCCGGATTGCAAGGTTCGTCAGCCTCAGATGCTCACCTGGTAATGGTATGCTATCAGCATTTACTTGTGCATAACTTATGTGTGTGAACACACATGTGTGTATGTGTTTAATTAGCATATATATGTTAGTACGTATGCGTATATTTAGTATTAAACAACAATGGATCATACGGAGGCTAGGCTAGCGTGTTACGTGCTAAACAGGAGCGAGTCCTCCTAAACCTGTTTCGAAACCACGATACACTAAGGGCAAGGAACCAGTTATTCCAAGCCCTCGTCCACGTATTTCCTGATATTATCCTTGGACTGCAAATCGACGCGAAGGACGTTTACTCGATAAACCTGCTCAGGAAAGGTCTGCTATGGACCACATAGAGAAGTTACGAGAACGAATCGACAAAAGGGAGCCATTCTTATATCATGTGATGTTAGAAGGAACGACGACGTCATTCACATCCTTTTTACTTGCGTATTTCCCTCTCGACTTAAGTAGTGAGACTTGTTCCCTCAAACGATCGATCACCTGGATTCTTGAAGCATTCTGGTTAGTCTACACTTTTCAGGCTTCTGTTTGCACGTCCAGCAGTCGTATCGCCTTTCCATCGACCATGAAGTTATTTCCCCCTAATTCCTCGTTACATGGTTAATCCTTATTCAAGTTGAACCTTACACCTTAGCACGCCCCAAAACCCAGCAAAGTGATATCTTTCTTACAAGCCGGCGTATTTGAAAGCGTGGCAAGACGAAGACACGAGCCAGTCAACCCACCGACGAGTACGGTGACCTAGATGCTTACCTTATCTTTTATTTGCCAGATCCTTTATTCTTTGATGACTTTTCTGATTCTGTGAATCCTTCTGCCAGCTTTCGTACGAATCCGCGTTTATTGCTCAGATGGTATCCCCGTTTCTATCCTTTTTTATCCCGACATCCATGTTTCTTCGTATAGAAACCTTAACCAGATCTCTCTTTAGTTTGGTGAATTCAACAAACTCGACCTTTAGCCGACAAACTTTTTAGCTCTTGAAATTCAGCAATGTACTACTTCTATTGTGCTTTCTCGAAGACCGTTTTCCCAGTTCACATCGAACCCCTCGATGATGCAAACGCTACTCCAAACTCATTTGCAACTTAGAACAATCCACTCGAACTTGGTCTCTTACCGATTTGAGGAATCACATCCTGCAAGACGTCTTAGTAGACTCTTAAACCTACAGACCCGCACGACGACCATCCCTCTCTAGCCGTTTCTTATTGTGTTAACCACATCGACGTAACACACCTTATCGACAAGCGACGTTCTTCTAACTACATACAACTTTTGTACGACCAGCTACCCCGTTGACGTCAGATAAATCCCTATTGCCGATCCCAAAGCCTTCATGTTTTGTCTCAAGTTGAACGCAACAGTTATGACTACCCTTCTTGCATTATCTCGCTACTCCTGATTATGATTCATGGATTCCATGATCCTTATCCTACTCTACTCTGCACAAATCTCTGTTTGAATGAACTACTTCCTACGAATGATACTCGTTGGAGCGACGAGCCAAGGATACCCCTAACGGGTATCGCAAGCACTATTCTTCGAACTCGATACGATCAACACCTAGTTACGACACTCGAATTTATTCCATCCTACAATTGTTTCTTTCGACGACGTCTGAACCTATTTCGAAAACCAGTGGGAATCAGGACGACTCCTAGGCTCTACCCTGGTACTTCTACAACGCAAACCGCCTTGCGCTAAGTTTTCAACGCACAACCTTTAACGTCGCAAAAGCCCGCTTTTCTCGACCGTACACGAAACCCCTCACGATTTTGACCCGAAAGAGTATCACCTGACATTAGGAAGGTGCACAATAATCCGCAACTCTAGCAATTGAAAGATATTCTATGAGGTGCTTCTATCTTATTTTATCCTATCCAAGGCATTGGTGAAATGTCTGCTAGTAACGACACGCAACCAAAGAAACCAATAAGTTTTCGAACCTACAGCCATCTACTTAATAGAAGTAGCTGTGGGGCACGGAGTGCCAACTTCTATCACTTTTGATCGAAACCTACGTTTTGAATCCGATTCGCTGCAAGGCTGTGCACAAAAGACTTTTGACTCACGGTTAGGCATGAGCACCGTTTATTGCCCGCAAACTGATGGTCAGGCCAAACGCATCATCCGGACACTCAAAGGCATGCTGAGAACATGTGTTATCATCCTTGGATACGAGTGACACTTCTCTTTTGTAGAATTCTCTTCCAACAACTGCTACCACACTAGCATTCAGGCAACACCATTTGAGGCATTGCATGGACGCAGATACCTGTCACCTCTGTGTTGGGCGGAAGCCAAATTACCGGCCCAGAACTTGCACTTGACACAACGGGTAGGATTGCCCAGAATAGACAACGCATGGCGGCAGCTCTAGACCGTCAGAAAGGCTACGCGGATAGGCGTAGGAAACCTCTAGAATTCCTAGTCGGAGACTGGGTTCTACTTAAACTCACACCCTGGAAGGGTGCAGTTCGTTTTGGTAAATGAGGCAAGCTTAATCCACGATACATCTGACCATTCAAAATTACCGAGAGGATCGGTAGGGTTGCTTACAGACTAAACCTGTCTGAGCTGAATGCGGTACACAACGTCTTTCACGTGCCTAGTCCAAAGAAGTGTCTGTCAGATGAAACATTCGTTGTCCTTTATAGGAACTCGTGATCAGCAACAAACTACGCTTCGTTGAGAAAGCAGTCGAGATCAAGGATCAAGAAATCAAACTCTCAAGCGTGGTATATTGTAACGCCCCAAAACCGAATTATTAAATTTGTTAGTAAGGCCCCATGTCTAATAAAATAGAATGTAGTAACTAGGATATTGAACCTAGTTAAATGCTTAGTCAAAACAAACAAGGACATGAAAGTGGGTTAATTATGAGTAAGTGTCAAACATGAGGGGGTGGTTTTGAATAAATGGAAAGAGTTAATATAAAAAAAAAAAAAAAACACACACACCTGGACGTGTATGTGTGTGTGTGTTCGACCAGAGAGGAGAAAGAAAAGGGGAAACCCCTCATGAGCCCTAATCAACAAATTGGATGCGAATTGGGTTGAATTCAAACCTGCATGAGCCCTAAAAGTGGTTATCTAAGCAAGCTTTAGCCAAGGTATGCCTTAATTTCTAGTTTTGATGAACACCCATGAAGTGGGTGTTGATGAATATGTGAGTTTGATCCAAATTAGAATGAAAGTTTACTATTGCTATCATGTTTAAGTAGAATCATGGCTAAATTTCGGTTGTCATAGTAAAATTGGAATGAAACCTATGTTAATGAGTATGAGAATAGTCATGATGAAATGTGTATGTTGATAATTATGTTGATTCATAGGATATGTGGTAGGTTTTGATGATAACATGATGTAGAATTGATGACAATGTGATATTGCTTGAATAAATTAGTTCAAGAGATGAATTTGGGAAGAACATGCTTAAACTACTTGTGCTATGTGCTTAGGAAGTTGTACGCACACCAAGTGTATGATGAAATGTCTAAATGAAGTTAAGATGTGAGATTGTATGAAATGGCGTGATATATGCGAATGAGAATAGGATAATGATATGATTAGTAGTTACTAACTTGAAGAATGTGCTCAAAATGGAACTTGTATAAGGATTCGGGTTGAATGTATGAGTGAGTCAAGTTTATGCATTAGGAGCTTGTACATTATGTGTTATGTGTGATAACGAATTTGGATTTTGAAAATATTGAACAATGTGGTTGACAAGTCATGTCGTGTGCGTGTTAGTAAAAGTCTATGTAGATAAGAGTTGAAAAATGTGTATTAATATGAATGAGTATGAATGCTAACATTATTATGACATGACGACATGAAAGAATAGGAACCACACTAGCATGGACCAAGCATGGAAGGCTAACGGGTCAAGATGAGGCAAGGAAGCGGTTACGAACACGGGTGCACAAGGTAAGTAATTTCTATAATTACTTCTTAGTTGTTTATGTAAAGTTATGTGCAAACTAATTAGTATGATATTTGAGGTCAAAAAGGAATGAAATTGTATGGTAGCAATGAAGCATTAAACGGATCTTAGCTTTGATCCGAGTGAGGTATGTGTGATTAAGAATTGTAGCTAAGTAGTAGGATTGGTTACTTAGGCAAGGAAGTCCTTTGTTGTTAAGGATAGGGCTAAATTGACAAAAACGCCCTTGATGGGTATTTCGGCCAAATGACCTTAAAAGTCGTTTGGAAACGAACTATTTGATTAGAGTAATGTCTCGGTCAGGTATAAAAGCAAAGTATAGAGTTTTGTATGTCATAGACCATTTAATGCGCAAATACCCATAACGGGTCAAAATAAGCCTTTGAGCGAAAATGGGTTAAAAGGATGCAAGGCAACCGAGAATTTAACTTTTCATGATAGTCGAAAGTAGAATGATTAAGTTCATATGGCATTGGGGTCAAATAATCAGATTATGTTGGTAAAAGCGCGAACGGGTCAAATAGTTAGGAAATAGTAATAAGTCGAATGCATGTAAGTTAAGAATTTCCTTAATCCGGAGGTAGGATTTTAAGTTCATATGGTAGAATGTGAATTTACAAGCATGTGGGAAGAAACGGGAGGTTAAACGGGTAAACGGTTCAAAAGTTACGCAAGTTTTAGCGTTTTCGGACATTGAAACGGATCTGCAGCGAAATGCGCATGGTCATGCGCTTGGCCGCATGGTCGTGCGCTTGGCCGCATGGTCGTGCGCTTGGCTGCATGGTCGTGCGATTTCGAGAAAATCATTGCACTAGCTAGTGCACTGCCAGTGCCCCCAACGTCGTAGGAACTGCATGGTCGTGCGGTTGGACGCATGGCCATGCATCAGTTGCCACTGCACGGTCGTGCGACTGGACGCATGGCCGTGCATCAGCTGCCAGTTCAGTATGATGTGCAGAATTCGTCCAAATCAGTCCCGTAGCCCATAGGGTGCCCCAAAATGTAATCTAACTCATTGTAAAGTGTTCATGAGCTGCAATAAGCGTGTGCGCAAGCATGAAATTGAGCGAGATAAGTATAGAGGCATGTGTAAGTTTATGTAGGTACGTTTATGATTAGGCATGTATGAGTTAGGTATATTACTAACAGGAATGTATATTCGTATATATGTATGTATGTATGTATGTATGTATGTATGTATGTATGTATGTATGTGAGTATGTATGTTGTATGTAGTTATGTATGTACGTAAGTATGCGAGAAGGTAGTTTATACGTAGTTATGTACGTATGATTGTTAAGTGAGTAGGAATGTATGTACACAGTCAGGTATGTATTCCATACGTGGTTTCGATACACATATGTATTGATATTATTAACAGTGTGCCTCGAGAATGTATGTAGTGCAGGTACTATATTAAAGTTTCGTCAAGGATTAGACACCCGAATGGAGTTAATGATTCTAGAAGGATGTCGTGTTGGAAAGTAAATGGGGATAGAACGTAACGAGGTTACATGAATAAGAAATCTCGCTTGAATTTAATGTATACTAATGTTGTGAATATTGTGGTGGGTGCAGGATGTACGAATCATAGATTATCACCATGAGGAGTAGCGATCAATGACCGAGTCACAAGATAGATTGTACGGGAATGCTTGATATGTAAAATGATAGTTATAAGTTATGATTTTGTTTTGTAAATGAGTTCAAAAGATGCATATATTGTAAGAAGGTATTTTATAATGAACTTGCAAGTAGGTCAAAACGTTTTTAACGAAAGAAATTTTCATGGTACGAATTTCCGCTGCGTCTTTTCAGTTAAAGCGTGTTAGGGTGTTACAAGTTGGTATCAGAGCCCTGGTTTGAGAGAATCAAGTAGGAGGAGGTAAATGCTTGAACTCAAACCGGTGTGCTCTCGTGACTAAGAACCCGTACAATCTAAGACTCGATCAAGATCTAGGGGCAGAAGCCAAGGTAAGTATGTGCTTAAGTATGTGTTCGAAGATAACTAACAGTATGTTATGTGTAAGGTCAGCATGATTGCATGGAAAGGATGAATTGTAAATGCGGTCTAGCAAATGGCACCAAGGTATATAATATGACATATTGACCGAGGTACGTAGATTTAACTTATTGGTGCATGAAATGGTATGTTTAAGCAAGTAAAAGAAAATTTCAAATGAAATATAATAATGACAGAGTAAGGAAGTTTTGAAAATGTTACACGTGCCGAAACTTAATTCTGCGGACATAAGGTGGCGATTACGCGAAGGCACGAAACTAGTATGTGGATTGTGTACCTGGCCAGTACATAAGAAACGTATGACGTTCGTGAGACCGTGATAATTGTCACAGGTATGTCCGTTAGAATTAGGTAGTAGGTGGACGTGGGGGGGAGATGAAAGGAAATGTAAGACTTTCAGGAATGAAGTATGAATGATCTGTTGGATCCGCGAGACGGAGTCAACACGTGTAAGGAATGAAAGATATGAATGGAATGTATGAACCCGCAAGACGGATTCAAGGAATGAAATGCAGAAATGATATACTTGAATCTGCGAGATGGATTCAAATCGTAGAAGGAAGAAAACGTATGAATGGTAGGTTAGAAGGTTCGCTAGAGGGATTCAAAATATAGAAGTAGCAAAAGGGTATGGATGTTACATTTGAATCCGCAAGATGGGTTTAAAACATATAAAATATAAAATTTACCCACATCAGAATTGTGTCAATAATTGACCGCAGTTATGTCAAACGAGTTCTATGAATAATGCGAAGTAAATGAACAAGAAAATGACTGTAATGGACACACACAAACCTAAGTTTTAAGATGAAAGAAAGAAGTTTTACAACCCATTATGTGTAAATGTGTTAGTAATCGATTCGTAGGAGTTATAATGTAAGGCGGGTTACTACCCGGACAATGATTTAAGTATGAATGAGAAGGGTAAGCTTGGTCATGAGTACCAAAATAACGTAATGAATGATTTTGCAAGTAAGCATGAATGGAAAGAAGTACGAATGTATACCTCGAAGCATATACGATAAATAAGAAATGTTAGTTGGCCTTGAAAGATCAAATTATGAAGTTTGGCGAATTAATTAACTAAAATGAAGAAGTTTCGTGTGAGAAATGAAAAGTACTAACTGTTAAATTTCTTGATGATAATGTTAGAATCTTTGATGTGATGAAACCAACAAAATTGGTGAAAGGATGCGTTCGAATGGAGGCACATTACATGGATGAATGGAATCTAGCCTGGTATGACTAGTACTCGTGAAGAATGTGGACAGATCTGATTTACGGATCGTTGTAGTATGGAATGAAATTGAGGTAAGTTGAAGGTAAAGCATGAGAAATATGGACTTACTAGTAAGGAATGGTGTTGAGATTATGTCAAATTTCTAGTTTTTAAATATGATTGTCAATTATAGTATTTCATATATGTTAGTATGAGTCGAACTGGTGATACATATGCATATATGTAATTAGTTGATCATGTACTTGTGTGCATGTGTGCCTTCCACCATGATTATGAAATGTAAAATGTATCATTGATGTGGCCGACTAGGTTTAGATGAGTACATGATCATATGATGAAAGTATGTAGGTAAGATGATGGACTTTCTCAAAAGTCAACAATGTATGAAATTGCATGACATGTTTAATTAAGTAGAATAAGTAATGTAAGAATTAAGGGTAGTTGTAATGTCAGATGAATGGGGTAATTTGAAGGTAACGTAAAGGTACGTATGATACAAGTAACTATAGAAATATAAATGATGTCAAGCGGGTAGCTAAAATATGTAAAGGTGACTACGGCTTAATAGTTTTGTGGCGATAACAAAACAAGAACTAAACGTAATAGGATATACGAATAGAATGTGATTTTAAGAAATGAAATGAAGGTATTAGACCCGTCATAAACGGATCATATGAATGAAAGTGTTAGTACAAGTTTGTGTAAATATGAATATTGACCTGTTGCAAACGGTCATGGAAATGAGAATGTTATGTGAAAGTATAGTATGGACAGTAAGAGCTTATTAGGAATAAGTCAGTTATATGAATGATTTATGAAACAAGGACGGGTAGTTACCTATCATGATAAGGTACCAGTCAAAGTTAGACATATATGGGTATGTATAGATTTCGAAATAAGGATTGTGTAGTTGACGAAAATAATAAGAATGTTGTGGTAAACAAAAAGATATATAATGCACATGATATATATGGGTATTAGAATGATGAATGAACCAATAGCTAAGAAATGGGTTGGAAGCTAGCGCTATTAGTGTCTAATAGAAATGAGAAAGGTTTCGGGGACGAAACCTCTTTTAAGGAGGGGAGATTTGTAACGCCCCAAAACCGAATTATTAAATTTGTTAGTAAGGCCCCATGTCTAATAAAATAGAATGTAGTAACTAGGATATTGAACCTAGTTAAATGCTTAGTCAAAACAAACAAGGACATGAAAGTGGGTTAATTATGAGTAAGTGTCAAACATGAGGGGGTGGTTTTGAATAAATGGAAAGAGTTAATATAAAAAAAAAAAAAAAAAAAAAAACAACACACACACCTGGACGTGTATGTGTGTGTGTGTTCGACCAGAGAGGAGAAAGAAAAGGGGAAACCCCTCATGAGCCCTAATCAACAAATTGGATGCGAATTGGGTTGAATTCAAACCTGCATGAGCCCTAAAAGTGGTTATCTAAGCAAGCTTTAGCCAAGGTATGCCTTAATTTCTAGTTTTGATGAACACCCATGAAGTGGGTGTTGATGAATATGTGAGTTTGATCCAAATTAGAATGAAAGTTTACTATTGCTATCATGTTTAAGTAGAATCATGGCTAAATTTCGGTTGTCATAGTAAAATTGGAATGAAACCTATGTTAATGAGTATGAGAATAGTCATGATGAAATGTGTATGTTGATAATTATGTTGATTCATAGGATATGTGGTAGGTTTTGATGATAACATGATGTAGAATTGATGACAATGTGATATTGCTTGAATAAATTAGTTCAAGAGATGAATTTGGGAAGAACATGCTTAAACTACTTGTGCTATGTGCTTAGGAAGTTGTACGCACACCAAGTGTATGATGAAATGTCTAAATGAAGTTAAGATGTGAGATTGTATGAAATGGCGTGATATATGCGAATGAGAATAGGATAATGATATGATTAGTAGTTACTAACTTGAAGAATGTGCTCAAAATGGAACTTGTATAAGGATTCGGGTTGAATGTATGAGTGAGTCAAGTTTATGCATTAGGAGCTTGTACATTATGTGTTATGTGTGATAACGAATTTGGATTTTGAAAATATTGAACAATGTGGTTGACAAGTCATGTCGTGTGCGTGTTAGTAAAAGTCTATGTAGATAAGAGTTGAAAAATGTGTATTAATATGAATGAGTATGAATGCTAACATTATTATGACATGACGACATGAAAGAATAGGAACCACACTAGCATGGACCAAGCATGGAAGGCTAACGGGTCAAGATGAGGCAAGGAAGCGGTTACGAACACGGGTGCACAAGGTAAGTAATTTCTATAATTACTTCTTAGTTGTTTATGTAAAGTTATGTGCAAACTAATTAGTATGATATTTGAGGTCAAAAAGGAATGAAATTGTATGGTAGCAATGAAGCATTAAACGGATCTTAGCTTTGATCCGAGTGAGGTATGTGTGATTAAGAATTGTAGCTAAGTAGTAGGATTGGTTACTTAGGCAAGGAAGTCCTTTGTTGTTAAGGATAGGGCTAAATTGACAAAAACGCCCTTGATGGGTATTTCGGCCAAATGACCTTAAAAGTCGTTTGGAAACGAACTATTTGATTAGAGTAATGTCTCGGTCAGGTATAAAAGCAAAGTATAGAGTTTTGTATGTCATAGACCATTTAATGCGCAAATACCCATAACGGGTCAAAATAAGCCTTTGAGCGAAAATGGGTTAAAAGGATGCAAGGCAACCGAGAATTTAACTTTTCATGATAGTCGAAAGTAGAATGATTAAGTTCATATGGCATTGGGGTCAAATAATCAGATTATGTTGGTAAAAGCGCGAACGGGTCAAATAGTTAGGAAATAGTAATAAGTCGAATGCATGTAAGTTAAGAATTTCCTTAATCTGGAGGTAGGATTTTAAGTTCATATGGTAGAATGTGAATTTACAAGCATGTGGGAAGAAACGGGAGGTTAAACGGGTAAACGGTTCAAAAGTTACGCAAGTTTTAGCGTTTTCGGACATTGAAACGGATCTGCAGCGAAATGCGCATGGTCATGCGCTTGGCCGCATGGTCGTGCGCTTGGCCGCATGGTCGTGCGCTTGGCTGCATGGTCGTGCGATTTCGAGAAAATCATTGCACTAGCTAGTGCACTGCCAGTGCCCCCAACGTCGTAGGAACTGCATGGTCGTGCGGTTGGACGCATGGCCATGCATCAGTTGCCACTGCACGGTCGTGCGACTGGACGCATGGCCGTGCATCAGCTGCCAGTTCAGTATGATGTGCAGAATTCGTCCAAATCAGTCCTGTAGCCCATAGGGTGCCCCAAAATGTAATCTAACTCATTGTAAAGTGTTCATGAGCTGCAATAAGCGTGTGCGCAAGCATGAAATTGAGCGAGATAAGTATAGAGGCATGTGTAAGTTTATGTAGGTACGTTTATGATTAGGCATGTATGAGTTAGGTATATTACTAACAGGAATGTATATTCGTATATATGTATGTATGTATGTATGTATGTATGTATGTATGTATGTATGTATGTATGTATGTATGTATGTATGTATGTATGTATGTATGTATGTATGTATGTATGTATGTATGTATGTATGTATGTATGTATGTATGTATGTATGTATGTATGTATGTATGTATGTATGTATGTGAGTATGTATGTTGTATGTAGTTATGTATGTACGTAAGTATGCGAGAAGGTAGTTTATACGTAGTTATGTACGTATGATTGTTAAGTGAGTAGGAATGTATGTACACAGTCAGGTATGTATTCCATACGTGGTTTCGATACACATATGTATTGATATTATTAACAGTGTGCCTCGAGAATGTATGTAGTGCAGGTACTATATTAAAGTTTCGTCAAGGATTAGACACCCGAATGGAGTTAATGATTCTAGAAGGATGTCGTGTTGGAAAGTAAATGGGGATAGAACGTAACGAGGTTACATGAATAAGAAATCTCGCTTGAATTTAATGTATACTAATGTTGTGAATATTGTGGTGGGTGCAGGATGTACGAATCATAGATTATCACCATGAGGAGTAGCGATCAAAGACCGAGTCACAAGATAGATTGTACGGGAATGCTTGATATGTAAAATGATAGTTATAAGTTATGATTTTGTTTTGTAAATGAGTTCAAAAGATGCATATATTGTAAGAAGGTATTTTATAATGAACTTGCAAGTAGGTTAAAACGTTTTTAACGAAAGAAATTTTCATGGTACGAATTTCCGCTGCGTCTTTTCAGTTAAAGCGTGTTAGGGTGTTACATATATTATGCCGACAGACCGAGTTCGTTGAGTCTCGCGCTGTGGCCCAGAACTTACCTGGGAACGGGAAAACCAGATGATGCGCATGTATCCCCAGTTGTTTACAAACCTTAGATCCAGCACTTAAGCTACCGCTAAATTTTGGGAAGAAATTTCAAACCGGCAGGGGGTGATGTGACGCCCTACGAAAACATTTAAACACTAGCTTGTCAGTGGTTGCATGCTAAATTTCAGGACGAAATTTCTGAAACTTGGGGATAATGTGACACTTCGGGTTTTCCTGTACGTTTCTTGGATGCTATTGTTAATTTTGTGAAAGTCTATACTAAGTGAAATACGTACAAACTCTATGAATCTTATGCTACGTGATTCTTCGTGCTATGTGATCTTATGTGGACTTTCGTGAAACTGCATGTATCTACGTATGGCAATGGAGTCTGTGTATACACATAGATTGTATCGTTTGACTTTCGCATAAATTTCGAGGACGAAATTCCAGTAACATGGGGAAAATGTGACAACCCGTACTCTCGTTGTCGAGAGAAGGGTGTTTTAGTAATACGTGCATTTATTAATATTATATTTATTACTATTACTTATTAAATAATCACAACCGCGTCGAGAGGAGCGTTTCGTTTAACCAAACAAACCTAAGCCGAGCATTCACTTTACATGTATAATTTTCGTTGTATTTAATTTTAAAATTCCCTAGTTAAATTGAGAGGCACGTGATTTTTATGATCCATACGCGCTTGGGCTAAGGCCCAACCTAATCCAATTCACCTAAACCTAAACCCTACTTGTATATATGAACACTTTATAACCCCTCCCCACATTTTTGTTTCAACAAAAACCCTATTAAGTAATGCAGCCGCACAACTCCCTCTCCCTCATTTAGATTTCCGGTGACTAACATCATCAGCCGGACATCCGTCCGTTCCGACAGGCACTATTCCCACAATCCGGCCACCTATCTCGTTTCTTTATACCATCACAAACTACTCCTTTTTTTTCTTGTGCACAATCTGAGCTCCAACACTTACACTCTCATCCACTCCTCTCTAAATCCATAGAGAGAGAAGAACTGGAGAAAGAAAGAAGCAGCAGCGGCGGCGGCGACCGCACCGGCGGCGGCGACCGCACCGGCGACGACAGTTGTAGCCGTCGGAGATGGGGACAGCGGTGTCAGACGACGGCGGCGCGGTGGATGGCAGCGGCAGGGGAGCTTCCTCCGACAATGCTTCGATGTGACGCAGCAGCGTCTTGTGGCTGAAATGACGGAAAGGAACAGTGACACGAGTGACATACACCCTCTCGATTCTCCATAACCCTTGGTCAGTTCATCTATGTCTTGCATTCTTATGATTTTCGGTGATTTGGTAAAAAGTAGCACAATTATATATGATTGAATTTAGGAATAAAGATAAAGTGTTTAATAATATCCTTGTGAAAACTGTTGGCTTGAATCCGATCTACTGATTTATTAGATTTAGAGTTCTAATGTAATTTGAGGTGGTGATGAAATGTCTGATGGTATGTGTGCTGATATACCTTGTGATAACATGTTGGGGTTAGTATAAAAATCTAGATTTGAATATTGTTTAGACATGATGAAAAGGTTAAAGGTAATAACGAAGGTTATTCACCGATCTATTGATGGAATATGAGCTTCTATCCAGGATTGAAAGTCATAAAGATGGGATTTGTTCTTAATACTGATGACTGTTTAGGGGTTTTTATGTGTAAAATGAATGTTGCTATTGTGCTAGTAAAACCGTGATAGATGATGTGGTACCGTAAGTCGAATATGTTTTGATGAGTATTGAAAACACTAGTGAAGAATAGTTTGAATGGTATGCAAATATTTGAAATATGTTGGTTTGATATGAATTTAGGAATGTATGGCATATGGAACATGTTAAATAAAAATCTGATTGGACAGTACATGTTAATGAAATTTGATTGGATAGTACCATTCGGAGGATTCTAGAAACATTTGCATAGTTGCGAATCGAGACCATATGGTTGCGACTCGAAACCATTGATTTACAACTCGAAACCAGACAACAGGCTCCAGGAGTCGAGACCAGCTTGGTTACGACTCGAGACCCCCTAATCCTGACTCGAGACCTGAATCGAGACCCCAATGGTTGCGACTCGATTATGTCCAACCCGAGACCATCTAATTTTGACTCAGGAACTCATGGTTGCGACTCGAGACCTCTTGCTCTCGAGTCGAGACCACACGGTTTCGACTGGACTCCTTTGTTTAGTTATTGGGCCGCGTAAACTGAGGTTATGAACTGTGTGCCACTGTAGTTGCTTAACTGTTACTGTTTAATTTGTTCATATCCTAGGATAAGCCTGATGCCGTATATGCTAGTATGACATACATGCTGTGTGTTAGATACGTGTAGGACTATACGTGACTACGTGACACTACTTGCATACGAACCTACTAAATATTTAATAACCATAATAGGGTATGGTTGACCAACGTAACACAAGTAAATTGACTACCGAGCAAAGCAAAGGTGAGTTCACTACTTTTTACTTAAAGCATGCGTTCCCGGTGGTTTGGAAACGGAACGAAACAACTTTTCCTTGTTTGGAATTGCTAACTATCTCCTTGTGCGGGATGCGGTATTTCTATCTCCTTGTGTGGGATACGGGTAACAACACTATCCCCTGTGAGGGATACAAACCTACTTTTCTCCCCTTAAATGGGACTCTTAGTTAATTACTGTTTATACGGAATGCAACGAGCAACACTAAACGAAACTCTATCACTCAAGTCCCTACTACTTAATACCGATTAGTCTTCGGGGCCAGGCGAACGGGTTATTAGTTGATAAAGCTATTTAGGTCTTACCAACCTCACACCGTGCCTGTAGAGGATCTCTCATGAACTAATGTACTCTAGCAAACCGTCAATGACGATAGAACATTGACAAACGGGGCACTGCAGAAATGTACGGTCACCTAGTATTCAGTATTGGAAAAACAGTTTAGTCGCTTACTTATGGGGTAGCTCCCCATGGCATGTATAAACGGATAAATTAACTGGTGAAACAAGTTTTTGGAAATTAAAAACTGGACAACACGTGAACTCGCCAACATTATGTTGACACTCTACTGCATGCTTTTAAGGTTGCTCGATACAGCTCTGGACGGACGTTGCAATCGGATGGAGTGAGTGGATTGTAAGTAACACGATAACAAACTTGTGGTTTTCAATTATGATACGTTTTCTTCCCCTTTCCGCTGTGAACTTAAACTATGTTTTGAAAAAATTAAATTAGGTCACTAATTATGTTAATGATTATAAGAATAACTAATCCGTTCAAAATAATTAGTGGCTAAGATCCTGGTCGTCACACGCCTCGCGGTAATACTCCGCGTGTGGATTTTGAGGGTGTGAAGCTTCTTCGGTGGACACGACTACCTATAATGTACTAATGTCTATTAGACGAACGGGCCGTGCATTGACTTAGTTTTAATGTTCTTGAATTGCATTTCTTTTGTGTCTTCGGCATTATTCCAAGTTACATAATTGTTTGTTAAAATAAATAATATTTTAACTTAAATTATATTTATAAATTTTGGAATAATCGTTGAACAATATTACTGTAACTTCCCAAGGATGGGGGTATCTTGTACATGTGTATTTTACCATGTTTTGGGGGTCGTATTCCGGTATGTGTTTATACGTACGAGAATACGTATTTTTATTGTATTTATTAGGTATTCTTTATACTCAAT
This sequence comes from Helianthus annuus, assembly GCF_002127325.2. Taxonomy (NCBI): domain Eukaryota; kingdom Viridiplantae; phylum Streptophyta; class Magnoliopsida; order Asterales; family Asteraceae; genus Helianthus; species Helianthus annuus. Next base: position 35,827,759 of record NC_035445.2, on the reverse strand, counting down.
TTTGCATTAAATTTTCCGGAATAGTATTCTTAATAAAAATCCTATATATATTTCCAAAATATATACTTTAAGGAATATTACTTAGAAAAATTATTTATAATTTTTCTTTGGCAAAATATTTGTATTTTCTTATAAATCCCAAAAATAATATATTTTCAAGTCCACTTGGAAAATATATATATAAACTCATTTTTCCCAAAAATATTGTATCTCATGTTTGCTTAAGAAAATATATATTTCTTAAAAATAATATATCTTCTAAAAATTTCAAGAAAAATATATGTTTCATACTTCTCAAAAACATGATGCATTCTTGTAGTAATTGTAAAAATTATATTTTTACTTCTTTGGTGTCCAAAACATTATTTACCAAAATACTATTTTGTGAATAAATCTTCCAGAATATTTTGTAAGTTACATTTCATAGTTCGGTTCTCCAATATTTTTGTGTAAGCTTGTACATTTATTCTTTGGAATTTTGGTAATATTTTGGATGGTAATTTCTTGGTATTTTGTGAGTTATAATATTTCAAGTCCTAAAATAATATAACTAATACACAAAATATACAAATAATCACACACATGGTGTCATCTAAATATATATTTCCTAAATACATATTTAGTCACTTTTATTTATAAAAACCAACCTCCAATATTTGTATTATTGTAACCAAAATTTATGACAAAGTTTATGTAAGAAATCCATGGTTTAAAATACACTTGTAAATATTTGTTTAAAATATTTTCTAAGTGTTTATATATTTAGAAAATTTTGCCATAGTTTTCCCTAAAAATGGAGGTTTCCATGCTTTCAAGCATATCATTTTCTTTTGTAAAAAAATCATCGCAATCAATTTACAATCATCAACAAACAACCTTTACTTACCACTCTTGTCAAAATCATGCATGTTCTACTACTTCAGGAACTTGAATATTTGTAAAAATTTGTAGTAACTTACTAGTACTTCTTTAGAAACTTCATTTTTAAAGGATTTAGGTGTTCACAACTTTAAAACATATTTTCTAAAAATATTTCTCTATGAAATCTTCTTGTTACACAAGTGTTTCTACATTTGTTTAACCACTAAAACAAGACTTGTTTATGCAAGAACCAAGTTCTTAATGAAACTTATATTGTTAACTTGGTTTCTTTATAAATTATTCACAAACATTTAGATCTATAAGATCAACAACATACTTTAATCATGGTTTTTCAAGAAAACATTATTTTCCTTCAAGTTCATGCTTTTAGTGTGGATGATCCATCATCCTACAACAATTTCTATTCTTACATCTTGCTAGATTATGTTTTTAATCATAATCTAGCAAGATCTTATGATGATCAACATCATTTTTACAAACTATCAAAGATCAACAAGCATAACAACTTATATTCATCAAGATATCCTTACTAAACAAGCTTATGTTCATATTTACTTCATATGATTCTTTAGTGTTCTTGATGTTCTTGATTATGATTCATCATTAACCACTTAAAATAGATGTAAAATAGATAGATCAAGGTTCTTACCACTAGCACAAGGCTAGGGATGATTCAAGTGTAGAAATGAAGAGGATAAAAGAAAATAAGAGAGATCCTTCAAGTTCCACAAGCTCCAAGCTCCTTTGTATGATCTCTAGCTTCCTTGTATATGCTTAGAATGGTTGAAGAAGATTGGATTATGGATATGTGTGGGTGTGTGTTCGGCCGAGAGCAAGAGCAAGTGAGGGAGAGAGTTAAGTGTGTGTTAGTGTGTGAAGGTTTTGAGTTCTTGATCTCTTATGTTCTTCTTATCTCCATTCTATCACTTAAACCCTTGTGTAATATGTCATTTAGCGGGGAACAAGATCCATTTAAATAATGAAATAAAATCTTCTCGGTGGGCCATGTGTTGGCCGAAAATAGGGGGGTTAGCGTAGGTTCTAACCATTTAGTTATAATCTAGTTGAAATTCAAGTGTTAGTTACATGATTTGGTTATTAGATATTTTTACGAGGTGTTATGGCGTTCGGGGACCATAACTAGCTTGGAAATGTTAAAACAGTGCTTCTAGTGTAATTTTGATGTTTCGGGTAGTGTCCGGTTGTTCGGTTAGATACTAGTTCGTTAAAGTGTTAAATTATACAGTTTATTGTTCTTTATGTACCCTTTTGTGACACTTTTAATTCCTGACACTTAGGCAAGCATTCAGGACTATTTAAGCATATTTCTGCATGAAATTAGATTGTTTATAGGCTGATTTTTGCTGAATTCGGTACTTTGGGTGAGTTTTAGGCACTTTCCGGCACTTAAACTATCACTTAGAAAGGCAGTTTTGGCATCCTTACTTTCCTACACACTATACCAGTGTAGTACTTAGTTTCTGGCCTATACTGGGTCTCAAAACACTGTCTGTCTATGTGCTGAGTTTTGTCAGCATATTCCTGATTTTTCCGCACACTGTGCTAACTGTACTTAATGCATTCCTTATATCAATATGATTGCATGCAGAAATGAAATGACATTATGAAATAAGTGATGCACAAGTAAATATAATGTAGTATTCAGAAAACAGTTAATTCCAAATTCAGCACTGTCATTAAGCACTAATCATGATTAATTAATTGTATAGATACCTGAATTTTTGACAGTTGTCACATTCTCCCCCTGTTAAGAAAATTTCATCCCAAAATTTTTAAGCTCTACTACTAGCTGTAGAGGTGTTAGGGAATAAATGTGGGTACTTAGCTTTCATGCGGTCCTCACGTTCTCATGTAAACTCTGGGCCGTGACGCGCATTCCATCTAACCTTTAGCAGTTTAACACTACTCCTTCAAGTTTTGTTAACTTTCCAATCAGTAACCTCAATGGGTTCTTCGGTAAAATGAAGTGTATCGTCAATGTGAACTTCGTCAGCAGGAATAACCACCGTTTCTTGAGTTGGACTTTTCTTCAGATTAGATACATAGAATGTAACATGAACACCATTCAATTCCGCAGGTAGATCCAACCTATATGCTACAGGACCAATCCTTTCAAGGATTTTGAACGGTCCAATGAATCGTGGGTTTAACTTTCCACACTTCCCAAAGCGTGCTACACCTTTCCAAGGTGAAACTTTCAATAGGACCATATCTCCTACTTCAAATTCCAAAGGTTTCCTTCTTTGGTCCGCATAGCTCTTTTGTCGATCACGAGCCGCCTTAATGCGCTCTTGGATCTGTATTATCTTATCTATCGTCTCTTGAACCAATTCAGGACCAACCAGCTTTCTATCGCCTGCATCTGCCCAGCACAACGGCGATCGACACTTTCGTCCGTAGAGAGCTTCAAACGGTGCAGCTTGAATGCTCGTATGGTAGCTGTTATTATAGGAGAACTCAACCAGAGGCAGGTGAGTGTCCCAACTGCCACCCAAGTCCATTACACAAGCTCGTAAGATATCCTCAAGCGTCTGAATCGTTCTCTCACTCTAGCCATCCGTCTGTGGGTGAAATGCGGTGCTCAAATTCAGCTGTGAGCCAAACGCTTCTTAGAAAGATTGCCATATTCTTGACACAAATCTTCCATCTCTATCAAATATAATCGACATAGGCACTCCATGACGTGCGACTATCTCCCTTAGGTATAGCTCAGCTGGCTTACCTGTATTATCCTTCTCCCTGATCGGTAAAATGTGTGCAGATTTTGTCAGACGGTCTACGATTACCCAAATCGTATCATGACCTCTGGGTGTCTTTGGCAACTTGGTTATAAAATCCATTAAGATCTGCTCCCACTTCCACATGGGTATCTCAGGTTGCTGCAGATGTCCTGAAGGCTTCTGATATTCGGCCTTTACTTTGGCACAGGTTAAACACTTTCCGACGTAAGTAGCATCATCACCTTTCAATCTTGGCCACCAGTAGTAATCCTTCAAATCTTGGTACATCTTATCCGATCCTGGGTGGATCGAGTACCTTGATTTGTGAGCTTCATCGAAAATCACCTCTCTAAGACCACCAAAGAGGGGAACCCAAATTCGTTCCATGAAACACAAGGTTCCTTCCTTGTTGGGTATCAACTTCATCTGATCTTCTCCATCCCACAGAGATACTTATCCATAAGATTCTCTTTCTTAAGAGCTTCCCTCTGAGCAGCACGGATGTGTAACGAGAGATCTGTTTGTATAATCATTTCCAAAGCCCTAACCCTTATGGGCTTAATCCTCTCTTTTCGACTTAAGGCGTCTGCTACCACATTCGCCTTTCCTAGTGATATTTGATTTCACAATCATAATCGTTTAACAGTTCTACCCAATGTCGTTGTCGCATGTTAAGCTCCTTCTGGTTGAATATGTGCTGAAGGCTCTTGTGATCGGTGAAGATTGTGCATCTGGTGCCATACAAGTAGTGTCTCCAAATCTTCAAAGCAAACACCACTGCGCCTAGTTCCAAATCATGCGTGGTGTAATTCTTCTCGTGAACTTTCAACTGGCGTGAAGCATAAGCGATAACTTTCTGGCGCTGCATCAGCACGCAACCCAATCCCTGACGCGAGGCGTCACAGTATACCACGAATTCATCGGTGCCTTCGGGTAGGGGCAAAATAGGTGCATCACAAAGCTTGTTCTTTAAGAGCTGAAAAGCTTCTTCTTGCTTTTCTCCCCATCTGTACTTCTTATCCTTTTGAGTAAGGGAGGTTGTCACACCCCCAAAAATCCACCTGCGGAATACCACCGCTTGGGAGCGTGACATGACCAGGATCAAGTCACCAATCATATCGAACACAACAATTAATAATAAAAGTATATGATGTAATTCATCACGACATGATTGATGTTCAAAACCAAACATTGTTTACGTAGCGGAAACATAAGTATGTAAACCCAAAATATATCATAGTTCAAATGTTTAAATGTTTTAACATGGCATCCACAATCCATACTCCACAACGACCCGCTCCTCCTTGTGCAAGCTCCATATGTACCTAAGGTCCTGCAAGGCATGCAACAGAGAGTCAACAACTAGTTGCGCGAGTTCACAGAAAGTAAGTTCGTAACAGTAATACGTATGTTCATTTGGTGGGGGCTTCCCACATATGCATGTACTAATAGTGGGGGGTTTCCCGTAATTATATATTTATTTCCAATGGGGGATTCCCACGTTTAACCTTACTAATGGGGGCTTCCCATATTTATACTTACTAGATTATTTGCGACCATGTGTTCTTCTTAATCCGAGAACAGGAATACGTACAAGGACACGTAGGATTTACGTGAGTGCCCTTCCCCGAGGACAGTGGTACGTGTGGGGTTTACGTAGGATTTACGTAAGTGTCCTTCCGACCCGGAAGACAGTAGTAGGTATTAGTTTACGTAGGATTTACGTAAGTGTCCTCCCGACCCGGGAGACAATGGTAAATACTAGTTTACGTAGGATTTACGTAAGTGTCCTGACTAACGCGAGGACGAAGGTCTTTAGTCTAGCAATAGTGTAAGTACGAGTAATTATCCAATTCAATTCTTCCAACCCAATTCCCACCTGGGAATCCCATGCCTTGGCTGTGTGAACTCACCTTGGTTTGCTCGGTATGTTATGCTCTAGGGTTTATCAAATGTCTAAGTCCGTTACACAGGACCTAGGATATGTTGCACATGATACGATGTAAGTGTTTGCATCAAATTAGGGTTTACAAATCCTTGATATTCAAGCAGCTGTGTTTTGTGTGTTTATTGTGTACATGATGATATCACATAGAATGTTCACGCATGCAGAATCATACAGTTGCATTCAACTTCATACAATCATATATATATAGAATCATACATCACATAAACAGTTAATCGTATTCACATAATTCATGCGTCACGTCTTTGATTTCACAGTTTAGTCTAACGTATTCTTTGTTCATATAACGCACATTATCGTACATGTAACGCACACATGCAATCCCATCCATGATAGTTCATCCATTCATCTAGTGTCATCTAATAATCGTTTAATATGTGTTTAGCTCAAATGGACAGTATACAGACACACATAATGTACTCGCATACACTTCATGTCTAGTTAATTAACATGTGCAGCCCATTGTCTAGGCAAGTCCCAATTAGATAAAGCTTAACCCAACCAGCCCAACTAACTCGGACCCTAAGCTTACCATCTATCAAAATTCGGACAAGAAGTGAGGGGGGTGAAACTCGGACCAAAGGGGTTTTAGGGATTAAAAGTCGGACTCCACTTAAAACTATAAAAGTCGGACACCTTATTCACAACAAAACTCGGACAAATGGTGTGGTCACAAAACCCGGACCATAGCCACCACTTTAAACTCGGACCTTTGCACTTATCATAAAACTCGGACAGCTTGTAATTCACATAAACATCGGACACCTTACAAGTTTAAAAGTCGGACCACATAGGTGACACAAAGCTCGGACCAAGGGCATTCATTAAAGAAACTCGGACCATAAGGTCATGAAACTCGGAACTAGGTGCTTCACAAAGGTCGGACAATACTTGCTAAAGAACTCGGACCCCCTTTTGTTCTAGGGATAAAAGTCGGACCAGTTGTCTTTGTTATAACACTCGGATAACATCACATATTCAAAACTCTGACTAACAATACGCGTGAATTCCAATCTTTGCATAGAATCAAGGCATCAGTTACACTTTTCATTCATACGATCAAAACCCTACTTCATACTTATTCACAGCACTATCATCAATTATCAATCGATCATTCTAACGTGTCTTGTATCTTAATTATCAAGCAAATGATTCCACAATAACCATACCCATTTCACAATCAATCAGAATCGATTAAACACAGAATATCATATAACGAACTAGGGTTTACATGAAACACATAATCAAGAATCAAGAATTGATACAATTAAACAATCAATTAGGGTTTACAAGTGTACAATAATCAATAAACAATTACCTTGAATGATTCTAGAGAAAATGTGGAAACAAAGTGATGAATGTCTTGCCAACGATGATGGTGATGATTGCCAGAGAATGTGAAGTACGTGCTTTGGTTTTTGTGAAAATGATTAGTGAAAGAGGGATTAGGGTTAAGTATAGTTTAATTTTCACTAATTACTCTATACACCCTGAATTACGATATCTTACACAAGCACACCATCTCATATCAATTTCACAGTTTCACCACCAAGTTTATATATTTGCCAAGTCTTTCAATATTTAACAAACAATCATGCACAATCACACAATACAATTCATTGCATCAAAGCGTATACAATTCCATAGCAACTAATTGTGCAATCAAACAACTAAACAATAAATGAACGTGCAATAAATGCGAAATAGAAATCTTGGGAATTCGAGTTGTCACAGAGGTCAACCGTTGAGCGATTTTAGAGAAATCCTCAATGAATCTGTGATAATACCCTGCCAAACCCAAGAACTATCGGATCTTGGTTGGCGTCTTAGGAGTTTCCCAATTCTTTATCGCCTCGATCTTGGTGGGGTCCACATGAATCCCGTCTTCGTTCACTATGTGTCCAAGGAATTGTACCTCACGCAGCCAGAACTCACACTTCGAGAACTCTGCGTATAGTTTCTCCTTCTTGAGCAGCTCTAAAATGACTTTGAGGTGTTGCTCATGCTCTTCCTTTGTCCGCGAATAGAGCAGAATATCATCGATAAATACAATCACGAATTTATCGAGATACGACTTGCAAACTCAGTTCATTAAATCCATAAACACTGCTGGCGCGTTTGTCAGACCAAACGACATCACCAAAAACTCATAATGTCCATAACGAGTTATGAAGGCAGTCTTTGGAATACTCTCTTCTTGAATCCGCAGCTGGTCATAACCTGATCAAAGATCTATCTTGGAGTAGTAACTCGAACCTTGCAGTTGATCGAAGAGATCATCAATCCTCGGCAAAGGATACCGATTCTTGATGGTTAACTTGTTTAGCTCTCGGTAGTCAATGAATATATGAAAACTACCGTCCTTTCTTCTTAACAAACAAAACTGGAGCTCCCCAAGCCAAGAAGCTTGGTCTAATGAATCCCTTGTCCAAAAGCTCTTGAAGCTGCGTCGACAACTCTTGCATTTCTGAGGGTTCAAGTCGATAAGGTGCCTTAGCTACAGGCGCGGCGCCTGGAACCAAGTTGATATGGAATTCGACTTGTCGTTGTGGCGGCAATCCTGGCAAGTCTTAGGGGAAGACTTCAGGATACTCCCTTACCATAGGGATATCTCCAACTTCGGTTCTTCAGCTTCCTTATCTACAATGTGGGCCAAAAAGGCAACACATCCCTTTTGCATGGACTTTAGGGCCTTCAAACAACTGATAATCCTTAGAGGAGTATCGTGCTTCTCTCCGTGCACTACAATCGTCTCGTCATTCTCCATCGGGATACGGATTATCTTCTCATGACATACGATCTCAGCTCGGTTACTTGATAACCAATCCATTCCAACTACTACGTCAAAGCTTCCCAACTCATCTGGCAAAAGGTCAAGCATAAACTCACGCTCTCTGAGTTCTATCACACAACCTCTAATGACCTCATTCGCTTCTACTAGCTTTCCATTGGCTAGTTCTATCGAGTACGGAATATCTAGCTTACTGGCAACTAACCCAAGTATATTTTAAAATTCTATGGATACGAAGCTATAATTGGCACCGGAATCCAATAATACAGATGCAAAATGTTGGTTGATAGGGAACGTACCAGTGACTACGTTCGGATTCTGACGAGCTTCCCTAGCTCCGATGTTGAAGACTCTGCCTTGAGCTTGGTTGTTCTTTGGGCAATCTCGCTTGAAATGCCCGATGTCTCCAGATCCAAAACAACCTTGGCCTCTACCATTTCCGTTTCCATTTCCATTTCCTTCCTGGTTATTGGTCGCTCCACGGTTTCCGTTCCCAGCTTGATTTCCAGAACCACCACGATTCGCATTACCGTCATTTCCTCCTTGATGGCGGTTCCCAGTCTGATTCCCATTACCGTTTCCAGCACAGTTTCCACTACGATTCCCACCGGATCCTCCATTTCTTCGTCCAACACCATACCAGCATGCCTCCCTAACATGCCCTACCTTGCCACAATTCTCACATTTCCCATACCTACATCATCCCGTGTGATGATGTTGACAAATATCACACTTGGGCAGGGTGCCCATGTAACCTTTCCCCTTGCTCTCAAAACTTGCAACACCAGTCCTGACCTCTATTGGTGGGTTAGCATCTCTTTTCTTGTTAGTACCACTGCTGCTTCCTTGGGTTCCTTTCTTGAAGTTGGAGAACTTTCTCTTGTTTTCTCCTGATGACTCGATGTGAGTCTCCTTCTTCTTTCCATCAGAGGTCGAAAACTTGTTCCACCTGATTGCTTGTTCAGTCAATGCCACACTCAAATCAATGGCTTCAGTAATCGTTGGAGGCTTCGAAGTAATCACCATGTTCATGATTTGGGGTGCCAATCCCCAAATGAAACGCTCGATTCACTTGAACTCTGCACGTATTCATCATTAAACAAGCTTATGTTCATATTTACTTCATATGATTCTTTAGTGTTCTTGATTATGATTCATCATTAACCACTTAAAATAGATGTAAAATAGATAGATCATGGTTCTTACCACTAGCACAAGGCTAGGGATGATTCAAGTGTAGAAATGAAGAGGATAAAAGAAAATAAGAGAGGTCCTTCAAGTTCCACAAGCTCTAAGCTCCTTTGTATGATCTCTAGCTTCCTTGTATATTCTTAGAATGGTTGAAGAAGATTGGATGATGATGGATATGTGTGGGTGTGTGTTTGGCCGAGAGCAAGAGCAAGAGAGGGAGAGAGTTAAGTGTGTGTTAGTGTGTGAAGGGTATGAGTTCTTGATCTCTTATGTTCTTCTTATATCCATTCTATCACTTAAACCCTTGTGTAATATGTCATTTAGGGGGGAACAAGATCCATTTAAATAATGAAATAAAATCTTCTTGGTGGGCCATGTGTTGGCCGAAAATAGGTGGTGGGGGGGGGGTCTTAGCATAGGTTCTAACCATTTAGTTATAATCTAGTTGAAATTCAAGTGTTAGTTACATGATTTGGTTATTAGATATTTTTAGGAGGTGTTATGGCGTTCGGGGACCATAACTAGCTTGGAAATGTTAAAACAGTGCTTCTAGTGTAATTTTGATGTTTCAGGTAGCGTCCGGTTGTTCGGTTAGATACTGGTTCGTTAAAGTGTTAAATTATACAGTTTAGTGTTCTTTATGTATCTTTTGTGACACTTTTAATTCCTGACACTTAGGGAAGCAATCAGGACCATTTAAGCATATTTCTGCATGAAATTAGATTGTTTAAAGGCTGATTTTTGCTGAATTCAGCACTTTGGGTGAGTTTTAGGCACTTTCCGACACTTAAACTATCACTTAGAAAGGCAGTTTTGGCATCCTCACTTTCCTACACACTATACTAGTGTAGTACTTAGTTTTTGGCCTATACTGGGTCTCAAAACACTGTCTGTCTATGTGCTGAGTTTTGTCAGCATATTCCTGATTTATCCGCTGACTGTGCTAACTGTACTTAATGCATTCCTTATATCAATATGATTGCATGCAGTAATGAAATGACATAATGCAATAAGTGATGCACAAGTAAATATAATGCATTAATCAGAAAACAGTTAATTCCAAATTCAGCACAGTCATTAAGCACTAATCATGATTAATTAATTGTACGGATACCTAGATTTTTGAGAGTTGTCACATACAGGACCGTCAACATTTTCTGATCTACCCTCGATTCGTGACCAAGAGACAGCTGGACTTCGGAGGAGTAAGAAGCTGGTATCCAAGGGTCGAGCTGGTGCTACAAGAGAACATAAGTGATCCTACCCTTGTCCCATCAACAAATCATAGTGGTCGTATAACCTATCTCTGGTTGTATGTGAAGTGTATGTAGAACGTGCTCGAGGAGTAGTTGTTGTTGTTTGTTTTTTTTTTTTTTTGTGTTTACAAATATTTTCTTGTCCTAATATATTTAGTTTACTTTATTTTTTTCCTTTAACTTAAAAAAAAAAAAACATGACAATAGATCTAGGGGGAACTAAAACAGCATATCTGATAAAAACAAGAAAAATCTGGTGCAAAATAAAAGATATCTGTTAAGACTAGTGAAAAATCAGAAATTCAGAAATTCTGATGACTCACCAGAAAATTTGATAATATATCAGAAAATCAAAATTTTCATCAAAAAAGTCTCTTGACAACCTGTAAGTCTGATAAATCAATAGAAAGAAACATCAGGAAACATTGCTTTAAACCAGATTCAAAGAAACTTATAACTACACAAATTTTTTAAATAAGTTTCTTTCAAAATATTTTTTTTCTGAGGATTGGAACAAGTTGTATAACAAACACTTCCTGAAAATTAGAACAATGATGTGGAGTTTATAATTGCAATGTAAGTTAAAATCTCAAAACTCTACTTATTCCCTCTCATCTAAAAAAAAACAAGATTCAATCTCTATATATGAATCAAATGCATTCTGATGAAGTATGAAGAAAATCCAACTCTCAAAGTTTTATTCAAAGATTTTCAGATATATATCATAAAAAGGAAAACTTGGGAAGATACACAATCTCAAAAAGGTTTCTATTGGACCTATTTAAAACAAAAGGGGTCCCACATGAAGAAAAGGTGCAAGTTGGTCATTAGTGTTTATCTGCTAAATCTTTGGAATCTCTGATTTTTCATTAAAAGATTTATATTAAATTAGAGATAAACCAAAGGTTTTTAAAAACGGTTGTTTCCTTAATAGATTAAAACCATCATTAATGTGTCATAAACAACCTTAAATACAAACAACCCACGAAAAACACTCAAAGATCTCTGTCTCAAAACACTTTAAATACCTCATTCAAAAATAGAGACTTCCATCTTCAACCTTCAAACTCAAAACCCTAAAAACCCTTTTACGAAACAAAAACCCCAATTCTCAATGGTTGCTATCAACATCAATATGCCACCAATTGAACACTCTGTTCCTTTCATCACCAAAGCTGAATTTCTTCCATTAAAGAGCAACAATGAAGCGATGAACGACAACATTGAAGAATATGATATAAAGTGTCAAATCCTAATTGAATTTCTAATCAGATGCCTGATAGCTCAAGCTCTCACAAAGACCAGAGAGGTACCATAAAAACTCATACAACAAGTTGAAAAAACTCTCAAAGTCTCAAATCAAATCGAGCTAACAACACATGTGTGGGGAGATATCTTCATTACAATCTCACCGGAGAAAATAAGGGAATGTTTAGAACTACCCTTAAGCCAAAGCTATGAAGAAGCACTAGAAAAGGAAGATATGTTCTCACTACTTGATGTGGTAATGGGTTACAAGACAAAGATTTCAAAAATTAGTGAATTCAAGAGGAATAAGCTACCTGCCTTCTAGCAAGTGTTAATGGAAATTCTGAACAAGTGTTTATCATCAAAAATTAGGGGTACAGATCAGATAAATATGAATGTTCTAACAATCATGTTCAGTCTCATTAGTGGATTGAATATTGATTTTGGAACAGAAATATTTAATCTGATCAGAAGATCAATTCTGACTAATACTAGAAGGATAGATTCACATCTACCTTTTCCCAGATTTCTGTCAGTCATAATTTCTGATGCGTTTTCTAAAAGAAACCTAGAAATTCCAACATCAGAAAATATGTGGAGTACATAAATCATGAGACCTTGGACTGCTGTAGGGTCTTGGAAGTCAGATTATGATGTGCCTGTTCTGTCAGAAAGAATGATGAATCTGATACCAGAAGATTCACCATACAGAGCAGAATACCTAAGGATGTTAAGCAAGAAGCCAGAGAACAAAGAAATTTTTGATAGTTTGTCCCCCATGGAGCATGATGCACAAGAGTCAAGCACACCAAGAATGGAGCAACAGGATGAATCAGAACCTCATCCAGCTGATGAAGATGTCAACATGAGTCCTGTGGCAGAAGAACATCATGCTGAAATCTCACATATGGGAGAAACAGGTGCACAACACTCTAAACTTAATATAGTTCATAATTTCTGAGAGTGATTCTGATGATTCAATTCAAGGAAATTATGAAATTTCACAAGGAGGCACTGTTTCTGTAAGACAAGATGTGAGTGGAACCAAAGACCCATTTTCTGAATCAGATTCTGAGGAGGAAAATATGGTGGTAACAGGTGGAGATCAGTCTACTAATCAAGGAAACCTGGATGAGAAAACTAAGAGTTTCTCAACAACTCATGGAGAACCTGAAAAGGTTCAAGGATATGAGGAAAACCAGAACTTAAATATGTTTCAATTTTCTGGTGAGGGTATGGAGAATATGGATTATTTCAATCCTCTTAAACTCAGAACAACAGAGAATGTGTTTTCTGCTGGTGTTAGAGGTGGAACATCTGTTGTTCCTCTTATTATCCAAGGACATCAATCTATATCAACTGAGCAACTACACAAGGAACTTGAAGACACAACTGTTTTTTGTGCTGGGAAAACAGCCATAGAAGATAAACTTGATCTGATATTGGAAGAGATCAGAAATCAAAGATCAGATATCAAAGTATTATCAGAAACTGTCAAAGCAGTGTAGAAGCAAATAGAAGACAACACTGCAGCCCTCAACAAACTACAAGAGTCATCAGAAAATAGATAGAGCTCATCAGAATTCAATATAGCTCTCAAAGAACTGCAAGAAATCAAGAAACAGATGGTTGAGGTTGCAAGTGCAGGGGAAAGCTCAAGTTCTGGAAGAATCCTTGAAGAAATTTAGTTCCTCAGAGCCAACAACAGCAGCATGGCTGAGGCTTTTGAGAAGCTGATGGTCGAATTGTCTGCACAGAAAGATCAAAATAAACTGGAATTTCAGAGAATGAAGAAACAAGAAGAAACAAATACTTAAACTCTTGCTAATGTTCATCTGTTAGTAAAGAGGTTGCAGTACAATGTTGCCAGACTGGCAAAAGTTGATTTTCATGAACTGAAAGCTCCAATTCCTCAAGAAAAACTAACAGGAGAGTCAGAAACTCCTCAACAACAATTCAAACAACCAGAAATCAGTTAACAAGATCAAACCAAACAATCAGAAACTCCAAAATAGAAGCAGCCCATGGGTCCTCCTCCTAGTAAGCCAAAGTTACTCATGGGTCCTCCTCCAAATATTCCAAAGCCAGACACATCAAAGGTGTCAGTACAAAGAGCAGTTCCAGTTCAATCATCTTCCACAACTCTCATAGGAGAAACAGAGTTCAGCATAAAGATAGATACAAAAGAGAAGAGAAGAATGGAACATGAAGTAACCTCTTCAAAAAGGCCAAGAAAAGTGATTAGAGAAGATTCAGATGGAAACCTCAAAGAAATAGAAGTGCTGAAAGGTGATTTACACACAATCATGTACCCTGAAGAACACTAAAGCATTACTACTGGAAAGGTCCAGAAGACAACCCAGAAATGCCACTCTCTCCAATAAGCAAAAATATTATTCAGGTCAGGAATGAGGGAAGCTGGGAAATTCTGCACAAACCAATGACCAATCCAATAGTCTCTATTGAAAGTATCATCACTTTAAGTACTGGAGAAGGTGTCTTAGGTACTCGTGGGTAGAACAAATACACCTTGATCAGAAAAGATAACAGTGAAGAAAAAGTTACTGATGGAAATCTGGCTGATGATATTCACCCACTGGGCATAGTTAAAATGAAGAATATCATTGATAAAGAGCAAAGTGGTTTAGTTGTGATCAGAAGAGCTCTTGACAACATCAAAAGAGTAGGAGCAAAGTTATATAAAAGGGCTGCACTGGCAGACTTTGATTTATGTATCAATTTGGAGTATAGCAAGAAGGTGCTAATACCTCCTCCTAACAACACAATTCCAGCTGAAATTCCTTCTAAACTAGTGAGAACTGGAGCAATCTTTGACAAACCAGAAATGTGTGTGGTCTTCAAAGATGCTCATGATGAGAAAGCTCTGTTCAGAATCAATGAAATATGCAGGTATTCAAATCAAACTCTGAAATATATAAAGAACTGCATGAATGAGAAACAAGAGCAGCTCAAGAAGAAGGGGGAGAACAACGAACAGCTGAGAAAAGCAATTGAAGATAGCATTGAAAACTGGATGGAATCTAGAGGATGGTACAAAGAACTTTACAAGGAAACTAAAAAGGCTGAAACCAGGAGACAAATACAGAAGTGGAGTGAAGATCAATTAATGAATTAATGAGATTAAATTTCTGTTTTTGAGAACACTATTTTATTTCTGTTTGTTTTAAACAATGGTTGGTTTGATTATGTTTTATGTTTCTGAACTTAGTTATTTGAACTTTCTTTTCAAGGATTAGTTGAAAGTTGTTTACGATAGATATAGATAGTTCATTTTCTTACAATACTTAGGGGGAAACTGTTAGGAAACTTTATTTATAAGTATTGAAGAAAATCAGATTCAACTTGATCTATGAAGAAGATAACATTCCTGAAGATCACAATAAGAAGAAGAAGATCGGATAGGACAACTGAAAGGAGCAACATCTACTTCAAAGTATCATAAGTTGATCAAGAGCTGAAGAAGATTATCAGAGAAGGTCTTTCTGATGGATCTGATGATATTTCTAATGAAATATCATCAGTTTCTGACGATTCTGATCATCAGATTTTCTGATGATTTGTTCACCAGAATTTCTGATGAAGTGGTTTATCAGAAATTCTGATGAATACCCCACTTGTCTAAAAATCAGCTCTATCCTGCCACAATAACCAAAGCAACTTGACATTATTGGATATCATGATTACAAAGGCAACTTGACTATTGGATTCAATGAATATGTCAAATAGCTACTTTACGCAGGAGTTATACATGAATAAACAAATGTTTATTCATGTATCCAGCCGTCTATAAATGGAAGGCTCACCAAGCAGAGAACAATGAGTTAAGCTTAGCATTCAATACATACTACAAACTCCATTGTCCTTTCACCCTCAGAATTCAAGTATTCATTTGTAATAGATAATAGTCTTACAATCACCTTGTAAACCATTTTGTTTCAAAGTGATATAAACTTGAAAATTCTGTAGGTCTTGTTTCTTGAAAGTCTGATTTCCATTTCCGCATCTACTGAAATCACTTGCCATATTACGTGAAAAGAAGTTTTTAAGTCCAAACTGGGACCAACAATATTGTACCATATGCGATGAATCCCATTCGGTACAAAATTGTTACCTCTTTCAACCATCAACCTCATACACAACATATGAGGAACCAAGGTTTGAGCTCCCAAAGTTGAGCTTTGATTGGGACACTCCATCGTTTGAAACGTACGAGACACCACCCATCATCATCCCCGAAGCTGAAAGCCTTATATAAAGTCTTAAGAACTTAGAACTATTGATCAAGAAATCTCGTGCAAGTGAAGAGACTATTTGTACCAAAGAGATAAAGCCTCAAGAGCCGAAGAAAGAGGAACCACTCAAAGAAAACTCAACACATGAAGATAAAAAAACCAAGCCAAGTCACAAGGAAGGTAATGCTACAAAGGTAAATTTCAAAGAGTAACAACAAGACTTCCAAGAAATACATATTTCGCAACCTTCGTTTGAAAATCATAGTTTGGTTCCTTCTCATGCCAAGTTTTTAAAAGAGTTAAACACTAATCCTAAAATCAAGGAAATAGCATGTATTAGTTTGACTAAAGATCAAACTTCACTAATACAAGATGAACAAATTGTATTAAGCATAAAACTGGTAACATGTTTCATTCAAAACATCTATATTAGTAACCTTTCAATAGATAAAGATCTTTGTGTTAATATAATGCCTAGGTATGTATTTGAAAGATTAGGTATTGGTGATTTTCTTCCAATCAAAATTCCTATCCTCTTGACTAATCAAAAAACTAAACATGCTACAAGATTGGTTGAGGATGTTCTAATTCAAACGCACCAAACGGTTGTACCAACCGACTTCATCATCCTAGATGATGCTCCACTCGTGTTGGGAAAACCGTTCATAAAACCCATCAAGCTTTGCTCAAACAAAAACACCATAATCTTCCCGCTAAACTTGGGGCCGACAAACGAATCTTTTACATAAATAGATTGATGAAATGCCCAATAGGCAATGATGACCCCTTGTTGGAAGATGAGATAGAACCACCCGATACAGAGGTAAAAGATGACCAAATCGTCTAAGAGGAAGCCACTACCGAGCAAACCTTTTCGGCCATCGACCGCGATGACGAACCAAAAACTAAGCCATCTATTGAAGACCCACCTTCCCATAAACTCAAAGAAATTCTAAAAGGCTTAGAATACGCATTTTTAGATAATAAAGGTAAGCTTCCTGTTATCATTTCCTCGTATCTCACTCCTATTGAAAATGAAAAATTACTCAATCTACTCAAAGGACATAAAACGATAATCACATGGAAACTAATGGACATCAAAGGCATTAGTCCTTCCATGTGCACACAAAAAATCTTGGTGGAAGATGACTACAAAGCAATAGTCCAACCACAAAGATGGGTAAATCCAAACGTACAAGAGGTAGTGAAAAAAAGAAGTCATCAAACTTTTAGACGCCGAACATATCTACTCCATTTTCCGATAGTCCATGGGGAAGTCTCGTCCAAGTAGTACCAAAGAAAGGAGGAATGATGGTTGTGACCAACGAAAAGAATGAACTCATACCAACAAGAACCGTTACTGGATGGAGAGTTTGCAATTTGTAGGATCGTGTTCTGACCCGATTGAGTCGTTCAGAAGCGTTCAACTACGTTTCAGGTGCGAATTACAAGAAATGTAGGTAGAAACAGCTGAATCTTCACTAAAACTGCTAATTGTATTGATTACCAATCGAATACATGCAGTTCTTCACACCGGCAGCACTTCGGCGTGGAATACAAGATCACAACAACTCTAGTTTCGCTCAAAATGACAGCTATATATAGGCCCAATGGTTTCGCTTATGTGTACATGACACATAAGCGGAACCTTCACAATGACAGAAAAGCAGAACCTCATGTCCAAAAAAGCGAAACTAACTGCCTAAACACATATACTCTCCAGTTTTCTCGTAAAACGTGCCCTAATCTATACAATACAATGAATGACTCGATTCAATACGAAATCAACAGATGTAGTGCACCAACAAACTCCCCCTCAGAGTTGATGAGTCGTTCATCGAGTTACGACAATGCTGTGTCTTCACATCTTCAGTCTTGATCAGTCTCTGGGCTTTTCTCTCTCTCTATCTTCAGACTCCCCCTCTCGATTTGCTGGCATTCCTTTGTTCTTTAGCAACATCTGCTTCAGGATCATTGTCTGGCTCTTCATGTTCCAAGATTGAAACCTGGCTCAAACTACAGAAACTTCAATTTCCAGGATCGAAACTTGGATAAACCTGCACATACTTAACCCAGAAGTAAATCTTCTAAATTTAACAATTTGTAGTGCATCAACTCCTGACATAGTCAGATGACTCCCTCTCAAAACAAACTATTCTCTCTCAATTCACACATACATGATGAACCACTTGTTGATTTTAAAAACATATTTTGACCATTAAGATATACTCCCCCTCACAACAATGTCATCATGTTTAGCCCTCGGAATTTTGAAAATCAGCTTTCCAACTTCAGTTGTCGAAAATCTTTTTGACTTTTTCAAAATTTATGCTAAAACATACACAAAATCTTTTTGGATTTTCTGAAAGAAAATAAACACAATTTGTAAAAACAAAATAAAATGGAAACTGAAATATTTACAAACAATATTTTGGTGAGTTTGTGTAAGAGGATCATATCAGTTTATGAGACATGTCACTAACACCATTAAGCTTGATTACATTTTAAGCTATAAACAATTCACCTAGATTGTCAGTATATTTGTCCACTTAAATTTTCACACAAAGTTCAACTGTTTCGAGATACGATGTTAATGTTTTAAGCACTTAAACTTATTCGTGTGTCCTACTTCTTGAATATACTCCCGTATCCAGATCCCAATATTCAGTCTTACAGGTGAGTATACCACAGCTGATATCTGTTTAGGGTTTAGATGCGAGGGCCGTGAGAGCTCAGGTCGGTACTTTCGTATACGCAAAGAGATGGCGGCTTTGACTTTTCGGTGTGTCCCCTTTAGAGGATCTTTTGATTACAACAGCAGGGACTATCAATTTTATTGTTTCATCAACTTGCTGAGGGCGATGCTATATTTCAAGCATTTGTGGAAAGCATTATCCGGGGACTAGGTCAGTACTTCCATACAGCAGAAGTCCCGGGATAATACCCCAGATATCACTGAGCATAAAGACCTAGTATCTCAGAATAAGGGACCTTTCAAACAAGATTTAAGGGGTTACCTATATATTCAAGCAGTTGTTAACCCACAGAACAAGCAAGTTTGATATTTTATGTTTATATCTCGTCATAATTTACTAAGTGTGTAAAAACCTACTGACATATCCGCAGTGAGATTGTTTATCACATTTTGACATTACATTTCTTTAGCATGCTGTGACAGTCTACTGATGTACTATCATTTCCTCATTTCACAACAAAACTCGTTTTTGATTTTATCATGTTTTTGGCTTTTCAAATTTTCTAATGTTTTGGATTTTCTGAAATTCTCTACTCCCCCTAAAATGCAAACACATTAAAGAAAAATTGAAAACACACTAAGCTCTAGACTCACTAGAACACAAAACAAACTGTACAAAAACTTGACAACTGACATCGAATCACATCAATTCGCCATTCACTAACGCATAAACAATCAGAACTCCCCCTTTCACAAACCATTTTCTCATGTAGATCTCAAAACACTTAAGTTTGTTTTAATCAAAATGATTTTTCCGGAAAATAAGTTTGTTTTTACCACTTGTAGATTACACATGGGTAAAATCGGGGTTATGGTTCATCATCTTGTCAGTTTTTATGTTAGTAAATCAAGTACAACTTAATGTCCCTGATTTACCGTTTTGCACTCAAGTAATTACTTGTTGGACCGATCCGATGACCTTATATGTCAGTTAAGATAGTTTATCTTAGTTTACAGAGGCGGAATCAAAGTAAACCAAGTCAAAACAGCTTGTTCCTTTCAATTCTTCTTTCTATTACTGATTTCGAGCCTTTACAACGAATTTGACAAAAATCCGGCAGCACCTTAGCTCACATACACACACATGCATCCATAACCATTTGAAATGAACAACCCTATTTATAGGCCTAGACCCTTTCCTTTGAATGAAACACAACATGTTCAAACGGTCATGTTTCAAACGACCAGGCAAGCTTCAAACGGCCAGGGTGTATTTCAAACGGACTGCTCTCCTAAAATCTATACAAACCCTAATCTAGTCAATTTTGAACTCTCGTTTAACCTTTCTAGACATAAGACTTGATAAGACGTAGTCAGCAGACATATTAATGCACCAACAGACTCCCCCTTGGATGTTGACTAAGTCTTCGGCTCCGAGTCTTTAATCTTTATCTCTGTCTTTGACATTGTAAACATTCTATCTTCATAGGCTTCAGAATCATTACCTGACTCTTACTTCTATCTTCCCTTCGACTGTTGATCTAGACTCCCCCTTTCACAGACTCCCCCTCTCGATATACTAGAATCTGAGGTCTTGTTCTGGTTCAAGCTTTGACAATTAGCTTCCATGGGAATGATGATGTCCAAAATCTGTTACTCAAACAATAACATTACAAGCTATCTTTTCACAAAATCACAAACTTAATCAGCATTAGAAATCCACTCAAGTATTCAGGTCCAAATTAATGACCCTGATTACTCAATTAATCTACCAAGTTCAACTTAATGACCTTGGTTGATCATTTGACGAATCAAACTAATTTTGAAAAACATTTTTCAAGAAATTTCTGAAAATAACAAGTATCAATTTAATGAACTTGTTTTAACTTTGAAAACATCTTCCAAACTCCAACAAACTAAGCTCTCCACATTCTTCAGCTCAGAATCTCCTGCATCTGCTTCAAATCTCGAGAATCAGACAATCAACTTTCCACTCTGGTTTGTCTAAACTAAAGCAGAATTGAAAAATCTTTTTGGATTTTTTAAAGTGTTCTAAACTAAGAAATGAAAACACTGAAAACTTAAATTGTAGAAAATAAACAATGTAAACTATATACAAACTTATTTTTGGCGAGCGTGTCAGGGAATCATATCCGCCTATTAGACAAATTACTAGTACCGTTAAGCTTAATTACATACTCAGACTTAAGCAATTCACCTCGATTGTCGATATGCTGATCCATCTTAAATTCTCACACAAATTTCAATTTACTCAGGATACAATTTAGATGTTTTATGAACTTAGCTTATTCATGTGTCCCACCTCTTGAATATACTCCGGTATCCAGAATCTCAATATTCAGTCTTACATGTGAATATACTACAACGATATCTGTTCATAAATTAGGTATGCGAGGGCCGAGGGATTTCAGGTCGATGCGCAGAGAGATATCAGCTTCGACTTTTCAGTATGTCCCCTTTAGAGGATCTTTTAGTTACAACCGCAGCGACTATCAATTTTATTGTTTCATCTGCATGCTGAGGGTTTATGCTATGTTTCAAGCATTTTGGTGAAAGTATTATCCAAGGACTAGGTCAGAACTTCCGTTCAACAGAAGTCCCGGAATAATACCCCAGACATCATTGAGTATAAAAACCTAGTATATCAGAATACGAGACCTTTCAAACGAGATTTCAGGGGTTACCTATATATCCAAGTAGTGTTCCCCACGAATTTTGCAAGTTTGAAATTTTAGGTTTATATCCCGAATAAATCTACTAAATGTGCAAAAACCTATCGACACATCATCAGTGAGATTGTTTAACTCATTTAGTCTTTCCAAATCTTTAGCATACTGCAATTGTCTCGCTGATGTACTATCATTTTCCCTTTATACACAAGCTCTTTTTTAGATTTTATCATGTTTTTGTATTTTTGCATTTTTTACTGTTTTTGTATTTTCTGAAAATATATCTATTTACAACTATCTACTCCCCCTAAATACCAAAACACGTAAAAAATCGACAAACCATTGCAGATTGTTTCTCGTCTTCATCTGCAACAGTACTCTCATCAACGCTCACAATTCCATCCGACACCGAAAGAAGCTTCATACCATTCAGTTTTAACAAATATTTAAACCGATTTTTATAAAAAGCTTTGGTATGCAAATCAGCTTTTTGTTCGTCAGTGTCGATTTTCTCAATTCGTATCAACTTTTTCTCGAAACAATCGCGAATAAAGTGATGACGAATCTCTAGATGTTTAGTTTTAGCGTGATGTACTGGATTCTTTGTTATATTTATTGCGGCCTCATTATCAACAAACAGAGGTGTGTTAAGAAACTGCAAACCGTAGTCGCGCATCTGTTGCTGTATCCACAGGATATGAGAGCAGCAACTGCTGGCAAAAACGTACTCCGCTTCACATGTAGATAACGCCACAGACGTTTGTTTCTTACACTGCCAGGTAACCAATCTAGGTCCAAAGAACTGGCATCCTGCAGTTGTTGATTTGGTATTGACTTTGTAGCATCCGAAACCCGAATCGGAATACCCTTCGAGCGTAAAATCGCCTTTTCTAGGATACCACAACGCCAATGTGGGTGTTCCTTACAAGTAACGTAATATCCTCTTGACAATGATCATGTGCGAAGCTCTCGGGTTAGATTGATATCTTGCGGCGAGGCACGTTGGGTACATGATACCAGGACGTGAAGCAGTTAAATACATCAAAGAACCTATCATGGAACGGTAAAACGTTTCATCAGCCCTGTCTCCCGTGAGATCTGGGTGAATCCCATGATTTGTCGCAAGTGGGGTAGCAGTTGGAGTAGAACTTGACATTCCAAATTTCTCTAGAATATCATGCACGTACTTCTTCTGGTGAATGAGAATTCCCTGAGGTAGTTGTTCAACCTGTAAACCCAGAAAGAATTTCATCTTCCCCATTGATGACATTTCGAATTTTTGCTTCATCACCTATTCGAAATCTTTGCACAATTTCTCATTTGTTGACCCAAAAATTATATCGTCCACATAAATCTAAACTATTAGAAGATGTCCGTCGACCACTTTAGTGAAGAGAGTGGCGTCCACATTCCCTCTAATAAAGCTGTTAGCGAGCAGGTGTTGAGACAAAGTCTCGTACCAGGCTCTCGGTGCCTGATGTAGAC
Organism: Helianthus annuus; assembly: GCF_002127325.2. Lineage (NCBI taxonomy): Eukaryota > Viridiplantae > Streptophyta > Magnoliopsida > Asterales > Asteraceae > Helianthus > Helianthus annuus. Next base: position 35,804,561 of record NC_035445.2, on the reverse strand, counting down.
CATACAACGCTTTGTCCAGCAGATAAACTTTGTTCTTGTGGATTGGGTCAGTAAAGCCCGGCGGCTGACCGACATAAACCTCCTCTTTGACCTTCCCATAAAGAAAGGCCGATTTTACATCCAACTGATATACTTTGAAATTCTTCCAAGACGCAAATGCTAGGAAAATTCTGATTGCCTCTAGTCGTGCTACAAGAGCATAGACTTCTGTAAAATCAATCCCCTCCTGTTGACTAAAGCCCTGAACAACGAGTCGAGCTTTGTTCCTTACAACCACTCCTCTGTCGTCTCTCTTACATTTGAATACCCATTTTGTATTGATTTTCCTTTGACCATCCGGTAAATCCACTAGCTTCCACACTCCCAACTTTTCAAACTGACTTAACTCTTCTTGCATTGCAATGACCCAAGAGTCTTCAGTAAGCGCCTCTTTATACGTTCTCGGTTCGATCTACGAGATAAAACAACTTAATGAAAATTCAGTTTGTAAAGGTGCTACTGTAGAATAAAAACATGTTAAGCCCTGGTCTATTTGACGTCTTGTACGAACGCCTGAATGCAGTTCTCCTATGATCAACTCCTCTGGATGATAAGAAAGAGTTCGCGGCATCACTTCGCTTGGAACATGTACATTTCCCTCCAGATTAGTAACATTCTGTTCTGCATCTTGTTCACCATCTTGGTTTGTATGACTTGAAAACTAGATCTGCTCCCCCTCAGAGTCTGAATCACCTTGATAAAAAACTGGCATATTTTCAGCTTCTTGATTATCATTCACCTCCGACTGATTACCAGGAGCAACTTCATCATCATGTTCACCAGCATTGCTAGGACCTGCTTCATCATCATTTGAAGTTTCCCGAGGTCTTCTAGAATACTCCGCTGGGAACCTTAGCTGCGACTCATACTCTCGCAAAATATCCAGCTCATCAAAGAAATCTTCATCCTCCTCTGATTCTTCTCTCATGTCAAACGAATCCCAAAGTTTGTCATAATGATAACGCCATGAATCTCCAGGATTCTGTGGCGGCATAGTGTGACCATGACATTCAACATTCGTTGCTTCAATAATCCGCTTCTCACTTGGAACGAAGACACGTCGCAATGGATTGGCATAACCAACAAATATTCCCTCAATGCACTTCGGACCAAACTTTCCATGAGGCTCTATAACTGTACAGGGTGACCCGAACTGTTCTAGAAACTTCAAATTCGGTTTGCGGTTATTGATTAGCTCAAAACACGTTTTGTTGAACTTCTTGACAGTAAGAACCCTGTTGAGCGTATAGCATGCGGCGGAAACAGCTTCAGCCCAGAAATTAATTGGTAACTCGGAATCTGCGAGCATAGTTCTAGCCGTCTCTATTAGCATCCGATTTTTGCGTTCTGCGACTCCATTCTGTTGCGGAGTATATGGAGCACTCAACTCATGCAGTATACCTCTTTCATCATAAAATTCTTCCATCTTACTGTTTTTGAATTCAGTACCATTATCACTTCTAATTCTAATTCATCATAAAATTCTTCCATCTTTGGTACAGATTCTCAATTCTTTTAAACAACGCCATTAAACTGTCAAATGTTTCGTCTTTCGATTTCAAGAATGAAACCCACGAAAATCTGGAATAATCATCAGTCATGACCAAACAGTAGTAATCTCCTGTAATACTCTTGACATTCACCAGACCAAACATATCCATATGAAGTCTTTCCAAAGGTCTTGAAACTGAATTGACTTGCTTTGTAGGGTGTGACTTTTTATTCTGCTTGCCTTTAACACAGCTTATGCACTCCCCTTCCAGATGAAAACCTTTGACATGAACTCCTGTGACCAAATCATTATGCACCAAGTGATTCGTCTTCCTTAGGTGAATATGCCCCATTTTTCGGTGCCACAATCTTGATTCTTTCTTCGTTGCTCTGGACACAAAACAATGAGCCTGACCCGTGGTTGTAGTAGCTAAACTCATGTCCAACACGTACAGATCATTGACTCTTGGTGCCCTCATAATGATCCATTCCTCAGGTATCACAAATCCCGGTTTCAAGATCAAACATTCTTTGTCAGTGAAGTGAGTAGTATACATCCTGTCACAGATCTGCGAGATACTCAGCAGATTATTCTCCAGCTCAGTGATGTAGTTAACTCTCTCAAACGTTACTATTCCGTTGGATAACGTTCCTTCACCTATAATCTTTCCTCCTTGATTACCAGCAAAACCTACGTAACCACCATTAATGTTTCTCACATCATACAATAACGCAGTCTTCCCTGTCATATGTCTTGAAGCTCCACTATCCATGATCCATCTGGATACAAGTTTTGGAAGATCCTGCACATAACAACTATAACTTAAACAACTTCAAGAAAGATACCGATTCATGCTTCGCTATCCAGGAAGCTCCGGCAATTCAAACTGTTTAGTCAAACATCGAGTCCACCCAGGCCTCATCAGCCTTAGGTGTAACCTTGACTCTTGCAATTTGAATTTTAAAATTTTTAGCCTTAAGAGGTGGAAAGTTTGCATCATAATCAACCGTAATTGATTCTTCAGACTTTTTCACCTCAGAAGTTGAAATTTTCTTCTCACTTTTTGGCTTCCAAACATGTTGAGATAATGCAACCCTTTTGTAAAATTTGTCGTTTTTAGTTACCAACTTCTTTACGGGTTCATTTTTCACACTCTTTTTCTCAACAACAATTGGTGTTTTACCCTTCACATCAACTTTCTTTTGTTGAATCTTCACAGTTTCAGTCTTAGGCTTCACATTGGTACACTTTCGTGCAACGTGACCAACTTGATTACATCTGAAGCAAGTGCGAGTATCCCCACCTCGACTTGTGCCTTCAGACTGAACCTGTGAAGTTCTCTTTTCAAAGAACTCTTTGTTTGATTTCGAAAAAATTTCTTTCTCTTCATCAGCAAGTGAACTCGAACTGTTCATAAACTTTTTCTTCTCGACAAACCTCTTGTTTGAAACATTTCTTTTCTGATACGATTTACCCCCTTGAAAACCACCCGACCAGTTGTTTCTGTTGTTATTGTAAAAACGCAGTGGATTAACAGCTTTCTTGTTGTAAACCTTATCTTTCTCAAAACTCAATTTGCTTTTTGTTTTACTTAGATTGTTCACTGCTGACAATTCGACTTCGACCAACTTGAAAACATTTGTCAATTTGTTCATGTTAACATTCTCTGTTGGAAACTCTGAATCCGAAAACAACTTATCTGAACCCAGCATCTTGTACATGACAGGATTTGATTCTTCATTTAAGTTGTTCTTGGACTTTTGTTTTGGAATGTAATTGTCCAAGAAACACCCATCTTCCTCAGTAGTGTCACTATCCGTTTTAAACACATTTTCAACAACATCTTTTACAATATCATTTTGGACACTATCGTCATTGGAAGATGTGAACGTGACATCAATGTTCTCCGGAAGTTTAACTTCACTTGCTTCCTCAATTTCAACCAACCCAGATTTCTTTTTCGTGTAATTATGCAAAATCGGTGGTGGAACTTTGTGAAAACCCACCCCGGTTCCATCAGAATACACGTCTTCGCCAGCTTTGTTTTTGCCGATAGGTTTTGGAACAATATGTTGCAAAACAAAGCTTGCGGAGCTATAGCTGTTAAGCTTCAACTGGATTCGCTCGTTTTCAATTTCAGCTTCTTGAACTGTAAGTTTCAAATTAGCGATTTCATCCAGTTGTTTGTCGATTGATTCTTCTTTAACTCTTAGCACTGCTTTTAGATGTTCGTTTTCTTTAAAAGTTTTACCATTTCGATCATCACTATCTTTCACTGTGCTTTTGAGTTTTTCAAACTTTTCAGAAATCTGACTGTTTTCGAGAATTAACCTTTCATTTTCATTTTTAACTTTTTCATGTTCAATTTTATCAGTTTCAATTTGGCCAGTTAATTCTCTTATCCGTTCAGTTGAAGCTTTAACTGTTTTGTCATGACCAAGAATCTAATTCTCAACGCTTCTGACCTTTGTTGTCAGATCCTTAATTTTCTCACCGTTGAGATACATGACAGTGTTACAAAATTTGCACTCTTTGTTGCAATTTTTGCAATCAACATTTCCTTTGATCTTTTTACCTGACGCATTTGTTGACGAGTTTAGACTGACCTGGCCTTTTGACTCAGACACGGAGTTAGAGTCTACCTCAAGTGCTTTAGCAGCCAGCACTTTGTCAGCCATTTTTCCCAGGTTCTCTGCAGTCAACTCTTGCGTTGTATCGATAACTCCAGTATCAATCTTCTTTGATTTTTCGATCTCTTCTTTCTCCTTTTTCTCTTTCTCTTCTTCTTTCATTTTCTCGGTTGGAGTTCCCCACCATTTGTTCTGCCAATACTCATCCTCATCTTTCATCTCCTTGATTAAGGCTTCCAGATCAAGAGTTTTGTGATCGATCGCGATATTTCTATACTCATCAAGATAACACTCCCTGTCCGGATCCCATCTTTTCGCTCTCTTCGCTTCCAAATAGATACCAGAAAGTCTAATAATTTTTTTTTCGGAAATCATTTTTCTGTATTATACTTCTGCTCTTCAGTACGGTTGTCTTTCCACGGAACAGGTTCATTTTTCGCCATGAACGCGTAACCAACCGCATCTTCTTCTGGAAGAACTTCTTTGCTCCAATCATACCCCTCATCATCGTAGATCACCGCAAGAGCCCTAGATTTGTCTCTGTTATCTTCAGCCTGCTTCAACCTAGGCGGCTCAGATTTATTCCGGTGATAAATCGCCTTCTTGTAGTAATCATCTCTGAAAGGATTTTCCGACTCATCAGCATAGGCATTTCTACATTCTCACTTGAAGTAACCCTTCTGCTTACATTTGAAACATGTCACCTTCGATTTATCGAACCCCAGCTTAGTAGATGGACCACCAATTGTCTTCCGGCCGGTAATTTCCATGAAACGCTGTGCTCTACGAACCGCACTGGCCATAGCCCAACGAATATCGATTTGCTCCATTTCTTCAGGATCTATTTGGTCACAGTCCTCTTTCGTTAGGTTTGTGTTTCCAATCTTCCCAGCTACTAACCCTTCGTATGATTCCAACACCGACGCCAAGAAGACCATTTGTTGCTTAGCCGACTCCTCGTCAAAATTTTGTGCATTCTTCAAATCTATTGCAATGCTGCACTGAAACTTTGCATCAGAATGACTTGCAGATGATGAAGATCCACCGTGATAACCACTGTGACTTCCACTGCTTTGACTGCTTTGACTTTCTTTGCTTGTTGTCGACACATTCTCAGCAGAAAACGCAGTTTTGGGAGAAATTGCTTTTGGCATTATGCTTTTCGGATAGTACAAATCCAAATTCTGTTGATAAGATGAGTGATTGACTTTGTACGTCTTCTTCAGTTCCAGTTCGTGACTTTCAAGTCTCTCAATCACCAAATCTGGTTTCAACTTTTCAGGAGCAATAGTGTTCTTCAACATCAGCGCATAATATCTCCAATTCATCAGAATATCTGATATCATGTCTTGCTAATTCCAGCTTCAGATGACCAAACCTTTCTATCATTTTACAAACTGACTCATTCTTAAGACAACCAAACATATCAAACTCTTTCCTAAGAAGTTTCTTTTTACTTTTCACAATTTCAGTACTTCCTAGACATTTCTTTTCTAGCTTTTGCCAAAGGTCTTTTGCATTTGAATGATCGATCAAAGAGATTATGTCCTCCCAAACAGACTGAAATAACAAAGCCACGCATTTTTGCTCAGCTACAAACGATTCAATCTCATCAGCTGAAGATAGAGTTTCACCATTTTTGTTTCCTTGATCATAACCGGTTTTCAAACTCTTCCAACTGGGAAATGCAAATGCAAATGCCATCATCCAATCTTCAAACTTTCTGGACCACCGACTGTATTCCTCGATAGCCATTAGCTTTGGGGGTTTATTGAATGTTCCGAATGCACTTTCCGATTCCCAAGCTTCCTTTTTCTTTTCTTTCGGTGGATTCTCGTTTACATTGCTTGACGATATATCATCATTTCCGGAATTTCCTGCAAACGCGTACATGTTGCTGAACGGGTTCAAGAAAATATCATCCATCGTGAATGTACCTACAAAATCAGCAAACACTTAGAAATATTTTTGGTTTTTGAAAAATGACAGATTCAAATGGAATCTGTTCAAGCGAAATGATTCAAACAGTATTCTTTCAAACGAAAAGATCTTTTTCAAACGAAATGAACTATTCTGTTTGAGATAACTATAGCTTCAAGCGAAACCCCTTCAAATGATAACCTCTTTCAAACGTAATTTAATTTTCAAACGAAACCCTTTCAAACGATAACCACTTTCAAACGTAATGCAGTTTTCAAATGAAACCCTTTCAAACGAAAGGTCAGTTTCAAACTATTGTTCAAACGATAATGCTAATTTCAAACGGAATGGTTCAGTTCAAAAGATAGTTCAAACAAAACGTCTGTTTTCAAATGAAAAGGTTCATTTTCAACCGATTGTTTCAAACGAAATGTATTCTTCGTTCAAACGGAACCCTATTTTTAGTCCATTCTTATCACTTTTACGTCGAATTTTAATTCCAAACTTTCAAGGATTTGTTATCAATGTGTTTCGCTTTATATGTGAGAGTTTTAGACCATTTTAACCGTAAACACTAGATCAAATCAGAAAAGAAAGGTAGAAATGAGATAATCCGATGATTTCAAGCTGAATTTGGTATGAACTCCTTGTCCTGAGCTCTGATACCACTTGTTGGACCATCCGATGACCTTATATGTCAGTTAAGATAGTTCATCTTAGTTTACAGAGGCAGAATCAAAGTAAACCAAGTCAAAACAGCTTGTTCCTTTCAATTCTTCTTTCTATTACTGATTTCGAGCCTTTACAACGAATTTGACAAAAATCTGGCAGCACCTTAGCTCACATACACACACATGCATCCGTAACCGTTTGAAATGAACAACCCTATTTGTAGGCCTAGACCCTTTTCGTTTGAATGAAACACAACATGTTCAAACGGTCATGTTTCAAACGACCAGGCAAGCTTCAAACGGCCAGGGTGTATTTCAAACGGACTGCTCTCCTAAAATCTATACAAACCCTAATCTAATCACTTTTGAACTCTCGTTTAACCTTTCTAGACATAAGACTTGATAAGACGTTGTCAGCAGACATATTAATGCACCAACATTACTGTACTATTTACAAAAAATAATCACTTGTAAGATCACAATCAATACCACTAGTAGGTATGACCAATCAAAAACCACTTGTAGGAATGAGTCATCTACATTAACCTCTTTACCACTTGTAAAAATTATCCACAAAGATGCCGATTCCTGCTTCTCAATTACCTATCTGGAAGCTCCGGCGTAGTCCTTTCACCTGTAAAATTTAAACACTTTCAAAATCTTTCATGCAAACTTTACAATCACTAGAATGATGCCAATTCCTGATCCACGATAAAAACTTGGGATCTCCGGCGTAGTCCTTTGACTATTAAGGGAAACAAACTTCCATCCAAGTCTTTTCAGACTTGATGGCTTTAAGTTCTTGCACAGTGGGGTTGTATGTTGCCTTTTTTGTTGCATAAAAATCTTTAACTCCCTTTGCTTTCCCATTCAACATTTTCCCAAAAATTTTCTTTACACTTCCATTAAATGTTTTCTCGACATCAAATTCATTTTTCTCTTTGTAAAACTGATTCGAGATTTCAATTTTACCAACTTTCTTTTTAACCTCTTCAAACTTCAGTGATGGAAATTCCTCATCATTCACTGAAATTTTCTCCTCAACCTGTGGCTCTTCTGGCTTTGTGGAACCAGATTCATCGCCGACTTTCTCACTAACCTTTTTAACAACCCACACTTGGTTGTTCTCAGCTTTCTGTTTGATCACATTCTTTTTAGAACACTCACCAACCTCATAAGTTGAGTTTTCAAAAACTTTAAGTTTTTGGGTTGGTAGTTCAACATCAACAACCTTTTCTTTCAACTTCTGAGAAACTTCCTGTTTTGTTTTGGCATTTTTCTGACAATTCCATGCAATATGACCAACTGCATTGCATCTGTAACAGGTACGAGTTTCTTTTGGTTGCCACACTTCAGTTCCATTCTTTCTTTTATCAGCAAGAAACTCTTGATTTGACTGTCTTCAGACCGGTTTCTTCTGTTCATCTTCTGAACTTCCACCTGACACAAATTTTGTTTTTGTTTTAGAATTTTTCACATTTTTATGATTTTCTTGTTGAATAAAACCAAGACCTTTCTTTTTGTAGCTACGGTTTGGGTTTGATTTCTTTTGAAAACCAGAACCAGAATTGTAACCCTTTTTCTTGTTTAGACGTTGTTGAACCCTTGAAGTGTACTTTTTAGGTTTTCCAGTAAGATTTAAATCTTTTATTTTAGAAATATTAATTTCTGTCATTTTGAAAACCTTTTTGATCAAGTCAAAACGGACACTTCTTATTGGAAATTCTTTGTCATAATATAATTTGTCCGAATAATTTAAAGTGTATGCAACTTCAAATGTTTCACCATCCAAATTTGCCTTTGATAACAAAAATTCTTTACTGTAAGACCGTTTGACCGACGATTTTGAACTGTTGACTGACGAATTTGACCCTCCAGACTCTGACTTTGACTCATCCTCATCAGTATCCAACACCTGATCGACCACCTTTTTGATTAACTCAGACTCATGATCAGTGTCAGACGAGGTGAACGTGACATCAATGTTTTCTAGTAATTCATCAGTTGTGTCGGTTTTAAGCTTTATATTGACTGCTTTTGCAAGTTGCTCCTCGTTTGGTTTTCTAGGAGAATACCCTTCCCAAACTAGAGGCGGACACTTGTTATAGCTAACAGTCGGTTTCTTACCACAATCATTCTTCTTCTTTGGCTTCTCATCTTGAAAAGCTTCCATTCCTGCAACAGTTGGGTAAATACGATCAATGAGATAATCAGAACTAGAATAACTTTGCAGTAAACGTCTAATTCTCTCATTCTCGATTTTTTCTATCTCCAACTCTTGCTTCCACTTAGCACTCTCTTCAATGTAAAAATTGATGGCTTTTTGGTTTTTCATCATGACTGCATTCATCATCGTTAGTGCTTGTTCTCTTTCTGAGTTTGTCTTTTGGAGATCAGTTACTATTTTGTTCAAGACATCATAGGATTCTTTCACATAGTTGAGGTTGAACAGTAACTGCTCCTTCTTCTTCTCATACTCAGCAATTATGTCATCTTTTGCTGCACATCCCTTGCAAGCTTCCAAACACTTCTTACAAGGCTTTACAACTTCAACAATCTTTTCAACTTCGATTGTTTTCACTACTTCAACCACCTTTTCTGTCTCTATCACCTTCTCAGCTTCAGACATCTTTTCTTCTTCTTTCACTTGTTTACTCTCAACATTCTTCTCAGCAACACTTTCAACACTCTCATTTTGAACAACATCTTCAGATTTCATTTGTTGTTGTTCTTTAACAGCTCGTTTCTCCTTCAGTTTCTCCATCCGATCTGCAAAATAGAAATGAAAACTTTCAGGAGAAAGATGAGTTTTAGCATTATTGATATGTTTTTCTTCCTCATCATCACTACAGCTATCAACTGGTGATTGATCAAACTGTACAGATTTTTCAGAATCAGCATCTGATACACCAGAATCAGACGGTGTTTGATCAAATACAACTTCCTTTTCTGAACTAACATCATTCTGTACACTCTCATCAGCACTCTGAGAACTTTCATCAACACTTTCTGAGCTTTCATCAGACGTAACAGACTGTTCCTCCACACTTTCCATTGTCTCACCAATAGACTTCATCCAGGTGGTAAACATGTCTGGTTCTCTAACAATCTTGGCAATGAAAGCTTTGAACTCTCCCTTTTCATCAACAAACATATCCCAGCTGAAGCCTTCAGGTAGTCTTTCATCATCTTGATCAACTAGACAGGCTTTGCTATCAGGAGATATGTAATTGCTCCAGTTAAAATCCACCAAACATGCTCTCTTAGAATCCTCAATCTTCCTACCATGAGCTGTCTGTGAATCTTGTGATTGACCAACTTGCTGATAGATAGCTTTCCGGTAATAGTCATCTTTTCCGAACGGATTCTGAGCTCCACTAGCTTCCCTGTTCTTGCATTCCCATTTGAAATGGCCTTTCTCCCTATAACGAAAACAAGTAACTTTAGATTTATCAAAACCTAAAGTAGATACATGAGCATCAAGAAAGTCATTTCTCCCGGTAATCGTTTTGAACTTTTTAGCACGTCCGAGTACACTTGCAAGACACCATTTGATATCCATTAATTCCATTTCTTCGGCGTCTATCTGATCGTAATCCTCCTTGGTAAGCATAGGATTTCCGATCCGACCAGCTACAAGACCCTCATATGACAGCAACACAGAACCAAGTAGAGCCATGTGGTCTTTAGCAGTATCTTCTAAAAACTTTGACCTTCTGGAAGATTTAGAGCGATGTTGCACTGAATCACATAACCATTTCCTGTTTTAGTGCTTTGAGACTGAAAACTTGAATTTGACTCTTTAGGATTAACACTCGGAAATGATGAGAATCCACTACTGCTTTTGCTAGAACTCTGATCAGCTTTTTCTGATGAATCTCCAGCACTGAATGCAGTTTGGATTTTCGGACTTCTCTCAGATTCTGGAACCGGAACACTGCCTTTGTAATACATCTTTACATCCTGTTGACCACTCGGACTGTTCATCCTAGCAATCTTCTGCTGTTCCAGATCCTGACTTTCAATCTTTTCGATGAACTGAGAAATCGTTAACCCATCATAAACACCCGTGTTTTTCAGAATCATCAAATATGTTCCCCATTCTTTTTGTGGTAGTGCATCGGCTAACTTGTCCACCCACTCTTCATGATCTTTTGTAATACTCAACATTGACATTGATCGCACTAGGTGACAGTATCTCTCAATCAACTTCTTTGTGTCTTCACCCGGTAAGCTGCTGAACAAATCAAACTCTTTCTTAAGCAATGCTTTCTTGCTCTTTATCATGTTCTCGCATCCCTCAAATTTGACTTTAAGTGCATCCCAGATTGACTTTGCAGTTTTGTCATGTTGTAGCAAAATGAAGATGTCTTCTTTGATCGCTTGTTGCAACAAACTGATCATCATCTTTTCTGCTTTGTACATAACTCGTTCCTGATCCGTGAACTCAGATAACTCTTTAAGAATCTGCAAATCTGTTCGAGGCAACACGTATTTCTTTAATATATATTCCTAAGACCTAAGATGGTTAGCCTGAACCCAGTTCTCGAATCTATCTTTCCACCCGTAATATTCTTCGATATTCATCAATTTCGGGGGCTTTTGAGTGGTTCCCGTATCGTTTTCTATATTTATAGCTTGAACAACGGCAGCTGGACCAGACGGTGTTGCGAACGCGTTATAAAACTCGGTATCCATGACTTTTCAACACGTATTTCAAAATCCGTGACAAATAAGCGAAACCAGGTGTCTGAATGTACACAAACGCAAAACTGTTGATGTCTTAATGAGCGGAACCTTATGTTGCACTATAAGCGAAACCCTAATGTGTACTTGGAGCGAAACAATAAAGTTCAAACAAGCGAAACCTTCAACTGTATGACACAAGAGCGAAACTAGTATGTTCACAAGAACGAAACTAGTTGATGTTCGAATGAGCGGAACTACTAATGTCCTTTGGAGCGAAACTTGTGTTTACAGAAGCGAAACCACAATGCAATTTGGAGCGAATCCTTGATACTGGTGACACACGAGCGAAACTACTAAGCACTTTGGAGTGAAAATTCTCACTAATGTGACACTCGAGCGAAGCCTGATGATCAATTAAGCAAAACTACACACTGTCTGAATAAGCGAAACCTAGTCCGAAGCTGATTTGATCCATTTTTAGTCTGTATTTTGACATGAAACTTTCCAGGTTTTGTGTATGTTCAATTCCGCACAGTCTGTGAAAGTTTGAGCGAATTTCGACCGTGAAAATTTTCTGAATTGAATAAAGAAGGTGTAGAAGCAAGAAAACTCGATGAATTCCAGCTAATCTCTGTAGAACTCCTCCTCCAAAGCTCTGATACCACTTGTAGGATCGTGTTCTGACCCGATTGAGTCGTTCAGAGGCGTTTAACTACGTTTCAGGTGCGGAATTACAAGAAATGTAGGTAGAAACAGCTGAATCTTCACTAAAACTGCTAATTGTATTTATTACCAATCGATTACATGCAGTTCTTCACACCGGAGCACTTCGGCGTAGAATACAAGATCACAACAACTATAGTTTCGCTCAAAATGACAGCTATATATAGGCCCAATGGTTTCGCTTATGTGTACATGACACATAAGCGGAACCTTCACAATGACAGAAAAGCGGAACCTCATGTCCAAAAGAGCGAAACTAACTGCCTAAACATATATACTCTCCAGTTTTCTCGTAAAACGTGCCCTAATCTATACAATACAATGAATGACTCGATTCAATACGAAATCAACAGATGCAGTGCACCAAAACAATTACTATAGGAGACTCAATGAACCACAAGAGAAGACCATTTCCCATTACCTTTCATTGATCAAATGTTAGAGCGATTATCCGGCCACAAATTCTACTGTTTTCTAGATGGATACTTTCGAATTCCTATCGCACCGGAAGACCAAGAGAAGACCACCTTCACATGTCCCTACGGAACTTTTGCATATCGACGCTTGCCATTTAGTCTATGCAATGCCCCTGCAACATTCCAGCGATGCATGGTGGCCATTTTCCAAGACATGCTAGAAAAGACCATGGAAGATTTCATGGATGACTTCTCTATCTTCGGCGATTCATTCGACCAATGCCTCGATAATCTTGAACGAATGCTATCTAGATGTGAGGAGACTAACCTCGCCCTTAATTAGAAAAAGTGCCATTTTATGGTCGCAGTGGGGATAGTACTCGGTCATAAAATTTCTAGTGCAGTATGGAAGGTGATCGCGCAAAAATCGATACTATTTCCGGACCACCTCCTCCGTCATCAGTTTGAGCCATAAGAAGCTTCCTAGGACATGCTGAATTCTATAGGTGATTTATCAAAGACTATTCCAAAATCTCTCTTCCTCTAATCAAACTACGTGAAAAAGTTGCCCCATTCATCTTTGACAAGGATTGCACGACAGCATTTCTTGCCTTAAAAGAAATGTTAGTCAAGGCACCAATCATGATAGCACCAGATTGGAAACTACCTTTTGAGATCATGTGCGATGCCAACGATTTTGCAGTTGGAGTAGTTCTGGGACAAAGAAAGGAAAAACATTTCCATCCCATATACTACGCTAGCAAGACTCATAATGACGCTCAAGAAAATTACAAAACAAACGAAAAAGAGTTGCTAACTATATTATTCGCATTTGATAAATTTTGTTCCTATCTTGTGCTCTCCAAAACTATAGTCTACACAGACCATGCTGCCATCTGGTACCTCTTCAAAACACAGGATGCTAAACCATGACTCATCAGGTGAATTCTTCTCATTCAAGAATTCGACATAGAAATAAAAGACAAAAGAGGAGCTGAAAACACTACTACTGATCACCTATCTCGTCTTGAAGATCTTTATCTGGATAAGACTCGAGAAGAACTCATCAAAGAAAAATTCCCCAAAGAATCCTTAGAAATGGTAGAATACAGAGAAGAACCTTGGTATGCAGATTACACCAACTACTTAGCTAGCAACACTCTCATCAAAGGATGGTCGTATCATCAACGGAAAAATTTCTTCGCTGATGTAAAGCACTCTTTTTAGGAAGACCCATACCTTTTTAAAATATGTATAGACCAACTCATTCGACGATGCATCCATGGTCGTGAGGCAAGACAAATTATACGCCACTATCATGAAGGACCATGTGGAGGATATCACGTGTCACACCCCGGCCGCGTATAACATGCAACCGCGGCGGAAACGCCGGGGAGTGTTGGGACAGAATTAGTTTGTTTCATAACCATGGAAATTAAAGTTACATTTTATTTATTAAACATGAGTGTTACATTGTTTCAAAACAGGAAATAGAGTGTTCAGAACATAATTAATGTAGTCTATCTTCATTTTTAGTCTCTAAGGCACAGGTCCGCCCTAGTGTCATGATCATCATCCTATGGAACAGCTCCTAAAAACACATGTGAAAGTAGGTACGTCAGCATAAAAATGCCTGTGAGATACATAGGTTTTGTGAAAATAGGATTCATGACTTGAGTTTAAAGAAATGTTTAATAACAGTCAGTCATGAACCTTGTAATTTGTCTTGCTTTGTAAACCATTTGAAAAACGATAATATCAGATGATATGTAAACTAAATGTAAGGTTAAAAGAATAACCTAGTAAAATGAGTATGTATAAGATAAGTTGTTTGTAAAACAATGTCTTGTGAAGAATATGTTATTTGTATAAAATGTAATATGTTTATACTGAAATGATTTAGATAACGCTACGATATGTAATATAATGCAAGCATTTATATATAGGAAGTACCAGCGGCATATCCACCATGTTTGTATCATATTACATACGCCACGTTACTCCAACCATTTACCCAAACCAACCACCATGTAAATTGTTCATGTATAAATCAATTGTCAAGTGTTATTGTGTAAACCATATCGAAATGTCTATGTTCAATGTAAACCACCAAGTATGTATATCAATGTCAAAATGTTTATGTTTAATGTAGTTCATGCAATGTGTACCCAAAATATATCCTGTATGGTAAGTGAGATGTATCAACTATACCATATGTAAAATGCACAAAACAAGGTGTTGAAGAAAAACATGGTTTAAATCAACGTTATGTTTTGTGGAACAATGCATGCTCTACTGATATTAACATTTATGTGGTATTGTGAAATATGCATACATTCAAGCCTTGAGACTGTGGCGATAAACCCTTAAACAAATTAAAAGTTTATCTAAGTTATGTATATCGAATTCGGTCATTCCTTCCAATCCAAACAAACCCAGGATTTCAGGAACGGGAGTTGTCAATTCCTATGGTACCACTACCTACTAACGAATGGCGTGATCAATGTTAATGAATGTATTGTTCCATGTTAAACAAACCAAATGTTATACCAAAATGAAGGCATGTGATGAATAATTGTACTTATGTATGCATACAATGGGCATAAATAGCATGAAATGTAATGTGAACCAATGTACTAAGTACGCACACAATGGGCATACATAGCATGAAATGTAATGTGAACCAATGTACTAAGTACGCACATAATGGGCATACATAGTATGAAATGTAATGTAAAGCAATGTACTAAGTACGCACACAATGGGCATACATAGTATGAAATGTAACGTAAAGCGATGTACTAAGTACGCACACAATGGGCATACATAGTATGAAATGTAATGTAAAGCAATGTACTAAGTACGCACACAATGGGCATACATAGCATGAAATGTAATGAAATCATGTACTATAATGTACTAACGAACATAGCAGGTATATGATGTGAAAACCGGAAAGCATGAAAGTAACAAGTAGGCACATGTGTTTCACCCCAAAACAGTTTAGAAAACAGTAAAAGAGGGGTTCAATGTACTCACATAAACTCCTCGAAAACATGTTAAAGATGGGGTTCTATGTACTCACCTGAGATAGCTTTGAAGTCCTTGTATAACAAAGAAATAATGCTAGAGATCACGGAATATCAAACTGCACCTAATAGGTAGCTATATTAATATACCGGACCAAAATCGGAAGGATCGGATAGTATGCGGGTTCGTAAACGATACGAGTATGGAGACTCGTGTAATATGGTTTAACAAAGCCTACATACTAAAATGAAACCTAACCTAAGTGCTTACGGCCCATTACGACCCGTTTAGGTAGCTTATGCTACCTTAACGCGTCGTTCGCGTAGAACGCGTTTGGTACGCCTAACATCATGACCACAAGGTATAACCTCGGAAGGTTACAGCTATGGTCACCTAATGTGCTTGGTCGGATCCTAATGATCGACCAAATGGGTTGGGTTCGAAAGTATAAGCGATTGTTTAGATCGCTTACCTTACGACCCTATATATGCACTAAACTAAAAGTCACGAGCTAAGCATGTTAGGACATGCTTAACTAAGTTTAGAAAACAGGTTTGGCATCAAAACAAACGGCTTTGATGCTCACGAGTAGTTTGGTTACAAAATACGCAAGAATACGCATTTTGGCTGATACTACGACTCGTCACTGAGCCTAGATAACGTGGTAATCAGTAGGTATAATCGCCATGGACTATAACCATCGTTATCACGCTCACGTTATGATGTTCCAATGAACTTCGTGTTGACCATAAGTTGGTCACACAGAAAGTCAAACAAAACTTTGACTTTCGGACTTGAAAAGCGAATAAAAGAACGAAAGAACACTTACGAAGGGTCCCCGAATGCTAATCTAGATCAAAATGGCTCAGGTATGAAACAAAGGTTCCAACGTAGAGCTTTTAGATCAGATTGTGTGAGTTTTTAGCAAAAGGGGGGGGGGGTATTTATAGGAAAAGCAAAGCCGTTAGGATCGTTTCTTGAATAACGTGCCACGATCTAACCCGTACACTTGTCGAAATGTTGTGGTGGCTCATTTTGCCCCCACCAAAGGGTTTTGACAAGTGGCATTGGCCTTTGGAGAGTTGAAGGGCTGTTACAAGCTGTTTAAACATTGAATCTGGTCCAGAAGGGGCCTCGCGTGACGCATAGACCCGTCGCGTCACGCCTAGCCCTTATTTCTGCAGAATTTGCAGAAATGGTCCTTGCACATGTTTCGTTGCGTAACGGCACTTCTAACACCCTTCAAACCCAATTTCAAGCTCCGCAATGATGTTAAGACATAGGGAACATGAAATATGCTTGAAAATATCCCGGATGTCGGTTCGTTTGGCCGTACGGTTGCGATGTTCGCTTAATTACGACGGAATGCGCATAAGCGCGAAAAATGATCCAAATTGCGCGACGAATGGATTTTTCTCATGCCAAACACTAAGGCATAATATAAGGATGCTTACATAAATTTTTGGATGTTTGGATGTACTCAGAACGTAAGTTATGCGCGAAAGTGCAAACTTGTGCACTTTTTGACACTTTTAGTCCCTGAATGATCCAAAAGTTTATTTTAGCATACCAAACCCCTCAAAGCCTATATCTAAGCTATGTAAAGGATATTTATGGTATGTTTAACTTATGGACATGTTCCAGAATGTTCGTTACAGTTCAAATTGGCATACTTTCACAGTTTGTCAAGTTTAGTCCCTGTAAGCGAATTAACTTGTTTTTGCCATACCAAAGCCTTCAAAACTTATTTCTAAGTTATGTAAAGGTTATTTAAGGTATGTTGAGTATATGTTGATGTTCCGGAGTATTTGTCACATTTAAACTGAGTACGTTTACGCACCAGTTTGCGTATAATTCTCCAGAAAGCGATGTAGAGTTTGAAATTGAACAAAAGTCAAAACATGAAAAATGTAAAACACAACCAAACAAACATTGGGATCAAATAACATTGTTTTATTGATAATTGAACTGTTCATAATGATTTTCGAGCACAAATGTTACATCACGGGGCAGCCAACACCGCACGAAAATTGTATAATGCAGGATTACACTGGCATACGATACACAAAGATGCCTATATCTTATTTAAAACATGTGACGCATGTCAACAGGAAGGCAACATCTCACCAAGAAACGAAATGCCACAAAATAGTATTCTCGTTTGTGAAATCTTTGATGTTTGGGCTTTGGATTTTATGGGACCATTTCCACTATCGATAGGAAACAAATATATCATTGTGGCTATTGATTACGTTTCTAAATGGGCCGAGGCCGAAGCTCTTCCTACCACTTACGAAAGAGTGGTAGTAAAATTCTTGAAAAAGCTATTCTCCCGTTTCGGCACTCTAAAAGCCCTTTAGTGATTGAGGAACCCAATTTTGCAATCTGCAAATGGAAAAAGCTCTAACACGTTACGAGGTATCTCACCGGCTATCAACTGCTTATCATCCTCAAACCAATGGTCAAGCCGAATTGACTAATCGAGGTTTAAGAAGGATCCTATTAAAAATTGTGGGTCAAAACCAAAAAGAATGGGCAAACAAACTAGACGATGCTATGCGGGTATTCCGAACAGCCTATAAAACACCGATAGGCACCACCCCATATGGTGTGCGTTAGGTGTGTTATGATTTTATTGATATTTTAAGCCCATTTTACGCATTAGTCAAGTTTTAAATTTATAAAACACGATATTCTACTAACACTAAACACACACTTGGGCAAGTGCACCCATCGTGAGCGTAGTATAGCGTTGATAAGATACCGAGGTCGTCCAATGACACAAGAGCTTTTAGTATCGATTTATCCTCAACGTCTAATCAATCTAAAATTTTTGAGAAAAGATTTTAAATAAAACTAAAAATGCAGAAATAAAAATAAAATAAAACAGATAGACAAGATGAATCACTTGGATCCGACTAGCCTTTAATGTATCCTTTGATGATTTTCACACTTTTGCACTTTTTAAGAGATTAGCTTAGTTATAGTAGTAGTGCCCTCTTTTGAAGGTGACGTTACCCTCAACCCAGTGGTTTGAGTCAGCAAGGATACAATCCCAAAGGGTCGGAATATTGAAAGATAATTAATTAAGTTATTAATGCGAAAAGTGGTAGGCCCCTCTTTTGAAGGTGACGTAACCCTCAGCTAAGTGGTTTGAGTCAGCACGGATACAATCCCAAGTAGTCGGTTTAATGTATTAATAGTAGTTTACATATGAGGAGATCAAGCCATTCGCACCCCACAATCCAATACCAGTGGATATTGAAGGAGGTCCTAGTAAGCTTGACCCAGGTCCTTGCAGGATCTATACACTGAACAAGGCAAGAACCTTACTAAACCATTCCCTTAACCCTAGGGGTGGCATTCATGTCGGGTTGATGGGTTACAGGTTGGCGGGTTGGTGGGTTGAAATGTTCAACCCGAACCTGAACCATATTATTATTTGGGTCAAAGATTTCAACCCTAACCCGACCCATATTAATTCGGGTTAACCCGAACCCGACCCGTTTAACCCATATTTTTAAACGAGTGATATAAGTTGACGATTTATAAATGAGTTGTACGGTTTTAAGAGGGTTATCGATAACATGTTTAATGATGAATATGAATGTGATAAATAAATAATATAATGTGTCAAAATTAATATTATTATAATTAACAATGTAAAATAGAAACCGAAAAAACAAAAAGAAAAACAAAAATATTTTTTATCTAAATAGTTAAACGGGTTAATGGGTCAACCCGTTTTTAATACGGGTCAACCCGAACCCGACCCGTTTTTTTAAACGGGTCGTGTTAGTCGACCCAAACCTGTTTTTTTCGTGTCGGGTTCGGGTCGGGTTAACAGGTCGTGTCAAAAATTGTCGCCCCTACTTAACCCCTGACCAGGTAGCCAACATATCTCTATATAGACCGTAGAGATATGCATGGTGTAAATCTTTTACTTTATATAGACAGTAAAGTAATGCCAAGACACCACAGAAAAATGATAAAGAAGTTTCACCTCCAACATAAGAAACTAGTTATTAAAGTCATTAATACAAAACCAAATAAAAAGTGCGAAAAGATTAAAAATCAAAAGTAATACATTAAAGACTTGTCTTCACCAAGTGATGTAAGAGACTTAGCCAAACATGGCTTTGATTAATAAGAACTCTTAGTATCAATCTTGCATCCCGAGACTACTACACACTCTAAAGGTGGATGATGGATGATGGTGGTGGATGTGGGTGTTGTAGTGGTGGTGGAGTGGTGGCAAAGTGAGAGAGTAATGGTTTGCCAAGGGATGCCTTTGAAGTGAACCAAGCACTTCTATTTATAGCCTGAACAGAAGCCCAGCCACGGCCCCGTGTCCAGCGGACACACCCCTGTGGCCATCTCTTTCTCTTCCCTCATTAATTGCATTTGTCAGCATTGGGTTCTACACGGCACGTGTTCGCTGGGAAGGGCCCCGTGGGCAGAAGCGTATCTGTACTACCAAGATTTTGCAAGATTCTATGAATCTTAGCGTTGACCATGCCCCGTGTTGAGCTGGGCACGCCCCCGTGGAGGGCGTAGAAGCTTCCACAGCTTTGTTCTTTCTGCAGACACCTAACCACGCCCCCGTGTCCAGTGGGCACGGGTCGTGGTCAGCCTTCTGTTTCTTGTTTTTGCTATTGGGGATGCTGTCGAGGGGTCGGGCATGTCACGTTTATTTCATTTCTTTGTATTTATGTTGGTTTTTGCTGTATATTTGTTCCTTTTGCTCGTTTAAGCTCATTTGGTCCTGTAAATTCAAAAGGAAAACAAAAACACGCTTTTTTCAACATTAGTACTAAAAAAGGGTTAGTTTTATGCCTTGTTTGATGTAATTTATATGTTACATTTTACACACATCAAATACCCCCACACTTAAATCTTTACTTGTCCTCAAGCAAAACTCTTTATTATGTGGCTTACACACTCAAATGGAATTGGTAGGAGAGAAGTTTTGGGCTTGTCTTGAGTGTCGGGAATCCAAGATCTTTATTGGGTTTTATTTTTATATTATTTATAATCCTATTCATTATGATTTATTTAGAACGTTTCATAAGAGAAATTACATATTTGGGCATAACATGTCTCTTTAAAATTCCATTTATATACGAGTTCACATACCTCACGGGAGATCACTCACCACTCGGCCGAAGATGTATTTTTGTGAAACACTCGAGACCGGCATGGAACTTACTTCTACCATATGTTTGCCAAGCAATCAATCCTCCTCCTTTTTAACTATATTCCTTTGTAAATATCAAGAGGACTTGGGAAAGCGTTAGGCGGTTTTGGTTAGTGGTTAGTAAAAAGGGCTAAAAGCGTAAAAAGCATTGGTCGTCGTAAAACATTTTGTTTTTGTGACTTTTATTCAAACTAACCATCTTCAAACAAAGTTTCTTTGAGGAACTTGTTTGTTTATTTCTAGACTTTCATTTTTTTGATAGAGAAACGTCACAAGAAAACCGAGATTTTTACTAAAATAAAGGGGTTGAAAAGAAAAAGGTTTTGGTGGGTAAAGGTGTTTGTTTTGTGGGTTTAGAAATGAAAAGGTTTAGGCTCAAAGGGGTTAACTAGGGTGTTCAAAGGAAAATGGGTTAGTCCTAATGCCTCCATCATTTACTTACCTGGGTTTAAGTTGGTAAGGACCGGGAATTTATCGTCGTGGCAAGTCTAGAGTTGTAAGAACTAAGCGGCTATTCACACAAGAAGCGAAAAATAAGCATTTAGTTTAAAGATGTATGTTTGTATGCTCAATAAAGGCTCAAAACTCACTTGTTGTGGGAATGGGTTTATAATGTGATCAAGTATATGTAATCAAATTTTAATTAGATTTGTCATGCCTTTTCATAATTTTCTTATGTTGGTTCTTTTTATCACGACGCTATCGGTTGTAAATTTGTAAAAATATAACCTTTTTAGAACTTGTTATTCCCAAATTAAACCAAGACAAGTAAAAAAAAATGAATTTTTTTTTGTGATTAGCGGTTACAATAGAGTTTTGTGTCCCAAAAATCAAGGTTTTAGCATCCCCCCCCCCCACACTTAAATTACACATTGTCCCCAATGTGTCCCAAAAATAAGTTTTTAGGTTGATTGAATGTGTAAAAAGGTGTTTAAAAACAAAATTTTGTGTTACTGGGCGTCTGGCCATGACCCCGTGGTTAGATCGCTAGTACCAAAATTAAACAGAAGGCTGGGCATGGGGCGTGTTCATTGAGCACGGCCCCGTGTCCAGTTACCTGAACTGGGCAAATTTCTGCAGAGCCTTGGGCACGGGGCGTGTTGGGCTAAGCACGACCCCGTGCTGAACTTGCTATAATGCTGGAAAATTGTCGGGAGGCTCTGTTTTTGTGCAAGGGGTGTGGTTTATACGTTCCCTTGGTAACCCCACTTTTTCGAGTGTATTTAACCATTACAACATCATCCAAACACCATTCAATAATTTAAAACCATCAATCATTAGTCGCGCGAGATACATAGTTCCTAGAAATTAAAAGAAAGTTGCAAAAATTAAAAACTACAAAGATCCTAAGATATATAGGTCATAAAATTTAGGAAATCACTAAGGAGTTCTACCCTTAATGTTGTAGGAATGACAAAAACCCGGAAAGATTGATGATGTGGTGGATGATGGTATTGGAGTAGTGGTGAAGTGGTGGTAAGTGAGAGAGAGGGTTGCCAAGGGATAAGCTACAAGTGAACCAAGCACCTCCTTTTATAGCAGAAAACAAGCCCTTCACACGGCCTCATGCCTAGGGGCACGACCCCATCTCCTTTCGCTATGTCTTCATTTAGTGATCTGTGTCAGAGGGCATGGCCCCGTGGTCTTGTACTTGCTGTACTTTGAGAGATTCTTCATAACTGGGAGTTGACCACGACCCCATGTCTCTTGTCTGCATTGTTTGTCTTGTTCTGCATGGATTCTTGAGTGGGGCACGGCCCCATGTCTATCTTCTGATTTGTTGTTTTGGTCTTAGGCTGAAGCTTGGAGAGTAGGCATGGTGTATCAAAAGTATACAAAGAAACGTACTTTTTCCAACATTAGTATATAAAAGGGTTGATTTTATACCTTGATTGATATAATTTATATGTTGCTTTTTGCGCATATCACCACACTTGTTGCAAGAACCATAGAAGGTATTCTGATTAGATGCCCAAGTAAATCTAGAATTATTACCTAACGAGGAACCCGTATTCTAGTTGTTGTTGTTGTAGTTTCCATGTCTGTGTTTGTTGTTGTTATTGTTGTTATAGGAACCACGGTCGTGATTAGACTACCCACAAGTACTATAATAGGCCTAATTTTGCTGATGTGAAGATTACACTTTGAAACCCAGCTAGTTGTATCATCAGTTGTTGAAGTGACTGTAATGTTTTGGGTAAGAGTTGAAGGTTGTTCTGCAAGGCTGATTTATGGCCGGTTATAACTATAATGCTTGGGTAACAGCAGGAAAAAGTGGGATCAACCATCTTAGTCATGTACTCATGATCAGCGAGTAGCCCCGGTAATTCCAGTTAAGGTAACTGGAGGGTGTCGTGCAATAAAGTTGGGCTGTAGATTGTCGTGTTCTTCTTGAAGGCCTGAAATAATCAGCATAACGACATCTTTTTCTTGCATACCTTGACCAAAGTTTGCTAATGCGTCGATGTATTCTTAGGCTAATGTCATACAGACAGCAGATGTTTCATCAGGTTACCTCTCCATCATGAGGAGTTGGGTTTTAAGTGTGTACTCTGATGAGGATGTATGTGGTGCGTAAGCAGATTACAAAGAAATCCATAGATCATGAGAAGTATCACCTTGTACATGTTTGAAGAAGGATTCAGAGATTGTTGACAGTAGGAGCATTCGAACGTGGGCATCATTGGAAACCCATGTCGAGTGGTCAGGGTTTGATGTTGTGTAGGTGGCGCTTGATCCTTGTCAAACGAGGAAGCAATAGTAGGAGTGGTCCAGGATGGACATGGAAAAGAACCTTCAATGTAAACATACAACCCGTTAGTGATGAGAAAATTTGATCATCGTTTTCCGGTATTTATTGTCACACCCCCAAAATCCACACGCGGAGTACCACCGCATGGAGGCGTGACATGACCAGGATCAAGCCACCAATCATATTGAACATATAAGTAAATAGTAAAAGTTATTCATCAATACGAAAGGTGTTTCCAAAACCAAACATAATCAAGTGTAGCTGAAGCAATAATGTAAAAACCCAAACATGAGTATAAGTTCATAAAATGTAAATGTTTAACATGGAACTCAACATTCCATGTTCCCACAACGATCGCGCCTCCCGTGCAAGCTCCATGAGTACCTATGGTCCTACAAGACATGTAACAGAGAGTCAACAACTAGTTAAGCGAGTTCACAGTAAGTAAGTTCGTAATAGTAGGTCCGTTGCATCACCATGCGTTATTCCCTAAGTCAACTGTATGTTCATTTAGTGGGGGCTTCCCATGAGTGTATGTACTAGACTAGAGGTAACCATAAGTGCTCTTCTTAACCCAAGAACAGTAGTACGTACAAGGTTTATGTAGGTTTTACGTAAGTGTCCTTCTTAACCCAAGGACAGTGGTATGCGGGGGTTTACGTAGGTTTTATGTAAGTGCCTGTCACAACTCAAGGCAGTAGTGAGTATTAGTTTACGTAGGTTTTACATAAGTGCCCTTCGCATCCTGAGGACAGTGATAAGTACGGGTTACATAGGTTTTACGTATTGGTCCTTCGCATCCGAGGACGATGGTAGGTAGTCTAGTAACAGTGTATGTACAAGTAATTGTTCAATCCCATTCCTTCAAATCCCATTCCCTACCTGCCGGGAATCCCTTGCCTTGGTAAGAGTGTGAACTCACCTTGGTTTGCTCGGCAGATACACAGAAAGGTCAATCAAGCTATAATGTGGTCAACCACGTCCTAACATAGGTGTACCATACAAGTCAAGTTCGTATTTAGGTAGTGCACGTATATGTTCTTCACGTATTCTAACAAGTTATGTACAAGCATTAAGCATGGAATACACATGTAACTATGGCAATTAATATCAGTTCATACGAATTCAACATTAGCATCACGTAAACAATCAAAGCTCGACAGTGTGGCCCAATTACTTAGGCCCGTAACAGTGTGCAAGTCCAACAGTGTGCACGTGTAAATGGTCTCGAGTCGAGACTAGAGATCCCGAGTCGAGACTATGCGGTCTCGAGTTGAAGTCTTGTGTTCTCGAGTCGTAACTAGAGGTCTCGAGTTATGCATTTGTCACTCGAGAGTGGGTGTTCTTGAGTCATGTCTCGAGTTGCAACAGTACTCGCATCCGAGTTCTCGAGTCTTGTCGATGTGATGATGATGCGCGGTCTCGAGTCGAGACTAAGGGTTCTCGACTTGCAACCCGTGTAGAAATAAGGAATGTAACAAACTTCCTTATTTACCGCATCTTTAATTCCGTAACAATTGCTAACAAGTTTGGCAATTTCATCAAGAACAATCATCAAGCACTCAATCGGATCATCTGATTAACTAATTCCAGAACTAACATGTAACCCAAATCATAGATTATCAACCATCATCAAGATTAAATCATGAATCATGATCATTTAAGTTAATGCATAAAACCACATCAACTCTAGTTCCTTATCATGCGATCTCTAACAGTTTACTATCCGAGTTAATCCATCCGAGTACAAACACACCTACAGCCGATTAACATGCTTTCGGTTCAAGATTATCATTCACATGTTGATACCATACGGTTTCTATCACAAATCATTAAGAAAAGATATTTTCAACACACCACATATATACATAGATCAACAATCATTCAAATAGTGTTAAAATACTAACCCGATTCGAGATGAACACAAAGGAATCTTCGGGAGTTGAGAGATTGCCGTCGGGCTCCAAAAGAAAACGAGAGAGAGGGAGAGGTGATTAGGGTTGTGTGTGTTTTCCTATGTTTGCAAGTTATGAAAAACAAATCCCATAATGGGTATGTGTTGTGCACACAAGGGGAGTGGGCCGAACCCTACCATGGGCTGCCCCCTTGGTCTCGAGTCCTAGTAGAGTGGCCTGAGGAAGTGTGTGCGACTAGGATCTAGGTGTGCGGCTAAGTTTATTTTATATATATATACACAAAACACATTCATGTAACACATAGCACTCCCTTAAAACCATGTATCACGAAATCACATAGAGTTCATATAGGTTAACACGTAATACAAGAGATGGTTCTAAAATACGAGTTGTCACATTATCCCCAAGTTGAAAGAAATTTCGTCCTGAAATTTGGTACGTACTCACTGAGGCAGCTAGTTAAGTTGCATGGTTTTCCTGGTTTTCATGGGGTGTCACATCCTCCCCCCGTTGATCTGGAATTTCGTCCCGAAATTCCGTGGTAGCTTCAGCCTCAGTAGTGGTTGTACTGTTTGCGAATAATTGGGGATACTTTTCCATCATCTGATCTTCGCGTTCCCAGGTGAACTCTGGGCCACGACGGGAGTTCCAACGAAATCGAACAAGAGGTATTCTAGTGTTCTTGAGGACCTTGATATCCCGGTCCGTGATTTCAACTGGTTACTCGACGAATCGCAACTGTTCGTCGATAGTGAGCTCCTTCAGAGGAACTATGAGGGTCTCATCTGACAGACATTTCTTCAGATTCGACACGTGGAAGACGTTGTGAACTACACCGAGTTCTGCTGGTAGGTTTAGTTTATAGGCCACTTTGCCTATTCTTTCTATGATTTCGAACGGTCCGACATACCGCAGATTAAGTTTACCCCGTTTGCCAAAACGAACCACACCCTTCCAGGGTGAGACTTTGAGTAGCACTCGATCCCCAACTTGGAACTCGAGTGGTTTCCTGCGCTTATCAGTGTAACTTTTCTGAAGGTCACGAGCCGCCACCATGCGTTGCCGAATCTGTGCAATCCGTTCAGTAGCATCAACTATCATTTCTGGACCTGTGATTTGACTATCCCCCACCTCTGCCCAACAGAGAGGTGACCGGCATTTACGTCCGTACAATGCCTCGAATGGAGCGGCTTGGATGTTGGTGTGGTAACTGTTATTGTATGAAAACTCCACTAAAGGGAGGTGTTTTTCCCAGCTGTTGCCGAAATCGATAACACATGCTCGAAGCATGTCTTATAGAGTCTGGATAGTGCGCTCAGACTGCCTATCCGTCTGAGGGTGATAAGCCCTGCTCATGTCTAATCGAGAGCCAAAAGATTTGTGCATTGCTTGCCACAGCTCTGAAGTAAATCGTGCATCACGATCAGAGATAATAGAGGTCGGCACTCCGTGCCTTGAGACAACTTCCTTGAGATATACGTCTGCTAGAGTGGAGAACTTATCCGTTTCCTTAATAGCCAGAAAGTATGCAGACTTTGTGAGTCGATCCACGATCACCCAAATGGTATCGTTCCCACGTTGAGATCTAGGTAGGCCAGTAACAAAATCCACGGAAATTTCCTCCCATTTCCATTGTGGTATCTTGGGTTGCTGAAGTAGGCCTGATGGTTTCTGGTATTCCGACTTGACCCTCGCACAAGTCAAGCACTTGCTAACGTATGTTGCTATGTGAGCTTTCATGCTAGGCCACCAATACGTAGTTCTGAGATCGTGGTACATTTTATCCGAACCTAGATGTACCGAGTAGCGAGACTTATGTGCTTCATCCATTACTAGCTCGGGTAAGTTGTCATATAGTGGGACCCAAATACGCCCTGTTACGTAATAGGCGACGTCTTCCTTTTGTTCTAATCGTTGCCTTGAGCCGCATAGGGCTTCAGCCCTGACGTTTTCTGGTTTCAATACTTCTACCTGAGCATTTCGTATCTGAGCAGGAAGACCAGACATAATAGTAAGTTGTAGCGCTCGTACGCGTCTAGGCGTAGTATCCTTTCGACTGAGGGTGTCAGCCACAACATTGGCTTTGCCCGGATGGTACTTGATGGCACATTCGTAATCATTAAGTAGCTCAACCCATCGACGTTGACGCATGTTCAATTCCTTCTGCTTGAAGATATGCTCGAGACTCCTGTGAGCGGTGTAGATAGTGCACTTGGTACCGTACAGGTAGTGTCGCCATATCTTAAGCGTGAAAACAACAGCTCCCAGCTCTAAATCGTGCGTTGTGTAGTTCCATTCGTGGACTTTAAGTTGCCGCGAAGCGTAGGCAATGACTTTATCCCTTTGCATCAATACACAAAATCGTCCGTGCCCTCTGGTAGTGAGAGAATAGGTGCACTGCAGAGCCTATCCTTTAAATGCTGAAAAGCTGTTTCCTACGTACTACCCCAACGATAAGTAACACCTTTCTGTGTCAGTAATGTAAGCGGTTGTGCGATCTTTGAGAAGTCTTTGATAAACCGTCTGTAATAACCCGCCAAACCTAAGAATTGGCGTATTTTCGTTGGTGTACGTGGTGCAAGCCAGTTCCTGATCGAGTCTACCTTGGATGGATCAACATGTATCCCATCCTTGTTTACCACGTGGCCTAGAAAGTGGACTTCACGAAGCCAGAAGTCGCATTTTGAAAATTTGGCATACAGCTGTTCTGTTCGAAGGAGCTTCAGAATAAGTCGTAAATGCTGCTCGTGTTCCTCCTAACTCTTGGAGTAGATCAAAATGTCGTCGATGAAAACTATCACAAACTTGTCTAAATAAGGCTTGCACACTCTGTTCATTAGATCCATTAAGACTGCAGGTGCGTTCGTTAGCCCGAATAGCATGACAAGAAACTCGTAGTGGCTGTAGCGAGTTCTAAATGCTGTTTTGGAGACGTCCTCATCCCGGACTCTCAGCTGATGGTAGCCTGACCTCAGATCTATCTTTGAGTAGTAGCTCGATCCTTGCAACTGATAGAACAAATCATCAATACGTGGAAGAGGATAGTGGTTCTTCACTGTCACCTTGTTCAGCTAGCGGTAATCTATGCACATACGGAAGGTATCGTCCTTCTTCTTTAAAAATAGTACTGGAGCTCCCCAAGGCGAAGAGCTAGGATGAATAAAACCCTTATCCAAGAGCTCTTGTAATTGTTTAGACAGTTCTTCCAGTTCGGTTGGAGCTAAGCGATACGGTGCGCGAGCTATGGGTGCTGCTCCAGGAGCAAGGGTTCAGCTACAGTTCAGTCTCAGGTGCAGCAGCGAAAGACTGACAACTATCAGAGCCCTGGTCAGCAATCTTCGGGCAACCAAAGACAGGGTGGATATCGAGGAAACCTCCCAAGGTGCAACAATTGTAACAGACACCACAGTGGCTAGTGCAACAAGGGTCGTTGTCAGAGGTGTCTCAAGATGGGTCATGAGGCCAAGGATTGAAGCAGCCCACGGCCTGTAACTCAGAATCAGCAGTAGCAGCAAGCACAGTAGAATCAGCAACAGGGCAACAAGGGATATTTTCATTGTGGCGCTGAAGGTCACTTCAAGAGACACTGCCCCCAGTTAAACCGAAACCAGAACAACAACAACAATAACCAAGGCAATGGGAACAACAACGAGGGAAATAACAATGATGGGAACAACGGCACAATGGGTCGTGCATTTGTGCTGGGGCAGGGTGATGCCAGGAATGATCCTAACGTGGTTATGGGTAAGTTTCTTCTCGACGACTTTTATGTTACTGTTTTGTTTGATTCGGGTGCGGATACCAGTTATATGTCTCTGAACGTTAGTCAAATGCTCAAATGTACACCCACACTTCTGAACACTAAGCATGTCGTAGAGTTGCAAATGGTAAAAGTCTAGAGGCCACACACATAGTTCAGGGTTGTAATCTTATCCTCGCTGGTCAGACATTCTCTACCGATCTCATTTCCATTCCTTTGGGTAGTTTCGACATCGTCATTGGTATGGATTGGTTATCCCAACAGCAAGCAGAGATCTTATGCAAGGAGAAGATAGTTGTGACAACTCGAATTTCCAAGATTTCTATTTTGCATTTATTGCACGTTCATTTATTGTTTAGTTGTTTATTTGCACAAATAATTGGCTATGGAACTGTAACGTTTT
Source organism: Helianthus annuus (assembly GCF_002127325.2). Lineage (NCBI taxonomy): Eukaryota > Viridiplantae > Streptophyta > Magnoliopsida > Asterales > Asteraceae > Helianthus > Helianthus annuus. The sequence continues at coordinate 35,774,923 of NC_035445.2, read as the reverse complement.
GATACAATGAAGTGTATTGTGTGATTGTGCATGGTTATGTGTTAATTGTGATAAAGTTGTTAAATGCATAGACTTGGTGGTGAAACTGTGAAACTGTTTGAGATGGTGTACCAGTGTAAAATATAATAATTAAGGGTGTATAGAGTTATTAGTGAAACTTAAACTATACTTAACCCTAATCCCTTGTTCACTAATCATTTTCACAAAAATCCAAGCACGTACATTCACTTTCTCTGGCAATCACCATCACAATCATCATTGACAAAAGACATTCAGCACTTTGATTCCACATTTTCTCTAGAATCATTCAAGGTAATTGTTTATTGATTATTGTATACTTGTAAACCCTAATTGATTGCTTAATTGTATCAATTCTTGATTCTTGATTATGTGTTCATGAAAACCCTAATTCTTCATATGATGCTCTCTGTGATTTTTGATTTGATTCTGATTAAAATTATAATGTTATTGCTTAGTGTAGAATCGATTGCCTGATGATTTTGATGCAGGATATGTAGAAATATTGATTGTTGATTTGATCAGTACAATGCAAATTATGTAATTAGGGTTTCACGGTCGTATGAACGTAACTGATACAATCTCAATGAAGTGAACATTCGTATGTATGATTGTTTATAGTCAGAGTTTTAATCCTGGTATGCTAGTCCGAACTTTAATTGGTAAACCATGATGTCCGAAGTTTAAACAAGTAAACAAGTGGCCCGAGTTTTATCATGAGAACTAGATCCGACTTTTAACTGATACACGGTGGTCCGAGTTTTAAGATAGACATCTAGTCCGACTTTTATTCCATAAAAACCCTTGTCCGAGCTCTAGTGGTTAGCATGATATCCGGGTTTTAATGGTTAACAGGATCCGAGCTTATTGCATAACAACATATGGTCCGACTTATTGAATTAGATGTGGTCCGAATTTCAATCATGTATGCTTGTCCGAGTTTTAACCACCCATGTGTTGTTCGACTTTTAACAACAACACAAGGTCCGAGTTTTAAGTCCCAAGTCCCGTCCGACCTTTTGATGGCACAAGGGATGGGTCTGAGTTTTGTAATAGGGGGGGGGGGGGGTTGTCCGAATTTAAAAGGGGTAGCCCTTGCCCGACTTTTGGTAATGATGGGTGGTCCGACCTTTGTGTATGATGTTATATTGTTCGATGTTTTTTTATACAAAGTATGTAGTCTGAATGTGTGAAGATAATACTAGTCTGGCTTTTACATGCTCAACATGATACCTTGTCTGAGTTCCATGAACCATCGGTTGTCTGAGTTTAGATTTCATATGTGATCCGAATTGTTGCAATGGTACATACTCCGAGTTCTGGTTATACTTGAAAAGATGGAGTGTATTATGATGCCAAATTCAGAAACTGTATGAGGAATAGCATGCTACTATACCCTACTTGTATGTGATTGTATGATATTGTACATTACTGAACGATACCGTATGCATGAACAATCCTTATCATATCATTCTGTACACAATGAACGCACATAACACAATTGCTTGGTTATCAGTGACTTGTAAACCCTACTTGAATGTAACACTTACATGGAATCATGTGAAATGTATCCTAGGTCATGTGTAACGGACTTAGACATTTAATTAATCCTAGAAGCAATAACCTACCGAGCAAACCAAGGTGAGTTCACACTCTTACTAAGGCATGGGATTCCCAGGGCACGGGAATTGGGATTGAAGGATTGAGATTGAATAGAACTGTATTTACACTGTTACTAGACTACCATACCATCATCCTCGGTTGTGCAGGACCCATACGTAAAACCTACGTGTACTTGTATTGCTCACTGTCCTCAGGTTGCGAAGGACACTCACGTAAAACCTATGTGAACTTATACTCACTACTGCCTCGGTTGTGTCAGGCACTTACGTAAAACCTACGTAAACCCCCACGTACCCCTATCCTCGGTTGTGAAGGATTACTTACGTAAAACCTACGTAAACCCCCGCGTACCCCTATCCTCGGTTGTGAAGGATTACTTACGTAAAACCTACGTAAACTTGTACGTGTTACTGTTCTCGGGATATGTAGAACACTTATGGTTACGAATAGTCTAGTGGTTATACAACATGGGAAGCCCCCAATAATAGAACGTACTATCGGCCCAGTAGAGCCACATGTTACCAACGAACTTACTATTACGCACTTACTTTCTGTGAACTCGCTCAACTAGTTGTTGATCCTCTGTTACATGCCTTGCAGGTCGTTAGATACATGGAGCTTGCACAGGGAGGAGTTGGTCGTTGTGGGCTTGGATCGTGATTGTCTTGTTAAACACTTATGACATTTGATACTTTATTATGATGGGTTTTAATCATACGCTTCCGCTAAACAGTGATAACTTACTCATGTTTTGGAACACCTTTCATATGGATTTGGTTTGGTTTAATGGCAATTATTTTTACTATATATAATGTTCTATATGATTGGTGGCTTGATCCTGGTCAGTAACGCTCCCAAGCGGTGATACTCCGCAGGTGGATTTTGGGGGTGTCACAGATTGGTATCAGAGCCATTGGTTATAGAGAACTTGGTTTTAATATGGGGAAAACGTTTTTATTAAAACCAGACTATAACCAGAATAGTGCTCTCAACGATCCACAACGACGCTTCGCTCCACGTGCAAGACTCAACATACTAGGTAATAAGGTTTATGTTTATTGCCTGCATGCTAGAATTGCATAGAACTTTGCTCGTAGTATGCTTAGATTACACTGCTCATTACTTGTTATTGCTTGAGAACACCTAAGTGCTTACACTCTTCTGTCATCGCACTATTCACGAACCTTTCTCACTTATGTTGCCTTTGATGTGAAGATCAATGGCCGGACGAATTAACATGACACAAGCCCAGTTGACGGCTTTCGTTAATGAACAAGTTGCTGCGGCACTTGCAGCTGGTCAAGCAGGTCAACACGCTCAGCAGCCCGTCTGCACTTTCAAGAACTTCATGGATTGTCGTCCTAGCACATTTAGTGGCACTGAAGGAGCGGTTGGACTCCTCCACTGGTTTGAAAAGCTCGAGTATGTGTTCGAGATGTGTGAATGCCCTGAGGCTCACAGGGTCAAGTATGCCACTGGTACTTTAGAGGGGATTGCTCTAACTTGGTGGAACGCGCAAGTGCAGATCTTAGGGTTGGCAGCTGCTAACGCCACCCCTTGGAATGACTTCAAGGAACTGATTAAACGTGAATACTGCACTCGGGAAGACATCCACAAGCTGGAGGATGAGTTTTATCATTTGAAAATGACTGGGTCAGAAATCGAAGCTTACACTAAACGGTCGAACGAGCTGGCTGTGCTGTGTCCAACTATGGTGGACCCTCCAATCAAGCGCATTGAGTTGTACCTCAAGGGATTAGCGCCAGAGATACAGAGCCATGTGACAGCGGCTAATCTTGACAACATTCAGGCTATTCAGCGCCTCGCTCATCGCATCACAGATCAGGCAGTGGATCAGAACAGACTGCCTAAACGTATCAGCGCTACTGCTACCGCTACTACTTCTGCTACACTTGCTACTCCCAGTGACAACAAGAGAAAATGGGATGGGGATTCCAGCAAGGGATCAGCTTCAGTTCAGTCACAGGTTCAGCAGCGAAAGACTGACAGTTACCAGAGTCCCAGTCAGCATTCTTCAGGCAGTCACAGGCAGGGGGGATATCAAGGGAACCTCCCAAAGTGTAACAACTGCAACAGACACCACAGTGGCCAGTGTAACAAGGGTCGCTGTCAAAGATGCCTCAAGATAGGTCATGAGGCCAAGGATTGTAGAAGCCCTTGCCCGGCGAACCAGAATCAGCAGCAGCCACAAGCGCAGCAGAATCAGCAACAGGGCAACAAGTGGTGTTTTCATTGTGGTGCAGAAGGTCACTTCAAAAGGCACTGTCCTCAGCTAAACAGGAACCAGAACAACAACAATAACAAAAATCAGGGAAATGGCAACAACAACAACGATGGTGGGAACAACAACGGCAATGAAGCAAGGGGTCGTGCATTTGTGTTGGGGCAGGGTGATGCCATAAATGATCCCAACGTCGTTATGGGTAAGTTTCTTCTCGACGATATATATGTTACTGTTTTGTTTGATTCGGGTGCGGATACGAGTTATATGTCTTTGAAAATGAGTAAATTGTTAAAACGTACACCAACACCCCTAAACACCAAACATGTCGTAGAACTAGCAAATGGTAAAAGTGTAGAAGCCACGCATGTAGTCAAGGGTTGTAACATTGTTCTAGCGGGTCAGGCCTTCTCGATTGATCTTATTCCAATAGTTCTGGGTAGTTTCGACATCGTCATCGGCATGGATTGGTTATCCAAGCAGCAGGCGGAGATCCTATGTAAAGAGAAGATCATTCGTATTCCTCGTACGGGAAAGGAACCTCTCGAAGTTCAAGGCGACAAGAGTGGTGCTGTGGTTGGCATCATCTCTTTCTTGAAGGCTCAGAAATGTTTACGAAAGGGGCATACTGCCATTTTGGCACTTGTTACTGATGCATCGACGAAAGAGAAAAGGATAGAGGATATTCCAATTGTACGCGATTTTCCTCAAGTGTTTCCTGAAGATTTACCTGGTCTACCGCCTCATCGCCAGGTCGAGTTTCAAGTTGAACTAGCTCCAGGAGCAGCACCAATAGCCCCCGCACCATATCGTTTAGCTCCAACTGAACTGGAGGAACTGTCTAAGCAACTACAAGAGCTCTTGGATAAGGGCTTCATTCGTCCAAGCTCTTCGCCTTGGGGAGCTCCAGTACTATTTGTGAAAAAGAAGGATGGCACTTTCAGAATGTGCATAGACTACCGCGAACTGAACAAGGTCACAGTGAAGAACCGCTATCCTCTTCCTCGTATTGACGACTTATTCGACCAGTTGCAAGGGTCGAGCTACTACTCCAAGATTGATCTAAGGTCTGGTTATCATCAGCTGAGAGTCCGAGATGAGGACGTCTCCAAGACAGCATTCAGAACTCGCTACTGCCATTACGAGTTCCTAGTCATGCCATTTGGGGTTACGAACGCGCCTGCAGTTTTCATGGATCTTATGACCAGGGTGTGGAAACCCTATCTAGACAAGTTCGTTATTGTCTTCATCGACGACATCCTGATCTACTCCAAGAGTCAGGAGGAACACGAGCAGCACTTACGTCTTATCTTGGAACTTCTTCGAAAGGAACAACTGTACGCCAAGTTTTCAAAATGCGACTTCTGGCTTCGTGAAGTCCACTTCTTAGGCCATGTGGTGAACAGGGATGGGATTCATGTCGATCCATCTAAGGTAGATTCGATACGGAACTGGCCTGCACCGCGTACACCAACAGATATACGCCAATTCCTGGGTTTGGCGGGGTACTACAGACGATTCATCAAAGACTTTTCCAAGATTGCACAACCGCTTACTATGTTGACACAGAAAGGTGTTACCTGTCGTTGGGGTAATACACAAGAAACTGCCTTTCAGTACCTGAAGGATAGACTATGCAGCGCACCTATTCTCTCATTGCAAGAGGGCACGAATGATTTTGTGGTCTATTGTGACGCATCGATACAGGGGCTCGGTTGTGTATTGATGCAGCGGGATAAAGTTATTGCCTACGCTTCTCGTCAACTCAAGGTTCATGAACGGATCTACACGACGCACGATTTAGAGCTGGGAGCTGTTGTGTTCGCGCTCAAGATATGGCGACACTACCTGTACGGTACCAAGTGCACAATTTACACCGATCACAGGAGTCTCGAGCATATCTTCAAGCAGAAGGAATTGAACATGCGTCAACGACTATGGGTCGAGTTACTTAACGATTACGAATGCGCTATTAAGTATCATCCAGGCAAAGCCAATGTTGTGGCTAACGCTCTCAGTCGGAAAGACACTCTACCTAGGCGTGTATGAGCTTTACAGCTCACTATTCAGTCCAGTCTTCCTGCACAAATACGAACTGCTCAGATGGAAGCATTAAAGCCCGAAAACGTCAAAGCTGAAGCTTTACGTGGCTCAAGGCAACGATTAGAACAAAAGGAAGACGACGCCTACTATGTAACAGGACGTATTTGGGTTCCACTATATGGTGGTTTACGAGAACTTGTGATGGATGAAGCTCATAAGTCTCGCTATTCGGCACATCCAGGTTCGGATAAAATGTATCACGACATCAAAACTACATATTGGTGGCCTAGCATGAAGGCCCACATAGCTACTTACGTCGGCAAGTGTTTGACATGTGCAAAAGTCAAAGTGGAGTATCAGAAACCAGCGGGCCTACTTCAGCAGCCCAAGATACCACAATGGAAATGGGAAGAAATTTCCATGGATTTTGTTACAGGCCTACCCAGATCCCAGCGTGGGAATGATACCATATGGGTGATCGTGGATCGACTCACCAAGTCTGCAGACTTCCTGGCCATAAAGGAAACGGATAAGTTCTCCACTCTCGCAGACATCTATCTTAAAGAAGTTGTTTCGAGGCACGGGGTGCCCACCTCCATCATTTCGGATCGGGATGCACGATTCACGTCAGAGCTATGGCAAGCGATGCATAAATCTTTCGGCTCACGGTTAGACATGAGCACAGCGTATCACCCTCAGACGGATGGGCAGTCTGAGCGAACGATCCAGACTCTTGAAGACATGCTTCGGGCATGTGTTATTGATTTCGGCAACGGCTGGGAAAAGCATCTCCCTTTGGTGGAGTTTCCGTATAATAACAGTTATCACACCAGCATACAAGCCGCTCCATTCGAGGCATTGTACGGACGTAAATGCCGGTCACCTCTCTGTTGGGCAGAGGTGGGGGATAGTCAGATCACGGGTCCAGAGATTGTAGTGGAGGCCACGGAAAAGATTGCACAGATACGACAACGCATGGCGGCAGCACGCGACCGTCAGAAAGCCTACGCGTACAAGCGTAGGAAGCCTTTGGAATTTCAGGTCGGCGACCGGGTTTTACTTAAAGTCTCACCCTGGAAGGGTGTGGTTCGTAAACTAAATCCGCGGTATGTCGGACCGTTCGAGATCATTGAGAAAATAGGCAAAGTGGCCTACAAGCTAAACCTACCAGCTGAACTCGGTGCAGTTCACAATGTATTTCACGTGTCGAATCTGAAGAAGTGCCTGTCAGATGAGACCCTCATAGTTCCTTTTAAGGAACTCACTATCGACGAGCGGTTGCAGTTCGTCGAGGAGCCAGTTGAAATTACGGACCGGGATGTTAAGGTCCTCAAAAACAAGAGAATCCCTCTTGTTCGAGTTCGTTGGAACTCCAAACGTGGCCCAGAGTACACCTGGGAACGCGAAGACCAGATGACAGAAAAGTACCCCCAGTTATTCGAAACCAATGCAACTACTACTGAGGCTGAAGCTCCTACTGCGGAATTTCGGGACGAAATTCCAAATCAACGTGGGGATGATGTGACACCCCAGGAAAACCAGTAAACGATACAACTTACCTAGCTTCCTCAGTAACCGCATGCTAAATTTCGGGACGAAATTTCTTTTAAGTTGGGGATAATGTGACAACTCGAATTTCCAAGATTTCTATTTCGCATTTATTGCACGTTCATTTATTGTTTAGTTGTTTATTTGCACAAATAATTGGCTATGGAACTGTAACGTTTTGATACAATGAAGTGTATTGTGTGATTGTGCGTGGTTATGTGTTAATTGTGATAAAGTTGTTAAATGCATAGACTTGGTGGTGAAACTATGAAACTGTTTGAGATGGTGTACCAGTGTAAAATATAATAATTAAGGGTGTATAGAGTTATTAGTGAAACTTAAACTATACTTAACCCTAATCCCTTGTTCACTAATCATTTTCACAAAAATCCAAGCACGTACATTCACTTTCTCTGGCAATCACCATCACAATCATCATTGACACAAGACATTCAGCACTTTGATTCCACATTTTCTCTAGAATCATTCAAGGTAATTGTTTATTGATTATTGTATACTTGTAAACCCTAATTTATTGCTTAATTGTATCAATTCTTGATTCTTGATTATGTGTTCATGAAAACCCTAATTCTTCATATGATGCTCTCTGTGATTTTTGATTTGATTCTGATTAAAATGATAATGTTATTGCTTAGTGTAGAATCGATTGCCTGATGATTTTGATGTAGGATATGTAGAAATATTGATTGTTGATTTGATCAGTACAATGCAAAGTATGTAATTAGGGTTTCACGGTCGTATGAACGTAACTGATACAATCTCAATGAAGTGAACATTCGTATGTATGATTGTTTATAGTCAGAGTTTTAATCCTGGTATGCTAGTCCGAACTTTAATTGGTAAACCATGATGTCCGAAGTTTAAACAAGTAAACAAGTGGCCCGAGTTTTATCATGAGAACTAGGTCCGACTTTTAATTGATACAGGGTGGTCCGAGTTTTAAGATAGACATCTAGTCCGACTTTTATTCCATAAAAACCCTTTTCCGAGCTCTAGTTGTTAGCATGATATCCGAGTTTTAATGGTTAACAGGATCCGAGCTTATTGCGTAACAACATATGGTCCGACTTATTGAATTAGATGTGGTCCGAATTTCAATCATGTATGCTTGTCCGAGTTTTAACCACCCATGTGTTGTCCGACTTTTAACAACAACACAAGGTCCGAGTTTTAAGGCCCAAGTCCCGTCCGACCTTTTGATGGCACAAGGGATGGGTCCGAGTTTTGTAATAGGGAGGGGGTTGTCCGAATTTAAAGGGGGTAGCCCTTGCCCGACTTTTGGTAATGATGGGTGGTCCGACCTTTGTGTATGATGCTATATTGTTCGATGTTTTGTTATAAAAAGTATGTAGTCTGAATGTGTGAAGATAATACTAGTCTGGCTTTTACATGCTCAACATGATACCTTGTCTGAGTTCCATGAACCATCGGTTGTCTGAGTTTAGATTTCATATGTGATCCGAATTGTTGCAATGGTCCATACTCCGAGTTCTGGTTATACTTGAAAAGATGGAGTGTATTATGATGCCAAATTCAGAAACTGTATGAGGAACAGCATGCTACTATACCCTACTTGTATGTGATTGTATCATATTGTACATTACTGAACGATACCGTATGCATGAACAATCCTTATCATATCATTCTGTACACAATGAACGCACATAACACAATTGCTTGGTTATCAGTGACTTGTAAACCCTACTTGAATGTAACACTTACATGGAATCATGTGAAATGTATCCTAGGTCGTGTGTAACGGACTTAGACATTTAATTAATCCTAGAAGCAATAACCTACCGAGCAAACCAAGGTGAGTTCACACTCTTACTAAGGCATGGGATTCCCGGGGCACGGGAATTGGGATTGAAGGATTGAGATTGAATAGAACTGTATTTACACTGTTACTAGACTACCATACCATCGTCCTCGGTTGTGCAGGACACATACGTAAAACCTACGTATACTTGTATTGCTCACTGTCTCAGGTTGCGAAGGACACTCACGTAAAACCTACGTGAACTTATACTCACTACTGCCTCGGTTGTGTCAGGCACTTACGTAAAACCTACGTAAACCCCCGCGTACCCCTATCCTCGGTTGTGAAGGATTACTTACGTAAAACCTACGTAAACCCCCGCGTACCCCTATCCTCGGCTGTGAAGGATTACTTACGTAAAACCTACGTAAACTTGTACGTGTTACTGGTCTCGGGATATGTAGAACACTTATGGTTACGAATAGTCTAGTGGTTATACAACATGGGAAGCCCCCAATAATAGAACGTACTATCGGCCCAGTAGAGCCACATGTTACCAACGAACTTACTATTACGCACTTACTTTCTGTGAACTCGCTCAACTAGTTGTTGATCCTCTGTTACCTGCCTTGCAGGTCGTTAGATACATGGAGCTTGCACAGGGAGGAGCTGGTCGTTGTGGGCTTGGATCGTGATTGTCTTGTTAAACACTTATGACATTTGATACTTTATTATGATGGGTTTTAATCATACGCTTCCGCTAAACAGTGATAACTTACTCATGTTTTGGAACACCTTTCATATGGATTTGGTTTGGTTTAATGGCAATTATTTTTACTATATATAATGTTCTATATGATTGGTGGCTTGATCCTGGTCAGTCACGCTCCCAAGCGGTGATAATCCGCAGGTAGATTTTGGGGTGTGACAATAGTTTGTATTCCTCGTTCTGGTCAAGAACCTCTCGAAGTTCAAGGCGACAAAAGTGGTGCAGTGGTTGGCATCATCTCCTTCCTGAAGGCCCAGAAGTGTTTACGAAAGGGTCACACTGCCATCTTGGCACTTGTTACTGATGCATCAATGAAAGAGAAGAGATTAGAGGATATCCCCTTGGTCTCGAGTCCTATTAGAGTGGCCCAAGGAAGTGTGTGCGACTAGGATCTTGGTGTGCGGCCAAGTTTATTTTATATATGTATACAAAACACATTCATGTAACACACAGCATTCCCTTAAAACCATGTATCACGAAATCACATAGAGTTCATACAGGTTAACACGTAATACAAGAGACGGTTCTAAAATACGAGTTGTCACATTATCCCAAAGTTGAAAGAAATTTCGTCCCGAAATTTGGTACGTACTCACTGAGGCAGCTAGTTAAGTTGCATGGTTTTCCTGGTTTTCCTGGGGTGTCACATTTATAATTGATGGGACTTAGGGTAAAGCCGAATTTTTGAGTGTTGTGGTTCGTTTTCACAACTTGGTGAAGGAGGTGATGGCCATTATTGGCTGGTATGGTAGAACAGAGGTCGATAGAAAGATAGAAGGGCAGATCTTAAGAGAAACAAAAAAAGGAAAAAAGGCGGTTGTTTAGGGTTGTATGATTGGAGACTGTGATACCATAAAAACATATTGTATATTGAGAATTGTATTTGCTCATATAATGTGTATAATAGTAGGTCTTATATATAGGACAATTATAACCTAATATTAGAAACAATCACTTATATATATATATATATATATATATATATATATATAGGGTCGGGATTTAGAGAAAATGGTAGAAAGTGGGAGAACGGTGAGATCGCTTATGGGTCGTCCGATTAAAACAATCTATGGATTAGATTGGCGCGGTGGCGTTTTCGTAAACAACATCAATTTTATTACGTGGACGCGCCTCATTAAGGACAAAAAGGTCTTCACACTTCTATACCAAAACGCCATACTAATAAATAAAATGTCATTACGGACCAAAACACATCCTTATATGAACAAAAACATCCCAGACATAAAAACACACCCCCCAGAACCTAAAACGCCATATTTTTTACTACATACCATTTGTCACACCCCGGCCGTGGTAAAACAACGAAAGCCGTGGCGGAAACGCCGGGGAGGTGAGTAGCGACAAAATTATTGTTTCAACAACCATGGCAAATAAAGTTTTGTATTATTAAAATTAAAGTTACATTGTTTTTGAGTTCAACTAAAACTACATAATAACTGTCTTTTAAGTCACTAAGGCCCGAGTCCGCCTAAGTGTAGCACAAACACCCTTATGCATTAGCACCTGAAACACATGTAAAAATTGGTACGCCAGCATAAAAATGCCTGTGAGATACATAGGTTTTGTTTATGCAGATTCATGACTTGTTTTTGAAAGAAGTGTTAAAATAAAATGTTGTCATGAATCTTGTAAAAATGTTTTCCTTTGTAAAACCATGTGAAAATCGATATGAAAATCAAATGATAATGAATGAACAATGCATGAATAACCAAGTAGAAGTGAATTTGTAAAAATGTATGCTCTATAAAACAATGTCTTGTTTATGTATAAAATGTTTCATGTCTTGCCCAAGTGATTCATATAACGCAACAATGTATAATACAATAAAAGCACTTATATATAGGAAGTACCAGCGGCGTATCCACCATGCTTTTATCATATAACACATAGCCCCGTTACATAAGTCACTTATCAATAACCAACCAAAATGTCTTGTTCCATGTCAAAAATGTATATGTGTAAACCATGTACAATGTCATGTGTGAAATGTTTCATGTATAACCAAATGAAATGCATAGCAAGTAGGAAATCATCTACTTAAACTATGTGATGATGTCAATGTATAAACTGTGTCATGTATGGTGAATAACTAGAAGCTACTCAACCCCATAGAAAATGTACAAAACAATGTTTTTGAATAAACCTAAGTTTAAATCAAATGTTATGTTTTGCAGAAAAACAATGCTTTATGATTACAAACATTTATGCAGTAATGTTAATCGCATACATTCAAGCCTTGCGACTGTGGCGACAAACCTTTAAACGAACTAAAGGTTTATCTAAAGTTATGTAGTCGGATTCTGTCATCCCCAACTTCCAAACAAACCCAGGAAGTCGGAAACGGGAGTTGTCAATTCCTATGGTACCATTACATAAGTCCGAGCGGCGTAATCAATGTTAATGAATGTATTATTGTCCCGATTTAACATACCAAATGTCATAACCAATGTAGCATGTGAAAACCATGTACTAGGAATGCTAAGTAAACATGCCTAGTAGAAATGTTCATGTAAAACAATGTGCTAGCATGTTAAGTAAACATACATAGCAGAAATGTCATGCAAAACAATGTGTTCCATATGCTAAGTAAACATATGCAACAAATGTGTCACAAATCAATGTGCTAGCATGCTTAACATACATAGCAAAACATAGTGAAAGCATGTACTAAATATGTACTAGGTGAAATTAGCATGTTTATGTCATAAAAGCATGAAATGCACAAAAGTAACACGTATGTACATGTGTATCACCCCAAAGTATTTGAAAATGGTAAAAGAGGGGAACTATGTACTCACTTGGGATTGCTAATTAGTCTTGAGAATAAGACCAATTTAAGCTCCAAGTATCACGGAATCAACAGGCACCTAGTATAGGTAACTATGTTAATAATCGGCTCCTAAATCGGGAGATAGGATAGAATGAGGTTCTATAAATCAAATGAGTAATTGAACTCATATGGTATGATTTATTAGTCCCAACATTCTGACTGGAAGGCCTACCTAAGTGCTTTTGACCCGTTTCGACACATGATGGTAACATAAGCTACTATAAGGCGTCGTTATCGTAAAACTATGTCCGGATGGTTAACTATGTGCTATGTCAAGTCTTACATGCCCAATAATCCCTAAGCATGTTACTAATCAGATTATATATCAAAATTATGTTCACATAGTCAAAACACGGATTTATGCTTCAAAAGGGCATTTTGGTCATTTACTATGGGCATACAAGCTAACTAGCAAATGACTAACCAATCCTATGTGATCATAAGGTATAACCTCAGTGGTTATTCCCTATGCAACTATGATCACTAACTAAGCTTTGTCGGATCCTAAAGATCGACCAAACGGGTCAGGTTCGGAAGTATAAGCGGTTGTTTAGACCGCTTACCTTACGACCCTAAACAAGCACAAACTAATAGTGTCGAGTTAGACATGTCAAAACATGTCTAACCTACTGATTTGGTATCAAAACAAAGTGTTTTGATACCCTAAAGTAGTTCCGTTGCAAAATGCGTGCAAAAACGCATTTTGACCGAAACTTTGACTCGACACTACAACTAGCTAACATGGTAATCAGTGGCTATAATCACGAAGGATTATAACTATCGTGATTACAATCACGTTTCAAAGTTCAATTGAACTTTGACTTGACCAATTGATGGTTAAAACCGAAAGTCAAACTGTTGGCCAAACGTTTGACTTTCTGCACTACATAAGGAAAAAGCCATAAAAAGAATGAAAGAATGCTCACTAAGGGTCCTTGCTATCTTTTCAACAAGAAGACAAAGTCCCAATTCAGCTTAGGAAGCTTCCAAGTAGATGTAGAGAGGAGAGAATGAGAATGAGCAAGGAATGAAGTGAACCTGGCATGCTATTTATAGTAGAGCATGAAGAACAAGATTATTCCAAGTGTTTTGTTTAGCCATTAAGCAATGAATCATGGCCATCCATTTGTTACCAGCTGATTAGAAGCCTTGGTGATCACACAAACTTGCTCAACATTCCAAGAAATTGCACAAACAGCCCCTGAAGTTGCAACAGTTTGCTAAAAATGAATTTCTAGAACTGGGCATGCTGATGCGGCCTGCGTAAGAAATGGGAGAGGGCTTACGCGGCCCGCCTGGGCTCCCCAGATCAGCAACAGTTTGAAAAATGGCAGTTTTGGTCCCTGCATGCAATCGAGTCCATTTCAGGCCTTTTTGACCCCCGTTAAGCCATTTTCAAGACTCTACAAGGTCAATGAAGTTTAGAGAACTCAAAATATGCTTGGAACACTCTCGGATGTCGGATCGTTTGGGTGTACGGTCGCGTTGTTCGTTAAATTACGACGAAACTCAAACAGACGTGAAAACGAACCAAATTAAGCGATGAATGGAATTTTTGCATGCCGATCACTAAAATAAAAATATTTTAGTGTGTACAAAAATTTTGGATGGCCTGATGTGTCCAGAACATAAGATATGCACAAAAATGCAAACTTACGCTGTTTTTGACACTTTTAGTACCTGTAAGATCATGTAAGCATGTTTTCGCACACCCAACCTATCAAAGCTTATTTCTAAGCCATGTTTAGGTTATTTATGGTATGTTTAACTTATGATCAAGTTCTGGACTGTACGTTGTCTTACGAAACAGCAGACTTTTGCAAGTTGACGCAATTAGTCCCTGAAAGCGAATAAACTTGTTTTTGCCATACCAATACCTTCAAAACTTATTTATAAGTTATGTCACACCCCGACCACGTAGAACATACAAAACGTGGCGGAAACGTCGGGGAATGTTGTAACAGAATCATTGTTTCATAACACATGGAAATTTAAATATTGTTTTATTGATTAAATGAACTCGTTGTTCTATTACAATCACATAAGTACAACTATGATCTTCCAAGTTTTAAAGTTGCTAAGGCACGAGTCCATCCTAAATGTAGCATGCATCAACAATCATCTCAAGACAGCACCTGAAACATGTGTAAAAATAGGTACGTCAGCATAAAAATGCCTGTGAGATACATAGGTTTTGTGAAAACGGAGTTCATGACTTGAGTTTGAGAAAATGTTTAGTCATGAACCTCGTATTTTTGCTTTGACTTGTATATCATTTGAAAAACGATAGGATCAGATGATATGTATAAATAAGAGAATAATGTATGGTTAACTGAATAACCATGTAAAATGAGTTTGTATAAGTTAAGTTTGTTTGAAAAACAATGTTTTAATAAAACGTTTATGGTATATATAAAATATACCTTGGTTTTAAGAAAGTTGAATAAGTAATATATTAAAATATATTTCAGTTCCAATATTGTTAACCCAAGTGTACTAAGTAACGCCACGGTATGTAATGCAATGAAAACACTTATATATAAGAAGTACCAGCGGCGTATCTACCATGTTTTCATCACATTACACTCGTTCTGTTATCTAAACACTAACCAAAACCAAATCGTTTGATAGATAGTATATTAAATATACTTTAGTTGTTCAAAATAATAGTTTTTAGTAGTATATTACAGGTATACCTTGGATTTATAAATAACACATTAAACTATGCTTTAGTTTTGTAAGTAACATATCAGTATATGCTTTGGATGTGATAAATAACATATTAAACTATGTTTTAGTTATGTAAGTAACATATCACAATATGCTTTGGATGATTACAAAATATATGTTGGTTCTGTACAACACCACACATGAGAGTATATCAAACTATACTTTTTGGGAGTATATCAAAATATACTTTAAAGGTGCGATTTAAGAATTCATTCAGACCTGGTGCATCAAACTACACCTTTGAGACTATAGGGATACCACAAAGGAAATCCCTATTTGGATGGAGAAACGAATTGGTTTCAGACATTCCATGACAACAGGAATGGGGTGTCTAGTCCTATAGCGCTATATCATACTACCAATCGGTCTGGTGAACAAAATAGGTACTATTCCAACAATTACTTTTGTAATTTTTGAGAAATCAGTGTTTAAACCATAGAGAGTCATTTAGTTTGTCAAAAGATAAATACTATCATGTATAATCAATTATACTTTGAAATCATGAAAATAACAGATAGGTACACATGTTTCACCCCAAAACAGTTCAGAAAACAGTAAAAGAGGGGAACTATGTACTCACATTGACTCCTCGAAAACATGTAAAAGATGGGGTTCAATGTACTCACCTGAGATTGCTTTGGAGTTCTTGTATAATAACCAGATAATGCTAAAGATCACGGGATATCAAACGGCACCTAATAGGTAGCTATGTTAATATACCGGACCAAATCGGAAGGATCGGACAGTACGCGGGTTCGTAAACCAAACGAGTATGGAGACTCGTGTAATATGGCTTAGCAAAGCCTACATACTAAAATGAAACCTAATCTAAGTGCTTACGGTCCATCACGACCCGTTTAGGTAGCTTATGCTACCCTAACGCGTCGTTCGCGTAGAACGCGTTCGGAACGCCTAACATTGCGACCACACGGTATAACCTCGGAAGGTTATAGCTATGGTCACCTAATGTGTTTGGTCGGGTCCTAATGACCGACCAAATGGTCGGGTTCGAAAGTATAAGCGATGGTTTAAATCGCTTACCTTACGACCCTATATAAGCACTAAACTAAAAGTGACGAGCTAAGCATGTTAGAACATGCTTAACTAAGTTTAGAAACAGGTTTGGCATCAAAACAAACGGCTTTGATGCCCACGAGTAGTTTGGTTACAAAATACTCAAGAATGCGCATTTTGGCCGAAACTACGACTCGTCACTGAGCCTAGTTAACGTGGTGATCAGTAGGTATAGTCACTACGGACTATAACCATCGTGATCACGCTCACGTTATGAAGTTCCATGAACTTCGCATCGACCATAAGCTGGTCAATGCAGAAAGTCAACAAAACGTTGACTTTCGGACTCGAAAAGCAAATAAAAGAGTGAAAGAAGACTTACGGAGGGTCCCCGAGTGCAAATCAAGACCAAATAGCTCAGGTATGAAACAATGGTTTCAACTTAGAGCTCTAGATCTGATTTTGTGGATTTTTACTCAAATGGGGGGGGGGGTATTTATAGGAAAGGTGGAACCGTTAGGATCGTTTTATCGAATATTGTGCCTTGATCTCGTGCGTACATGTGTCCAGGGGTTAAATTCAGTGAACTTGACCCTTGGCCCTTCATTTGGGTGAAAAGGCATCGCCCTTTGATCGAACGAAAGGCCAGATTCTGCATTAAATGCAAAATCTTCTGTCAGACATGTTCACGCGGCCCGCCTAAAGATTTGGCAAATCTTTACGCGCCCCGCCTAAGGTTCCCAGACCAGAATTTTCAATTTTGGTCCCTACACTTCAGAAACACGTATTTTGGCCCATTTTGGCACGTTTAAGCCCCGTTAACCTCATTTCAAGGCTCTAAGATGAAGTTAAAGTGTAGGGGACTTGAAATATGCTCAAAAATATTCCGGATGTCGGTTCGTTTGGCCGTACGATCGCGATGTTCGCTTAATTACGACGGAATGCGCATAAGCGTGAAAGACGATCCAAATGACGCGACGAATGGATTTTTCTCATGCCAAACACTAAGGCATAATATAAGGATGCTTACATAAATTTTTGGATGTCCGGATGTATTCGGAACGTGAGTTATGCGCGAAAGTGCATACTTAGGCGCTTTTTGACACTTTTAGTCCCTGAATGATCCAAAAGTTTGTTTTAGCATACCAAACCCCTCAAAGCCTATTTCTAAGCTATGTAAAGGATATTTATGGTATGTTTAACTTATGGACATGTTCCGGAATGTTCGTTACAGTTAAAATTGGCATACTTTCGCAGTTTGTCAAGTTTAGTCCCTGTAAGCGAATTAACTTGTTTTTGCCATACCAAAGCCTTCAAAACTTATTTCTAAGTTATGTAACGGTTATTTAAGGTATGTTAAGTGTATGATGGTCTCCCGGAGTATTTGTCGCATTAAACTGAGTACGTTTATGCACCAGTTTGCGTATAATTCTCCAGAAAGCGTTGTAGAGTATGAAATTGAACAAGAATTGATATGTGCAAAGCATACACATATTTATACAAATCCCAAGTATGAAATACAATATTTCCTTGGTTTGGCATTTGTTTGATGGTTGAAGTGACACAGGTGTCACAGTCACCCATACTTTAGGAAATTTCGTCCCGAAATTTAATTCTAGAGGAAACTCGTGAGGACAGCTGTGAAGGTTTCGCCTTATAATAGATCCATTGAACCCTTAGGTAAAACCCTGGGCCATGTTAGGATTCTTTAGCGAATTTGTTAACCCTCAGAATGAATTCCTTGAAATAGTAAAACATGAAATTTTGAACTACTGATTGACGAACGTTTCTTATGAAGGCTTATCATAGGAAAACTTGGTGTGTGATTGAGATCAGAATTTGGGGAGTGTGAGAATAAATGACATTGGTCGAGGTCCGAGACTTCTCCCGTATCATTATTCTTGTCACTAGGTCTTAACACATGATGAAACTTCCTGTGGTTCCTGTGCACTGAATTCCATAATTATGTAGGCCTCCATAATTACGTAATTCCTTGCACAGTCCGCACAGTCCATTTCATAATCCGTAGGAAAAATTACTTGAATAAATATGAAGCGATTTGACTAGACCACCAAAGGATCCTTTTAATTCGATCAACGAACGATCTTTTTAACTAGATCAACACATGATCTTCTTAACTAGACCGTCGTACGATCTCTTTAAATAGACCGCTTAAGGGATCATCTTTATATCATCACATGATATTTCTAATCAGATTTTCAAAATCAATCTGTTTAAGCAGACCTTTCAAGAGGTCCAATTATAGAATAATACTTTATAACCCGAGGGACTTAACTACACTGTTGAAATCCATTAAGGGTTTAAGATAGTATCTTTGGATATCCCATTACGAATCTCTCGTATGAAGATATGAAAGATTCTATGAGGATTTGGATGGATCACATACAACCACAAAACATGTAAGAAAATACATAAGCACAAATTTAGTTAACTTGATTCTTTATTTTGTTATCCTTAGGTATGGATATTAAGGCACACTAGGAATCCAACCTATGGATTTCATTTTGCACTTTAACGATTTATGAAGATCTATCTATAAAGATAGAGGGATTCTCAATAAGTGTTTGACTTTGTTTCTTAAAAGAAACGAGAGTTTAAGGTTCTTGGGGAGATCACAAGTGATCATAATATGACAGAACCATACGAGTAGTTTGTTTTTGGATTGACATCATAAAGTTGCATCAAGCATTCACACAAACGCATAAATTTTGTAGAAATAAAAATAACAAATCTTTATTTATGTAGCAACGGATTTGTCTTGAAGTGTCAAAAGATAGCAACTAAGGAAATACAAAACACTAATTGTTCACTGCTGCATCATTGTTCATGTTTGCCTCATTGATGTTGAACACTCGTCCACGCGCTGGAGGTATGTTAACAAGCCTTGGGCAATTGTTTCTGTAGTGGGTAAGGTCACCACAGTTATAACATGACCCTGGAGGGAACCGTGCTTGAACAGCAGCAGGGTTTGCAGCAGTTTGATTTGCATAACGACAAACATTGCTCAAATGTCCCAACCGCCCACAGTGGGTACATTTGTGACACTGCTCTTGCTCTAGATGATGACGGTTGCATTTGTTGCACAACGGTGCAGTACCAACATAGTTTTGTCTTTTACGAGGTTGTGTTGGCTGGTTTGGTGCAACTTGTTTGTCTTGAGCAGTTACAGCGTAGCTTTGAGAGGCTTTGCGCTTTTTCTTCTTGGGCACCTCAGCACTTTCTTCCTTTGTTTCCACATGAGCAGTCTTGTCAGATGGTCTTAAGTCGCCCTTCCGAAACAGCTTGTGCTTCCTGATTTGGGATTCAGTCAGAGTGGCAGCCAATTCAATGGCTTGTCTGACAGTAGTAGGGTTGCTGCCAGTAACGATGTCCTGAACTACGTCAGGAAGCCCATCAATGTATTTCTCAATCGCCTTATCCAGAGGCGTAACCATAGTAGGGCATAACAAGCTCAATTCCTCATAGCGATCAGTATAGGCTCGATGTTCCCCACTGTCTTGCTTTAAATCATCAAATTCCCTTTCTAGAGCCCTAAGCTCATGACGAGGACAGAACTCCTTCATCATAAGAGCCCTAAGCTCGGCCCAAGTCTGTGCTAATGCAACCTCTGCACCGCGGTCTCTCATAACCCCGTTCCACCATGTAAGAGCCCTCTTCTGAAACACACTCAAAGAAAACTCGACCTTGCGATTTTCAGGACACTGAACGTGACGGAAAGTATTCTCAATGCTCTCGAACCATTGAAGAAGACCAGTTGCTCCCTCAGAACCATTGAACTTGAGCGGTTTAGCTGAGTTAAAAATCTTGAAATTGCATGGAACATTGTTGTTGTTGATGGCTTGAGTTATTTGAGCATAAAGAATTGGGAAGGCAGCAGCCATTTGTTGCGCGATGATTTCCGCCAGTTCGGCATTCGCCATCTGATTGTCGCGTCGAGGAGGCATTCTAAAAGAGGAAACATGAGAGGAGACGAGTGAGAGAATTAGACGAAAAGAATGAGATGAAACAAATCTGATGAAAGCAAGGATAGTGGCCGTCTGTCTGTTACTACAAAGCAACAAACGACCTGGTGATTAATCAAAGCAAATAGGTCATAAATAATGTATCGCGAAGACATGCTCGCCTATAAGTGGACACTCACCCCAAGAGTTCCCAGGTAAGAGTGACTGGTCCGATTATGTGGATTTGTACGAACACTCTAGCCTTAGACAGAAAACTCAGGGTACAGGCACCCACCCTTCCAGTTTGCATGTGTTCACAATATTTAGACCAACTTTGACGAGAGTTTTGAAAATTCAAAGGGGTCCAAAACCTTATAACAGAGGGTTCAAAACCTAGTAATCAATCATCCTAGAACAGATGATTAGTTTTCAAAGCGGTTTTGAAATTTATGTTCTTGTTGCGGTCGTCGCCTAAGGATAGGTGACGGTGTTGTTTTATGACTAAACGCAAGTAAACTCGCGTTAGGGTCCTAGGAAGGTTATAGACTAGGTCAAAGCATTACTAATAACCTAATTCCCTATAACCATGAGCTCTGATACCAACTTTTCTGTCACACCCCGACCACGTAGAACATACAAAACGTGGCGGAAACGTCGGGGAATGTTGTAACAGAATCATTGTTTCATAACACATGGAAATTTAAATATTGTTTTATTGATTAAATGAACTCGTTGTTCTATTACAATCACATAAGTACAACTATGATCTTCCAAGTTTTAAAGTTGCTAAGGCACGAGTCCATCCTAAATGTAGCATGCATCAACAATCATCTCAAGACAGCACCTGAAACATGTGTAAAAATAGGTACGTCAGCATAAAAATGCCTGTGAGATACATAGGTTTTGTGAAAACGGAGTTCATGACTTGAGTTTGAGAAAATGTTTAGTCATGAACCTCGTATTTTTGCTTTGACTTGTATATCATTTGAAAAACGATAGGATCAGATGATATGTATAAATAAGAGAATAATGTATGGTTAACTGAATAACCATGTAAAATGAGTTTGTATAAGTTAAGTTTGTTTGAAAAACAATGTTTTAATAAAACGTTTATGGTATATATAAAATATACCTTGGTTTTAAGAAAGTTGAATAAGTAATATATTAAAATATATTTCAGTTCCAATATTGTTAACCCAAGTGTACTAAGTAACGCCACGGTATGTAATGCAATGAAAACACTTATATATAAGAAGTACCAGCGGCGTATCTACCATGTTTTCTTCACATTACACTCGTTCTGTTATCTAAACACTAACCAAAACCAAATCGTTTGATAGATAGTATATTAAATATACTTTAGTTGTTCAAAATAATAGTTTTTAGTAGTATATTACAGGTATACCTTGGATTTATAAATAACACATTAAACTATGCTTTAGTTTTGTAAGTAACATATCAGTATATGCTTTGGATGTGATAAATAACATATTAAACTATGTTTTAGTTATGTAAGTAACATATCACAATATGCTTTGGATGATTACAAAATATATGTTGGTTCTGTACAACACCACACATGAGAGTATATCAAACTATACTTTTTGGGAGTATATCAAAATATACTTTAAAGGTGCGATTTAAGAATTCATTCAGACCTGGTGCATCAAACTACACCTTTGAGACTATAGGGATACCACAAAGGAAATCCCTATTTGGATGGAGAAACGAATTGGTTTCAGACATTCCATGACAACAGGAATGGGGTGTCTAGTCCTATAGCGCTATATCATACTACCAATCGGTCTGGTGAACAAAATAGGTACTATTCCAACAATTACTTTTGTAATTTTTGAGAAATCAGTGTTTAAACCATAGAGAGTCATTTAGTTTGTCAAAAGATAAATACTATCATGTATAATCAATTATACTTTGAAATCATGAAAATAACAGATAGGTACACATGTTTCACCCCAAAACAGTTCAGAAAACAGTAAAAGAGGGGAACTATGTACTCACATTGACTCCTCGAAAACATGTAAAAGATGGGGTTCAATGTACTCACCTGAGATTGCTTTGGAGTTCTTGTATAATAACCAGATAATGCTAAAGATCACGGGATATCAAACGGCACCTAATAGGTAGCTATGTTAATATACCGGACCAAATCGGAAGGATCGGACAGTACGCGGGTTCGTAAACCAAACGAGTATGGAGACTCGTGTAATATGGCTTAGCAAAGCCTACATACTAAAATGAAACCTAATCTAAGTGCTTACGGTCCATCACGACCCGTTTAGGTAGCTTATGCTACCCTAACGCGTCGTTCGCGTAGAACGCGTTCGGAACGCCTAACATTGCGACCACACGGTATAACCTCGGAAGGTTATAGCTATGGTCACCTAATGTGTTTGGTCGGGTCCTAATGACCGACCAAATGGTCGGGTTCGAAAGTATAAGCGATGGTTTAAATCGCTTACCTTACGACCCTATATAAGCACTAAACTAAAAGTGACGAGCTAAGCATGTTAGAACATGCTTAACTAAGTTTAGAAACAGGTTTGGCATCAAAACAAACGGCTTTGATGCCCACGAGTAGTTTGGTTACAAAATACTCAAGAATGCGCATTTTGGCCGAAACTACGACTCGTCACTGAGCCTAGTTAACGTGGTGATCAGTAGGTATAGTCACTACGGACTATAACCATCGTGATCACGCTCACGTTATGAAGTTCCATGAACTTCGCATCGACCATAAGCTGGTCAATGCAGAAAGTCAACAAAACGTTGACTTTCGGACTCGAAAAGCAAATAAAAGAGTGAAAGAAGACTTACGGAGGGTCCCCGAGTGCAAATCAAGACCAAATAGCTCAGGTATGAAACAATGGTTTCAACTTAGAGCTCTAGATCTGATTTTGTGGATTTTTACTCAAATGGGGGGGGGGTATTTATAGGAAAGGTGGAACCGTTAGGATCGTTTTATCGAATATTGTGCCTTGATCTCGTGCGTACATGTGTCCAGGGGTTAAATTCAGTGAACTTGACCCTTGGCCCTTCATTTGGGTGAAAAGGCATCGCCCTTTGATCGAACGAAAGGCCAGATTCTGCATTAAATGCAAAATCTTCTGTCAGACATGTTCACGCGGCCCGCCTAAAGATTTGGCAAATCTTTACGCGCCCCGCCTAAGGTTCCCAGACCAGAATTTTCAATTTTGGTCCCTACACTTCAGAAACACGTATTTTGGCCCATTTTGGCACGTTTAAGCCCCGTTAACCTCATTTCAAGGCTCTAAGATGAAGTTAAAGTGTAGGGGACTTGAAATATGCTCAAAAATATTCCGGATGTCGGTTCGTTTGGCCGTACGATCGCGATGTTCGCTTAATTACGACGGAATGCGCATAAGCGTGAAAGACGATCCAAATGACGCGACGAATGGATTTTTCTCATGCCAAACACTAAGGCATAATATAAGGATGCTTACATAAATTTTTGGATGTCCGGATGTATTCGGAACGTGAGTTATGCGCGAAAGTGCATACTTAGGCGCTTTTTGACACTTTTAGTCCCTGAATGATCCAAAAGTTTGTTTTAGCATACCAAACCCCTCAAAGCCTATTTCTAAGCTATGTAAAGGATATTTATGGTATGTTTAACTTATGGACATGTTCCGGAATGTTCGTTACAGTTAAAATTGGCATACTTTCGCAGTTTGTCAAGTTTAGTCCCTGTAAGCGAATTAACTTGTTTTTGCCATACCAAAGCCTTCAAAACTTATTTCTAAGTTATGTAACGGTTATTTAAGGTATGTTAAGTGTATGATGGTCTCCCGGAGTATTTGTCGCATTAAACTGAGTACGTTTATGCACCAGTTTGCGTATAATTCTCCAGAAAGCGTTGTAGAGTATGAAATTGAACAAGAATTGATATGTGCAAAGCATACACATATTTATACAAATCCCAAGTATGAAATACAATATTTCCTTGGTTTGGCATTTGTTTGATGGTTGAAGTGACACAGGTGTCACAAGTTATGTAAAGGTTATTTAAGGCATGTTAAGTTTATGATGATGTTCCGGAGTGTTTGTCGCATTAAACTGATCGTGTTTACGCATCAGTTTGCGTATAACTCTCTAGAAAGCGATATAGAGTTCAAAATCAATCAAAAATCAACATGGGCACAAAACCAAACATAAATGACAACCATTGGGATCAAAACACATTGTTTTATTAATATTGTATTGTTCAGATTCTGTAAAATGATATCACAAGCACAAATGTCACACCATTCATCTTACAAACGCTAAAATCCCCAAAACATCAAACATACCTACTCAAAAAACGCCATATTTTCTACTATATCCATTCATCTTAGAAAACGCCAAAACACTCAAACATCAAAGATTCCAAAAAATCGACGGTTCTTTTAGATACACTATTTCCTCAGTAAAACACCAAAAATGGCAAATATCGTTTCTTGTATATTCAAATATTGATCTACGCCAAAGTTTCGGAGAATGCATTCTTCCCTGAGGTGTTGTGACTCAAATAACATTTTGTTGCATGAGATGGATGACGTGTGCGTATATATACATAATTTTTACAATGAAATTACACACGATTTGGTTTTAAATTTATAAAAGTGATTATTACTTTTACATCAAAACACACACGAAAGGGCAAGTGTACCCCGTCATATATGTAGTAAAGTATCGGTAAGAACCAAGTATCGATCCACGGAAATGGGCGGAGAAATAATACTAGACCATTGCCACTAAATTACCGGTAAAAACATAAGTTGTTTTGGTTTTAATTAATCTAAAGTAAGCATAAATAAATACTTAAAAAAATATAGTAAATTATATATAAATAGCCTTGCTTAATACACAACCAAAGCATGTCAACTAAGTCGGTTTTGGCACTAGAAGCATTCGGTCAATTTTCCATTTTGAGACAATTAGTATCCCTTTCGGGAATCCTAACATGACAATCATTCGGAAAGTTAAAACGATAAACACACTTTAACCACCTAAAATTGTTCTTTAACGTGCAATTGATAAATGGCTTGCACCTCGTCCGGTGTGTCAGTCGGGACCGCTTCAGTGATCGGTGCTGAGTCCGATATGACGGGTCCGGTAGTTTTTCCACTCCTGGTCATGATCGCATTCACATGCCCGCCCGGGTTTGGTTCTGTATTACCCGGAAGACCGCCTGGGGGCCTTTTGGATATCATCTGCGCCAGCTGACCAACCTGATTTTCGATATTCTGAATCGAGGCTTTCTAACTTCTCATTTCTCCCTCGTTAGCTAGAAAACGATCTTCGCTTTGTTGGTATCGTTTTTCAGAGCTAGAGAGAAGCTGAGCCATCATATCCTCCAGCTTGGAACTAGACTGAGGGGCCTGCTGCTGGGAGCTACTCCAAGTGCCCTGATTCTGGTACGAATATGGACGCTGCTGGTAGGGTTGGTTGTACTGCTGGTACTGCTGACCCTGCTGAGGCATTGGAGCGCGCTGAGTAAATCCCAAAGGATTCTGATTTCCTGCGTTCGCTCGCCACCCAAAATTTGGGTGATTTCTCCAACCGGGATTATAGGTGTTACTGTACGGGTTGTTCTGCGGCCTCACTTGATTACTCACGAAATCCACTTCCTCGTGGCCCTCATATACGACTCCCTGAAAACATGCCCCAGGCTCGTGTAACACTCCGCACTGGTCACATCCCGAGCCAGCATGCGCAATCATCTGGGACCTGTCGAATCTCGATGCAAGAGCCGAGATTTGTGCAGTAATGGTCGTGTAGTCGTCTACAGCATGAACTCCTGAGCGAGATGATGATGATGAGCATGAACTTCCCGACGCGAGCTAGATTTCAACGCAGCTTTTTCTATAATATCATACGCTTCAGTCGGCGTCTTAGTTCCAAGATCGCCTACCGCGTTCACGTCTAATCGCTCCTACGTATTATAGCTGAGCCGCTGATAGAACGTCAAAACCAGCTGTCGCTTGGAGAAACCATGATGTGGCACATCAATCAACAAATCCTTGAATCTCTCCCAAGCCGCATGCAACGACTCGCCCTCGTCCTGAAGAAAGGAAACAATCCGGTTTCGTAGCTTGTTCGTTTTCTCAGGTGGAAAATATTTCTGCATAAACTGCTCCGCCAACTGATTCCAGGTCCTGATGGACCCGGAAGGAGGTGACATAAGCCAAGCTCTAGCTTTGTCACGTAACAAAAACGGAAACAACCTCAACCGAATCGCATCCTCCGAAACACCCGTAATCCTAAATGTCGAACAGACAGCGAGAAAAGCAGCGATATGCCGCCCAGGATCTTCATGCTCACGTCCGTCAAACTGTAAAGAATTTTGCACCATATTAATAATACTAGGTCTAATTTCAAAAGTAGGAGTATCTATAGTAGGCTGAAGGATACTCGGCTCCAGGCCTGCCCTTACGGGCTGATTTGTTTCATTCAACGGTCGGTTGTCGTCCGCCATGACGACTCTCTCCTCGTCCCCTGAGCTTTCGTCTTCAAAGATAATCACCGGCTCGTCGATTGCATTTGCTATGCGTTGTGCAATGAGAAGTGACCTTTCGCGCAGCCTCTTACTTCTTCTAAGATTATGCGCTGGTTCGTCAGTAGGCTCAACAATAGCGGGCGCGGGAGTTGAGAACATCAACCTGCAAACGAAAACTGACACAGTGAATATTTTATTAATATAATAATGCTGTTTTTTTTAGCTGAATAGAAATAGAATATGTATAAAATGGGCTGAAAATTTTATAAAAATCCGAAAATGGGCCGGAATTTTTATAAAAATTAAAGCAATGAAAATAATCGAATCGGCTAGTTTAAAAACGATTTTTAAGAACTGAAAATTCAACGAATAAATGAATAAATAAATCCGGATTAGAACAAATAAATAGAATAAAAATTTACAAGTGTACAAAAGAATCACGGAAATGAATAAATTGAATTAAAAGCAAGAAATATTAACAAATAAATCGACAAATAAATAATCACGAAAATATACACAAATATTAACAAGTATATACACCGATAACACAATGACTCGGGTCGTTCCTAAAACTCGCCACTCCCCGGCAACGGCGCCAAAAACTTGACGTGTGCGTATATATACATAATTTTTACAATGAAATTACACACGATTTGGTTTTAAATTTATAAAAGTGATTATTACTTTTACATCAAAACACACACGAAAGGGCAAGTGTACCCCGTCATATATGTAGTAAAGTATCGGTAAGAACCAAGTATCGATCCACGGAAATGGGCGGAGAAATAATACTAGACCTTTGCCACTAAATTACCGGTAAAAACATATGTTGTTTTGGTTTTAATTAATCTAAAGTAAGCATAAATAAATACTTAAAAAACATAGTAAATTATATATAAATAGCCTTGCTTAATACACAACCAAAGCATGTCAACTAAGTCGGTTTTGGCACTAGAAGCATTCGGTCAATTTTCCATTTTGAGACAATTAGTATCCCTTTCGGGAATCCTAACATGACAATCATTCGGAAAGTTAAAACGATAAACACACTTTAACCACCTAAAATTGTTCTTTAACGTGCAATTGATAAATGTCTACAAAAATCTCCTAAAAATAAGTTAGTCATCCGTTAGGAGTTTTCTAACCTCACTTAATCAAGGAAAGCGACACCGATAAACACAATGCAACCACCGAGACAAGCATAAACTAGATTAAATGACAAATGACAAAACTGCCCTCAGCCTGACGCACGGTCGTTCGACCTTTGGCACGGTCGTGCGTCACCGACATCGTTCAAGCCCATTCATTTTTCTCGGTGATGCACCGAGAGTGCGATCCACCGTGCCGGCCCTCGGGAACGCAAGGTCGTGCGAATCCTGGCACGGTCGTGCATCAGCTGCAGATCAGAATTTTCTACAGAAGCCATTTCCAGCAACTGTTTTGGCCGTTTTTCGCCATTTTTTCAACACGCCTGCTGTTTTAACAATATTGCAACATAGAACCTTCGCTCGGCCCGATTAAAAACCGTACAAACTAAAGGAAACTACCTAACTAACCTAAATTACGCTATAACTACAAAAACACAAAAAAGGACAATTTTACCCTTATAGCGCCAAAGACGCTCCTGCTACATTTTTGGTCCGCGAGTCAGCAGCGTAGACTCTCTTCTCCCCACACTTATGTTGTGTGCGGGGTTTGGAGTTCAATGACCTCCATCACCGATTCTGTCGGCCCAGCAACGTATAACTTCAAGCGATTCCCATTTACTTTGAAAATAGCGTCGTCCGCGTTCTCTATTGCAACAGTCCCATACGGAAATACCTCTTTAACCGTGTATGGGCCTGTCCAACGTGAATGAAGCTTCCCGGGGAATAAGCGCAGCCGCGAGTTGTAAAGAAGAACAAGATCGCCCGCTTGGAATTCTTTGTGGTCCTTCAAGCGTTTATCGTGCAATCTCTTCGTGCGCTCTTTGTACAACACGGAGCTTTCATAAGCGCGTTGTCGCAACTCTTCTAATTCATGAATCTGGAGAAACCGGGCTTCACCTCCGGCTTTTAGGTCCGGATTTGCAGTTTTTAGAGCCCACATCGCTTTATGCTCCAACTCAACCGGTAAATGGCATGCCTTTCCGTACACA
The DNA here is from genome assembly GCF_002127325.2 of Helianthus annuus. Taxonomy (NCBI): domain Eukaryota; kingdom Viridiplantae; phylum Streptophyta; class Magnoliopsida; order Asterales; family Asteraceae; genus Helianthus; species Helianthus annuus. Next base: position 35,745,689 of record NC_035445.2, on the reverse strand, counting down.
AGCCTAAAGGGAGTAGTCCCAATAGGCGTCTTATAAGCCGTACGGAAAGCCCACAACGCTTCATCAAGCTTATCCGACCAATCCTTGCGGTTTACACCTACCGACCGCTCAAGGATCCTTTTCAGCCCCCGGTTCGTGACTTCCACCTGCCCGCTTGTCTGTGGTTGATAGGGTGTGGATAGACGGTGATGCACACCGTAACGGGACAAAGCTCTCTCGAGCTGAGTATTGCAAAAATGCGTCCCTCTGTCACTGATAAGCGCTTTCAGAGCGCCGAACCGGGCAAATAAGCTTTTCAAAAATCTCATGACCACCCTGGCATCATTGGTGGGTAAGGCTTGTGCCTCCGCCCACTTTGATACATAGTCAACCGCGACCAGGATGTACTTATTACCTCGTGAGGGGGGAAATGGTCCCATGAAGTCTATCCCCCAGATATCAAAGACTTCACAAACCTGAATCCAGTTCTGAGGCATTTCATCACGTGCCGATATATTTGTCGCCCTCTGGCAAGCATCGCACGCTCTAACCCAACCCTGCGCATCACGAAATATAGTCGGCCAATAAAACCCGGAATCCAACACCTTCTTGGCTGTAAAGTTGGCTCCATGGTGGCCTCCGGTAGGTCCCTCGTGACAGTGGCGCAGGATATCGGTCGCCTCCTTCCTTGAAACACATCTCCTAATGACCTGATCAGCACCAATCCGAAACAAGTAAGGGTCATCTCAAATGTAGTGCTTGACATCCGAAAAGAATTTCCTCTTTTGCTGGTGAGTCAACCCTTTAATCAGAATCCCGCAAGCAAGGTAGTTCGCAAGGTCAGCGAACCATGGAGACTCATCGCATATCTCAACACTCATCAAAGACTCGTGTGGGAAGTTGTCATTTATGGAATCCCAACGCGCATCCACGATGTCTCCATGCTCTAATCGAGATAGATGGTCAGCCGCTACAATCAACGCACCCTTTTTATCTTGAATTTCAATATCGAACTCCTGCAGCAACAAGATCCACCTGATCAGACGTGGTTTAGCGTCCGGTTTGTTGAAGAGATATCGGATGGCAGCGTGATCAGTATATACAACGGTTTTCGAAAGCACCAAGTACGATCTAAATTTGTCAACTGCGAAAACGACCGCCAAGTGCTCTTTTTCTGTCGTGGTATAATGCTCCTGAGCGTCGTGAAGAGTTTTACTCGCATAATAGATCGGGTGAAAGTGCTTTTCTCTCTTTTGGCCAAGAACGGCCCCTATAGCGTAATCATTCGCGTCGCACATAATCTCAAACGACAGACTCCAGTCGGGTGCAACTAAAATAGGGGCCTCAATCAACTTTTGCTTGAGAAGGTCAAAGGCTCTCAAGCAATCATCTCCAAATATGAACGGAGCGTCTTTCTCCAACAAACGGGTCATGGGTCTGGCGATTTTTGAAAAATCTTTGATGAATCGCCGATAGAACCCGGCATGACCGAGAAAGCTCCGTATAGCTCTAACAGAGGTGGGGGGCGGAAGTCGTGAAATAATGTCGACTTTAGCTGGATCGACTTCCATGCCTGCGTGAGAAATTTTGGGTCCCAGAACTATGCCCTCCTTCACCATGAAGTGGCATTTTTCCCAGTTCAGGACCAGATTCGTCTCCTCACACCTCTTCAACACCTTTCTCAAATTTTCCAAGCAGTGATCGAAGGAATCCCCAAATACCGAAAAATCATCCATGAAAACCTCCATGGAATCCTCGATCATGTCATGGAAAATTGCAACCATGCATCTCTGGAAGGTCGCTGGAGCATTACACAACCCGAAAGGCATCCGCCGGTAGGCGAACGTGCCGAAGGGGCAGATAAAGGTAGTTTTCTCCTGATCCTCAGGAGCGATAGGGATCTGAAAGTACCCAGAGAACCCGTCTAGGAAACAGTAATACAACTTCCCCGACAGACGTTCCAACATCTGGTCGATGAATGGAAGCGGGAAGTGATCCTTGCGAGTAGCATCATTGAGTTTGCGGTAGTCAATGCAAACTCGCCACCCAGTGACGGTACGGGTAGGAATTAGTTCATTCCTATCATTCGAGACTACAGTCATACCACCTTTCTTAGGTATGACCTGCACTGGACTCACCCACACAGAGTCCGAAATAGGATAAATTATGTCGGCATCCAACAACTTAATCACCTCCTTCTTCACCACGTCCTGCATATTTGGATTTAAACGCCTCTGATGCTGTGCACATGGTTTGTAATCGTCTTCCATCAGAATCTTGTGAGTACAAAAAGAAGGATTGATGCCCTTGATATCCATGATTTTCCATGCAATGGCTCTCTTATGAAGTCTCAGAACCTCGAGAAGCTGATTTTTCTCATCCTTTTCCAATGATGCCGAAATTATGACTGGTAAGCGATGCTCCTCGTCAAGAAATGCATACTCGAGATGTGGGGGAGTTCTTTCAACTCCAAAGGCGTCGGATCTTCAACCGAAGGCTTTGCTTCCTCCTCTTTTACATGGCCAATTTCTAGAAACCTCTCCGGACTCTGGGAACCATCGTCACCAATCTGATAGACTGGCTGGTCGAAATCGTGGCCCTCCTGCGTAATGCCAATCAGGTCCCCACACGACAGACATGTGTCCGAATCAATCTCGTCAACAGTTCCTTGAAAATGAGAGCATACACGTGCGTCGACAATGTCGACATAGTAAAGCATCTCATCATGACTTTGCGAATGCTGCATTGATCTTTTAATATCAAATGTCACGTGCTCGTCATTTACTCGGAGCGTGATTTGGCCAGCTGCCACATCAACAATCGCCCTCGCTGTGTTGAGGAACGGGCGTCCAAGTATAAAAGGCACTCTTGAATCTTCGTCCATGACAAGGATAACAAAATCCACGGGGAAAACGAATTTATCGATTTTTACAAGCATGTTTTCCACAAATCCGCGCGGATACTTTATTGAGCGATCTGCCAACCAAATGCTCATCCTAGTGGGTGACGGCTCACCCAGATCCAGCTTTGTAAAAACCTTATACGGCATAAGGTTGATATTCGCTCCCAAGTCAGCCAATGCATGGCTAACAGACATGTTTCCAATCAAACACGGGAGCGTAAAGCTACCAGGATCTCCCATTTTCGTGGGCAGACGGTTTTGCAGAACGGCGGAACAAGTTTCATTCATCACCACACATGATATATCCTCGAGCTTCTGTTTATTCGAGAGGATATCCTTTAGGAATTTCGCATACTTTGGCATCTGGGCTAAGGCTTTAACAAACGGTATATTGATGTGTAGTTGCTTAAACAACTCAAGGAACTTACCGTATTGTTCTTCATTCTTCTGTTTCTTCAGCCTGCCTGGATAAGGTACTGGTGGAGTGTAATCTTTGACCGGCTCCTGGACTTGTGCTATACTTGCTGGGCGTAGCGTGGCTGGCACCTCGTCCGGTGTGTCAGTCGGGACCGCTTCAATGATCGGTGCTGAGTCCGATATGACGGGTCCGGTAGTTTTTCCACTCCTGGTCATGATCGCATTCACATGCCCGCCCGGGTTTGGTTCTGTATTACCCGGAAGACCGCCTGGGGGCCTTTTGGACATCATCTGCGCCAGCTGACCAACCTGATTTTCGATATTCTGAATCGAGGCTTTCTGACTTCTCATTTCTCCCTCGTTAGCTAGAAAACGATCTTCGCTTTGTTGGTATCGTTTTTCAGAGCTAGAGAGAAGCTGAGCCATCATATCCTCGAGCGTGGAACTAGACTGAGGGGCCTGCTGCTGGGAGCTACTCCCAGTGCCCTGATTCTGGTACGAATATGGATGATGCTGGTAGGGTTGGTTGTACTGCTGGTACTGCTGACCCTGCTGAGGCGCTGGAGCGCGCTGAGTAAATCCCAAAGGATTCTGATTTCCTGCGTTCGCTCGCCACCCAAAATTTTGGTGATTTCTCCAACCGGGATTATAGGTGTTACTGTATGGGTTGTTCTGCGGCCTCACTTGATTACTCACGAAATCCACTTCCTCGTGGCCCACAAATACGACTCCCTGAAAACATGCCCCAGGCTCGTGTGACACTCCGCACTGGTCACATCCCGAGCCAGCATGCGCAATCATCTGGGACCTGTCGAATCTCGATGCAAGAGCCGAGATTTGTGAAGTAATGGCCTTGTAGTCGTCTACAGCATGAACTCCTGAGCGAGATGATGATGATGATCGACCTCTATCTCCTTCCCGACGCGAGCTGGATTTCAACGCAGCTTTTTCTATAATATCATACGCTTCAGTCGGCGTCTTAGTTCCAAGATCGCCTCCCGTGTTCACGTCTAATCGCTCCTGCGTATTATAAGTGAGCCGCTGATAGAACGTCAAAACCAGCTATCGCTTGGAGAAGCCATGATGTGGCACATCAATCAACAAATCCTTGAATCTCTCCCAAGACGCATGCAACGACTCGCCCTCGTCCTGACGAAAGGAAACAATCCGGTTCCGTAGCTTGTTCATTTTCTCAGGTGGAAAATATTTCTGCATAAACTGCTCCACCAACTGATTCTAGGTCCTGATGGACCCGGCAGGAAGTGACATAAGCCAAGCTCTAGCTTTGTCACGTAACGAAAACGGAAACAACCTCAACCGAATCGCATCCTCCGAAACACCCGTAATCCTAATTGTCGAACAGACAGCGAGAAAAGCAGCGATATGCCGCGCAGGATCTTCATGCTCACGTCCGTCAAACTGTACAGAATTTTGCACCATATTAATAATACTAGGTCTAATTTCAAAAGTAGGAGTATCTATAGTAGGCTGAAGGATACTCGGCTCCAGGCCTGCCCTTCCGGGCTGATTTGTTTCATTCAACGGTCGGTCGTCATCCGCCATAACGACTCTCTCCTCGTCCCCTGAGCTTTCGTCTTCAGAGATAATCACCGGCTCGTCAATTGCATTTGCTATGCGTTGTGCAATGACAAGTGACCTTTCGCGCAGCCTCTTACTTCTTCTAAGATTATGCGTTGGTTCGTCAGTAGGCTCAGCAATAGCGGGCGCGGGAGTTGAGGACATCAACCTGCAAACGAAAACTGACACAGTGAATATTTTATTAATATAATAATGCTGTTTTTTTTAGCTGAATAGAAACAGAATATATATAAAAATGGGCTGAAAATTTTATAAAAATCCGAAAATGGGCCGAAATTTTTATAAAAATTAAAGCAATGAAAATAATCGAATCGGCTAGTTTAAAAACGATTTTTAAGAACCGAAAATTCAACGAATAAATGAATAAATAAATCCGGATTAGAACAAATAAATAGAATAAAAATTTACAAGTGTACAAAAGAATCACGAAAATGAATAAATTGAATTAAAAGCAAGAAATATTAACAAATAAATCAACAAATAAATAATCACGAAAATATACACAAATATTAACAAGTATATACACCGATAACACAATGACTCGGGTCGTTCCTAAAACTCGCCACTCCCCGGCAACGGCGCCAATGTGCATATATATACATAATTTTTACAATGAAATTACACACGATTTGGTTTTAAATCTATAAAAGTGATTATTACTTTTACATCAAAACACACACAAAAGGGCAAGTGTACCCCGTCATATATGTAGTAAAGTATCGGTAAGAACCAAGTATCGATCCACGGAAATGGGCACAGAGTTAACACGGTTAAGAATCGGTTTCATCAGGGAAAAAAGTCGAAAAAGTTTAGGGGAGAAATAATACTAGACCTTTGCCACTAAATTACCGGTAAAAACATAAGTTGTTTTGGTTTTAATTAATCTAAAGTAAGCATAAATAAATACTTAAAAAACATAGTAAATTATATATAAATAGCCTTGCTTAATACACAACCAAAGCATGTCAACTAAGTCGGTTTTGGCACTAGAAGCATTCGGTCAATTTTCCATTTTGAGACAATTAGTATCCCTTTCGGGAATCCTAACATGACAATCATTCGGAAAGTTAAAACGATAAACACACTTTAACCACCTAAAATTGTTCTTTAACGTGCAATTGATAAATGTCTACAAAAATCTCCTAAAAATAAGTTAGTCATCCATTAGGAGTTTTCTAACCTCACTTAATCAAGGAAAGCGACACCGATAAACACAATGCAACCACCGAGACAAGCATAAATTAGATTAAATCACAACCAAGTTCATTTTACAAATCTTGCACATAAATTCACTAAGATAGCAATTTTGGCAGAAACTACTAACTAAGCTAACAAATCATGGCAAGAATTCATAACAACACCATCTAACCCGTTAGAGTCCTTCCGTGAGGGCAAGCTTTCTTGATTAACAATAGTTACATTTTATTAAACCACTAACCATTTCTAGTATCATGGTGCCCACATTTTAACCAAGTTAAACTATAACCAAATTAAAAGTTTACTAATACATGATTAATTAAGCTTCATTTTTCAACTATCTTAACTAACCAAGCACCAATCATCCAACACAATTACTTATAATCAAGAAATCAATATCAATAACAAGGTTGGAAACTAATCATCAAAGATAATCATAGAAAATACTTCGAAATGTCATTACAAACGAAGATTAACATACTAATGGCTATAATCAAGCAAGGGATTGTTGTGTTTTTGCCCTAAGGCTACAATAATACATAAATATTAATCTAAATGCTTGAAACATTAACAAAATTCTGGAAAGATTAGAAATCCAAACCATAAACAAGCACAAGATTAAGAATCTGGAAGATAACGAAGCTTATCAGCAAAATGTGGCTTTAATCCGGGTGAAAGCAGAAGCATCCGGAGCCTGAAAATCGCCAGAATCGTTCCCAAAATGTCCAGAGTTACTAACAGAATGGTTCTGTTCTGTTTTTATGCTTTTTCGCTGTCGCACGGTCGTTCTCCGATCGCACGACCGTGCACTTTAAGCAATTATTGGTGGTGGTCCACCATGCTGCATGACATCAGCAGATCATTGACCAGATTCGATATGGCACGACCGTTCCTCATGTGGCACGGTCGTTCTGTTCCTAGGTTCTTGTTGCACGCCTGGTCCTTTGGTCGTTCAGTTCTGAGGTTTTGTTGGATCGTCGGATCCGCACGGGGTGCAAGATATGGAACGGCCGTGCGTTCCCGGGTTGGCCTTCAATACCTTGCACGCGGAGTTGTACCCTCATTCACTGCCGGGTCATTCATGAATCATCGGAGATGAACGGTCGTGCATTAGGTGGCACGATCGTTCCACATGCCCAGGTCAGTTTTCTAACAGAAGTTTCCCAACTTCGTCGTTTTGTCCGAAAAGTCTTCGTTTTCGCCATCATCTTGTCTGGTATGCTGTTTTAGGCCTGTAAACAAAAATGTAGATAATTAAGTATCCGAATGACGGTTTTACGGCCGAAAACGCATAAAATAGGGGTAAAACGGGGGACTAAAATATGTGTAAATTAGCGAATATCAAATCTCCCCACACTTGAACCTTGCTTGTCCTCAAGCAAGCTGAACTAAAAAGTAATAAAAGATAGAAACAAACAAGAACGATAATTTACACACTATTCTATTGAAAAACTACTATAAACGGTTAGCCGGTTTGTCGAAAGACAACATCAAAAGACTCAAACCCAACAAGCATATGCAATTACAAAGCGACAACCAAAAAGCCGTGACATCACATTTAGTTAACTCAACATGTTAATCTTCACACGACTCACAATGTTCACACACACTCGGTTTTATTTATGAAACATACATAAAATGTGTATGTGCAAACACTCAATGCCTTGTCAATGAAATATGCAATATCATAAGCTTGTCATAAGATCTCGTCTCCACCAACTAACATGCAAATAAGTGTAAATCAAGAGGTATTTACGGGTTGTAACGTTAGGCTTGGGCGAAGGGTATGGAAGTGGACATATAAAGTGGCGAAAACGGTTAAAACACGGTAGCAGTGTTTAACTAGCAACAAAATAAACAACTCTTCATACAAATGCCTTAAAAAGGCGACTATTGCGCAATCGAGCTTATCAACGAAATTTTTAAAATTTAAGCATTCAAAATTGCTCGATTTTTATCAATTTCACCCTATTTTAGGGTGTTTTTTTTTTGTCAATAGATGTTATACAATAAACTGAAATGAATGCTAGTTAAATGATTATTTTGTCCGAGTTTCAACACTAAAAAGGTTTAAAACATATAAAGGCTAAATTTGGCTAAGTGGGCGATAATGTGGGTAAACAAAGGTAAACGGGAAGGCTCGACATGGTTAATCCTAAAGGGTAATATAAGGTGAACGGGAAGCACAACACAAAGAACAAGGTTTACAACAAAGGGGTAATCTAAGTGCCTCTATCACTTTTACACAAATCCACAAGTTCATGGTCTTAACAAGCATACTAGTGACAAATTCTAAATTACACATAACATCCAGCTCACACCTATATCCGAAATGAACAAATATATAACAATAGGCTCAAATATGCTCACGTAACGGATGGAATGGGTAAAAGTGTGAAAACTATCATGTAAGTCTTTCTTTGTTTGTCACGCTTTCCGGTTCCCTTTTTCAAAAATATTTTGCTTGTCGAGTTTTTTTATCAAGTCCGAAGTTTTCTAAAACACAACCAACCGGTTTATTTACTAAAATATATACAAAATACAGGTATTTTTGAACGATTTTTCTGAAAATTTGTTTTTATATATATATATATATATTGAGGACAAACAAAGTTAACAAAGTTAACCCCCTCCCCACACTTGAACTTCGCATTGTCCCCAATGCGAGGCCCGAAATATAGAGAAAAGGATAACAATACTCCCCTCAAGATGATGTTGATGCAACGAGACTTCCGAAGCTGTATCTGTCACGTGCTCCGGTCCACAATCCAATAGCCCAAAGCCTGCAAGTATGTCATATGTGCACCAAAATAGAACAGAAGCAGAAAAATCACAAATCAACCATAATATACATAAATACTATCAATCCAAATAAAGACATAACGTAAAGTAAAATGTTTTAAAAATAAAATACAATCCGAGGGTGTTTGAAATACTCAGCAAAAAGAACACCCGAAATGACAAGTACAGAAATAATAAAAACAACTAACGAACATCACCACCATCTCCTACTCGTCATCACCATCATCGTCTCTCGTGAAGGATGGGCCTGCATCGCCATAACCAGGTGGGTTCCATGGTGGGAACTGTGTAGGGTGCTGAAAGTAGTCGGGATATGCATGGTGCATCTCTCCGAATAGGTATGAAAATCCGGCACTCACCCCCTGGTATAAGCTCTCCTGGCTATGCCTAAGCTGATCCTGAGTGGCCCTGAGCTGATCCTGACTAGCCCGGATCTGGTCCTGGCTAGTCCTAATCTAGTCGATGTACGTACCATGTTGTTCCTGCGTAACACGCATCTGCTGGAACTGCTGATAAAACTCAGGCCAATCCTGATGTTGGTGGTACTCATGGTGTTGCGGCTCATATGGCAGTGTCTGGTGTGGTGGTGTGTGCGGTTCGTGCTGCTGAACTGCGTGCTGCCCCTGCATTTCTACATCCTCCTCGTCTGCTGGAAGCGGGGTAACGGGTCCCAGACCTCGTTATTCAGCCCCCTCAACCTATCCCCCCTATCTAACTCTACAATCACCCCCATGGCCTTGAGTGACCTGATGTCGACATGAACCCCCTCGGTTATTAGAGTGAGACCCTGAAGCACCTCCTCAGTCATATAGCGTTCGTTGTACGCTATTTCGGTCACATACTGACCGCCATGTATCTGACTGCTCGGAGTCCGCCCTGAGCACTTGATGAAGTATTCAGCCATTCGCGCAGCTAGGTTGATAGGTGCTTTCTCTACCAACGCATATAGAAAGATCAAATCTGGTGTTGGACAGTTACCAAGACTGTCCATGCGACCGCATATTGTATGGCTAAACACATGGTGCATCACTCGCACCAGAGGGTCTCTGAGTCGCGAGGCCTTCGACATCCTCGGGTTGTAGGGGTCCCCAACAGCATTTGCAGCCCAAAATGCATCCCGTGCTGCATCAGAAGGGAAGGTGAACTTATCTGTGAAGACATTGCGATCATCCATGTCTTCCCTAGTATAAATCCCGAGCCTCCTACACAAACGACCAACCGACCACCTATGCCATCGACCACATAACCTGAAAGCTATCCGCTCCTTGTGGCGGAATTTGGGTCTTCGAGCAGTAACCGGCTTTTCGTAGGCATAAGATGCGAAGAACTCTATGGTCAGCTCCAGGTAAACGGGTCAGTTGCAACCGACCAGATTTGTGAGTGGGCGACTCATCATGTTTTCTAGTCGGTCATACTGATTGAGTTCCTGCATGACTTCCCAATCCAACCATCGGGGGACTCCGAACTGCCCCCGTCGTGCCCATAATGCGTCACGTTTCGGGATGCACAAAGCCTCACGCTCATCGTTGGGATCGAATTGAAGGAAAGGATGGTTCATCTGTATGAGAAATGTCATTAAAGAGATGGAAACATATAAATTTTGAATAAAAAACAGCCGAGCAGCCACTTATGAAGAAGCTGGAAATCTGATCTCGGCATATGGCATGGTGGTGCGACGAGATGCACGGTCGTGCGTCGCCGATGACATGCACCATCTGCCCAGAGATGTCGGAACTGCACGGCGTGCGACCATCGGCACAACCGTGCAATACCGGACAACAAGCTGACATCGTGAATCATCCGGAATGGCACGACCGTTCCACCCAAGGAACGACCGTGTAACAAGTGACCTGCAGATTTCAAACCCCTGAACTTTGAATAGCCTGATTTTCCCAAAATCAACAACTTTTTTGTACAAACAGGGGTTGGAAACTCAACCGGGTGTTCACGATAAGCAAGATTCAAACAAGGGTTAGGGTTTCGATTTGTTTATGAAGAGAACCCTAACATATCCCTTGAAGAATCGGAGGAAATGTAACCTAGAAAGCAAGGAAACAAGAAATCTACAACTAGGAACGTACCGTGCGAAGAAGGGTGTGAGATCGTGCGAAAAATCGTGCGATTTGACGAAGTATCGCTCTGGAACGGCCTGGTGCTGGTAGGGTTTCGCGAATTGTGAATGGGGGCTGCAGATGAGGGTATTTATAGTGCCAAATGACAAAACTGCCCTCAGCCTGACGGACGGTCGTTCGACCTTTGGCACGGTCGTGCGTCACCGACATCGTTCAAGCCCATTCATTTTTCTCGGTGATGCACCGAGAGTGCGATTCACCGTGCCGGCCCTCGGGAACGCACGGTCGTGCGAATCCTGGCACGGTCGTGCATCAGCTGCAGATCAGAATTTTCTGCAGAAGCCATTTCCAGCAACTGTTTTGGCCGTTTTTCGCCATTTTTTCAACACGCCTGCTGTTTTAACAATATTGCAACATAGAACC